>NC_067473.1:128819934-129146184 GCF_947179515.1 Apodemus sylvaticus | reverse complement strand
GTTTCCTATTTATCTCTTTATAGCTCTATGGTCCATTTCCCTTTGTGCATGTTCAGTGGGTGATTACGTGTTGGAGGGTGTACATGTACACATATGCACATCCATGTGGAAGCTGTAAGTCAATCTTGAGTTTGTTCCTTGAGAGCCATTCATCTAGTTTTCTAAAGTGGAGTCTCTCCTTGGCCTGTAGTTTGCTGATTAGGCTAAGCTGACCTGGTCTTGGGAGCCCTGGGATCCACCTGTCTCTGATCTTCCAGATTACACATGTGTGCTATCATGCCCGAAGATTTTTAAAAAGGTATTCTGTAAATCTTTGTTACCTGACAAGCATTTTATAGACAAAGCTCTCCCAGTAACTCAATATTTTTTAGATGACACTGAGACTCAGAAAGCTTAATTATTTTCTTCAGGTTCTACAGTAAGTCACCTTTTATCCCAAACTCTGTTTCTTCTGGGCATGGGAACTCAAATAGCAAAGGCAAAAAACAACCAATATTTGTGGGAGTTTCTTCCTGTAGGTAAAACCTATATACTCCAAATAGAATTATAAATTTTTAAGGGTTGGTGCTAACCAGTTTGAGGGTTTTATAAACTAATAATCTGCCAATATCTTCATAAAAAGCAACAGGGCCCTTGCCTGAAAATTAATAGAAGAATGAATATGTTCTTAATTAGGAAAAATAAGTATATTGTCTTAAAATAACACACAATCTGTTAAACTTAGTGTGGTTAGCATTTTGGAAAGCTCAGGAAACTTCTCTTATATTTCTTATTTTATCATAAATATATGAATGTCATGCCCTACACTATCATCATCAAGTAGAATTCCAGAGTCAATGGCTTAGTTGCCTTTAACAACTACTGTCTATTCACTTTGTGTAGATGCGTGAGTATGAATGTCTATATGAATGTTTGTATATGAGTAAGCAGACACATGTGTATTCAGAAAATAACAAGGCTAACTGATAGCTTATTTATAGAAAAAAATCAATTGTTTATACAATACCATTATTGATGATGCCCAACTAAAGTAGGTCTAATGTTCCCAGCTATGTACCATGATCTAAACATGACATGACTGGGAGAGCCTTAAATTCATTCTTTATTTCTGTCTGGCCTTCAACTTGACATTCTCTTTGCTGCAGTCTCCTGAGAAGTAGAGACATCAGCCTTGTACCACCAGACATGGCTCCAACCATTTTTTCCTTCCTTCCCTTTCTTTTGTGTGTTGGTGTTGTATGTGCATGTTCCATGTATATTTTCTTCTCCATGTGAAGGCCAGAAGCAGATGTCAGTTGACTGCCTCAAACAATATTAATTTCTGACACAAAGATGGACATTTTTGGGCTCTATATAATGACCAGTGAATTGTTAAATAGGCTTCTCTCTGCCTTCCCTACACAGAGATTACAGAAGCATGTGACAGGCCCAGCTTTCGTGTGAATCATAGGAATCTGAATCCAGATCCTTGTGCTTGAATGGTAAGTACTTTACCCACTGAACTATTTACTCAGCCCTAAAGACATGTTTTTAACTCAGCATCCTCCTTGGCTGCATCTGTAAGGACCATGCCCAGCCTGAAGTCTAGGGAAATTCTTCTCTAAACTTTAAAATGTCTGCCTTCTAGCCTAGAACAGCCTCTACATCATTTCTCTGTACTTTCCTGGCACATTTTAAAAATTAAGATTCAACTTATAAAACAAGAAATTCATGATCTGGAATGTACATTTCAGCAGATGTTATAGAGCCACAATGTCCTATAATCCTAGTAATGTAATTCCAAAACATTCTTATCATCTAGACTCAATTATGCAAATGCACTCCCAGATTTTCTTCCTACTTTGTCTCAACTCATATCTTGTATACTCTGAAATGTGATTCACTGTATCCTAACCACATTTCTTGTATCTATAAACAGGAATCTTCAGCAATCTGTCCTGTGCACATGCTCTGTATAACCTGGTAATATGTATATGTCACCCCTGTTTTGGCCCCAAATAACATTACCACCTTTGCTCCTCTCTGGTGAATGATTACATTCCCCCATGACTACGTTCTGCAAACACAAGCCAAGCAATCCAGAGTTCACACCTCCACATGCTCCTGGTAACTTTCCACTGCTCCAAGTGTCCCAAGGCCAGGCATTGGTCAAGAAGGGCTGAGTCCTGGATGCTGATCTCAAAAAGACTCCACAAACTAGCCAGCATGATTAGTTTGCCTCTCCTATTTGTCCTGAAAAGCCATGGTAAGGGGTTCTTAGCATCAATTCTGCTTCATAAGTGACCTTGGTAATTCCCACATGGTTCCTATAAAAGTGAGTGTACTTCCTTGAGACCATAACAACAAACTATGCTTTCAATAACCATTTTCCACTCATGTCTAACAATGTTTCAAGTTCTATAATAGACTATACTTTAAAACATTCTAGGCTTAGATTTAAACTCAGAGGTAGAACAGTTATTGAACATTTGCAAGGTCTTGGGTTCAATCCCTTGGTACTACACACACACACACACACACACACACAAGCTAAGTATAGTGGTCTATAATCTCAGTACTGAAAGGGGAGTCATGAGTTCAAGTCCAGCATGCCTTACATAGTAAGTTATAATTGAACCTGAGTTACATAACAAGATCCAGTTCAAACTCACAAACCAACAAATAATGACCTAGCAAGACATAAAACATAGTGCTGGACCCACAAAGATTCAATTAACACAAAATCAGGGACTATTACCATGAAATATCAAGCAGTCTAAGCTCTGCAGGGACATTCCTGTGTGACCTAAGGGATGTTAATTAAATTCTATGATACATTTTTTTTTATACTGTAAAGTGTTTAGTGGTCCTTGACATTTTCAACACACACCTCGTTTTTACAAATACTCTTACATAGCTGTTGGTGGGACTGGAGTGACCCCGACTCACTTTCCCTTATCAAACTCTGCCCATCAGCATCACTCAGCAGTGAGTACAGCTACTTTCTTTGGTTTTTGGGAGGTTTGGAGACTTTTGAACTCATACACAATAGATAATTTGCTACCCCACCCCTCTTGCAACTTTTTTTTTATTTAAGATGAGGTCTTACCAAATTGTCCAGGCTGACCTGAACTTATCTTCATGAATATTGGAGATTACAGGCCTACCTTCTGTAATCTGGCTCATTTTTTTGATATAAAATATTTTTACTATTTATTTCAAGTAATTTAGAATGGTCTGTGCTCTGTTGTAAATCACTGGAATTGTTATTTCGAATCTTCCTCTAAAGTTTGGGATTCTATTAAGAATACAACAGGCATCCAATTCACGTTACATAAATCGCCACATTGATCATTGGCTGAGATATTGATTGAGAACTTATTATGTGTGCAGTTCTTGATTAAATCAGGGACAAGAAGATGAAAGGAAATGAGGGGGCAGAATTGGCTCGTCCTGGGTGATCACTGGGAAGTATCTGTATCTTTCTGCACTCATAAGCTTCCTGTAGGGATGTCTTATTTAGGGAGGGAGTAAATTATTGAAGTGTGGTCCTCATTGAAGCTGGAGTAGAGAGAAAAGCCACCTACCTGTAATTCTGGCACTGGGATAAATGACACACCTGTAGCATCTCTTCCCATAGGAAAATTTATACACAAATAGGCAGAAGCTACCAAGGGGTGCTGTTTGCACTGAGGAGACAGAAGCTACAAAACAAGTTTCATTTTCAGAAACTGCCCTGGCTATAAGCTATGCCTACTAAGGACTGACTGTCTCTGTGTGTCTCTGTGACTCTCTCTGGTTCCCTACTCCACTGTCATAAGCAGATCCTCTGTGTGCTAGGCAAGCCCTCTACCACTAAACCATCCTGAACTCAAGAACTATCTCTGGGGAATGGTGAAATCCGGACTCAAAGGAAGACACACTACTAAAGGACCAATAGGATCATCAAGGACAGTGGCTTTAGGAGGGGATGAAGTAGGGGTGTCATTCCTGCCACTTCGAGGTTATTTTTTAGTTGGAAAGATCTCGAAAAGACCTGGAGAAACTGGACATAGAGAAAACACTGCAAAGATATCCTGAAACACTCTAGTCTCGGGATTCTCATAGCATATTGTTCTTCTGTACAAAACAGCCAACTTCTGGGGGGAGGAGGAGAAGGCTCTGGTTTTAGCAAGAGCTCATATATTGCAGACACTCAAACTGGAAAGGGAAAAAGCCAGCATGGTCCTCATATACCACAGCAAATCTCAGGTCTGGCAGTAGTAGCACTTGCACCGATTTCAGTCCTTCATGTGTAATTTTTGTTTTGCACAATGTAAAGACATATAATGCTCTCTTGCCAACAGTCTCTCATTTCAACCTAGGTATGATTAAAGAAAACCTTCAGAATCCAACAAAAGAAATAAATATTAAATACTATCATCGGTCTTTTATGATAATCCAAATAAACAGATAGCATCTGACGGCCGGCTTCACCCATCGCAGGAAGCTACGTGTCCCATGATTTTTGTTCCTCGCTATTACAAAGGAACAGCTACATCTCACAAGCTTTGTTTAGGAAACATATCCAGTCCATAGACAGCTTTTAAATTCTAATTCAACTATTCTTATCTGAGCTACAAAGGAAAATTTAATTTATTTTTTGCTCAAGCAGAAAAAAAACTCATTAATTTAGATTACTGACTCATAGGGGTAGTAGGAAATAGAGCAAATTATGAATTAATATCATTGACAAAAAGGATAAAGAAGTAGAGCAGAAAAAAGAAAAAAAAGGGACAGGGAAGAGAAAACCCTTATTTTTAAGTGCAAAGAGAATAATTTGTTTGTATAACGTGGCTAAACTGTCATAACAAAATATCTCAAGGCCACATCTTATTCAGAAACATTTCTGTCCTGGGCACGTAAACACACCCCAGAGGTGACCAGTTTGACAATATTCAACTGAGAACATTTTTTTCTCCATCTAAGGAGGCTATATTTGCTTTCAGCACACTAGGGGTAGGAAAGGGCTGGGAGCTGCTCAGATCCCACTGTGCAGAATTTAATGGAAAGGGCACATAAGTTGCAAAGAGGTGGGGAATATGGAACCCAGCAGTATGCTGTATGTTCAGCTTGAGTCCAGGGCAGTTCTGCACTAAATGGGGAAAGAATGGCATATCCAGGGACCACTGTTAACCTATTTGACTCTCTGGGCTTCCTATAATACTGCACTTGATCTTAGCCAAAAGGCCGAGAAGCGAGTGGCTCCCTATAATACAAAATACTATGTCATTCAAAACAGAAATCCACTTTTTCACGTGTAGATGTGTTCCCCAAATTATATCTGATTATTAATAATAATACAGTGCATGGATTCTCTCCAACAAAACATTCTATGGAAAACTGTTTGTTCCATCATTGCATAAGTACCAACATATATTCCTTGATTTTGCCTCTTCACTTTCAAAGCCTTTACAAAAACAGCCAACTATGGTCACCATCTGAAATGGACCAAGCTCATGGAATCTGTACAAAGTATCTGTTACAGATCAATTGCAAAGCTGTCCCCCATGGGCACAAGGTTTAATGCTCTGATGGCTTGTTCTTGAGACTCTAACTTGGGTTAGACAGTGAACAAGTAGGAGGCAGGGCCTGGATGCTGGGAGGAGGCACACTGCTGAAGAGTATCTCTTGTCCTTATCTCTGCTCTGTTGTTTGCACATGAACTGCTCTGAGGTAAGAACCTGCAGTCCTACACCACCATCTCTACCATGATGCTATGCCTTCCTGTTGGCCCACATCAAGGAGCTAGTCAACCTTAGATGGGAAATCTCGGAACTTGGAGCTTGAATAAATCTTCCCTCTTTTTTTTCCTAAATATTTTTGCCACAGTAATAGAAAAGAACAAACAGTAAATGAAGAATGGTTCACAAGTCAATCAGCAACTGGGATCCCATCACCATAAAGAGGTTTGTCCTGTGTTGCCATTTATTCATTAATAGATCAGTTGGCCTATTGACTCTCTCTCTCTCTCTCTCTCTCTCTCTCTCTCTCTCTCTCTCTCTCTCTCTCTCTCTGTGTGTGTGTGTGTGTGTGTGTGTGTGTACATGACACAAAGCTCAATTAGTGATCATAGGACAACTTACAAGAGTCAGTTCTTTCCATTCATGGTGTGGGTTGTAGGGACTAACTTCAGGTTATCAATCCTGGCTGCAAGCACTTTTAACTGGGGGCCCATCTCATCCGCCCTGTGTTTCTAATTATAGTTAAACTTCTTTAATGGGATCACACATCTAGTAGCTTCCATTAGCCAAAGTCTACTAGATGCGTGGGAAACTAGAGAAGGAAAGAATTTCTGTCTAGCTGAAATCAGAGCACTAGAGCTTATATAGTGCCCATAAAAGGGGAATACTGAGACAATTTTATGTGGCACATCTGCTTTATCCAAGACATAGTTCTAATAACGAGTAATTAACTAATTGATCTAATGCACAGCCGTACAGTAGCAGAAAGTTTGAAAGGACCAGAAGGAGACAAAGATTGCTGTTCTCTATGATCTCTTAACACAGGACTAAGACCTTCATGAAATCTCTGGGGTTCCAAGGACAGTGATATATAATAATGACCTTAAACATGACAGTGAACCATCAACTATAGGAAAAGGTGAATGCATCATCTTCTTTCCCAGAAGTAGAGAGAAAGAAACTTAAGAAAGATGCATCAGGGGCTGGGAGCTGCTCCAGAGGGTGGGGTACTTACTGCACAAGGGTGAGGAAGAGAGTTCAGAGCCTTAGCATGAAAGGCAAAAAAGGCGTGGCATTTTGCCTGTAGTCCATGCACTCAGGTGGCAGAAAACAAGGAATCCTCTAAGCAAGCTAGCTAGAATAACTGCAATCAAGGAACTCTGGGTTTAGTGAGAGAGCATTCTTCAGTTAAAGCAAGTAGAGCGCCATTAAGAAAGGGATATCCAGTGTTAACCTCAGATCCCCACACATGTACCTGCACATATGTATACCCACTTGCAAATATACTTAATGCAAGCACACATACAGAGAGAGGGGGGAGGGAGAGAGAGAGGGAGAGAGAGAAAGAACCATCAAAAACACTGAAAACAAACTTGTGTCCATTTGAAGATAAACTCAGCGGTCTGTAAGTTAATTGGTATGGACCATTCATCCTCCCAAGCGCTCATGTAAATGAACCGTGATGACAGGCTGCATGTAAACAGCTAGCTCCACAGCCCTAGCAAACAGATTCTCTTGCCCTCATACTTTCATCTATTTTTAAAAAATAAAACTACGCTCCTATTGACAATATTGTGGGAAAACTTGTCAGCCCTTGTCCCCTGATCACTCATATGAATATTTTATACCCAAATGACAAGAAGCCATTTGAACTTGGCTTAAGGAACAAAACAAAGAAAGAAAAGGCATCCATGGAAAAAGAAACAATGGCATGTGAAGAAAATGCAAATGGAGCGCTTCCTCTAGGAGACAGAAGGAGCACTTCTCTGAGTGGATAAAGCAGTGTCTGGAAGGACAAGCTCCAGAGGAAATGACTTTGCTTTCTCCTTGTGCTCTGAGCTTCTGCCTCAAATACCAAGAGAACAAGTTAAGCGCAGGAGGCTCTACCATTGACTCACATTCTCTGAGGCTTCACTCTAACAAACCATTGTGGGGAGGATGTGCAGGTGTAACTTGCTTTTAAGATGTCCAGGAAACAGGATATGAGTAAAGGAGAGGACTATGAGAAGATCAAGCTCCCAAGGATTTTGTTCCAGTGATCTTCAAACAACCCTAATTTCCATAGCTCCCCGCAACTCCCAAAAGTCTATTGAGATTTTGGATTAAATCATTCATGAAGTCAGATCAATCATGGTCTATTAGTCTCTGGAGACACCATCATAGACACCCAGAGGTGCACTTTCCTCCTCTTCTAGGCATTCTCAATCAAACTGACAATCAGGATTAACTGTCACACCACTCCTGGGGGACAGGATCCACCCCAGTTCAATGCAAACATACAAAGAGCCTTTCTATTTCCTATGCCCTGGCAATAACGAGTGGTCCAGGGTTAAGCATACTTGTCAATTTCCACCAGTGACACCAAGAGACGAGAAATTCCCCACTCCTGTTGATAACTGCAAAGGTGTGTTTTGGGACCCCTAGCCACTAAGTCACTGCATAGACCAGAATGGAGCAGAGGCGAGAGCAGGAAATCTCAACCAGCCATGTGATGTCATTCAGTTCTCCTCTGAGAGTCTCACTGCCAGGGCTGCTGTCAGACATATCATCACTTCTGGGTAAAACAATGGATTTTGGTTTCTGCTACATGCAACTGAATGCATCCTGAGGAGCCGGAAAGCACTGGAAATGGCCTAGGGGACAGTTCTCATGCATTCGGTGGCATGCACTTGGAAAGTCTTCTGAGCTAAGCTTGCTGCTTAGCTTTATTCATAGGGTCTCTATAGAGGGCTCCATTTCTGTGTGTGTGTGTGTGTGTGTGTGTGTGTGTGTGTGTGTGTGTGTGTGTGTGTGAAAGATAGAAAACTGTTTAGTGAAAACTAGCTGTAACAGAGGAAGGCAGGAATATAGTCAGGGAGATTCAATACTTTCTACTTCTGCATTTCCATCACCTTGTAGTTGAAGGCAGGCAAAGGCAAAACTCCCAAATATAACATCTGGGAAGGGCATTGTATTAGTCAAGGTAGACTCTGTCCGATTCTATTGAAATGGATAGTAATGGGCATCTGTTGTCATACCTGCCCAGAATGATCTTCTCTCCTAGAAGCATTAAGGTTCTCAGCATCGGGAACAACAGTCCCTTATTATTTAGATACTGCAGAGTGAACCTAGTAGGTTAGACACATGGCTCAGATCCATGTGTGTGATCATCTTTGGGCCTTGATGAACACATCCAAGGAGATGTGATCAGAACTAACACAGAGACATTACAGATGTAGACTTTGGCATATGAACCAAAAAAGGGATGCTGGCTCTCCCCTGTACTGCCAATGGTGACTTCACAGAAACCACCCATTGCAGAGAGAGGGGCAGAGTCAAAACAGCAGATCAAGGCCTTCCTTAGGCCCTAGATGCAGGCATCTGTGAAGTTGCCTATATCATTTACATAGGTTAGAGTTGGGTTTTTTTTGTTTTTTTGTTTTGTTTTTTGTTTTTTTTGGTTTTTTTTTTTTTTTTGGTCAAGTTGACACCTTTGGTGTCATCTGGAAAATAGGATTGTTGAAGGAGAAAATGCCTCCAAGATATTGGCCTGTAGCAAGTCTGTGGGGTTATTTTTTGACTGATGACTGGTGTGAAAAGGCCCAGTCCAGTGTGGGTGGTGCCACCCGTGGGTAGGTGGTCTTTGATGGTGTAAAAAAGCAGACTGAGTAAGCCCTGGGGAATAAGCCAATAAGCAGATTTCCTTTATGATTTCTCCTTCAGTTCCTCCCTTGAGCTCCTGCTCTGACTGTTGTGATCATAAAAAGAGAACGAGGTAGGAGAGTATATTCTATGGTGGGGGGAGGGATGGGGGGAGAGAGAAGAGCCCAAGAGAGAAGCTGAGAGTGAGAAAGAAAGAAAGGGAGGAGGGGCAAGAAGCCCCTTTTATAGTGGGCCAGACCTACCTGGCTGTTGCCAGGTAACAGTGGGGAGGGGCATACCTGGCTGTTGCTAGGTAGCTATGGGATGGAGTTTAGACAGAATCCTAACTCTGGGATCACTCAGTGATGCACTATAACCTATGAAATTACTTTTCCTCCCCAAGTTACTTTTGGTTGTGGTCTTTATCATGGCAATAGAAAACCAAACTAAGACGCCATGTGACTTCATTGTAAAACTCTGTTCTGTTGCTTAAGCCAAGTTCTTCCATTGCTGTTAATGTACTAGCAAAGAGTAAGTACTCAGAAAATATTTTTAAAGGTACGAAATGAAAGAATTATCTTAACACTCCTTATAAAGGGCTGGAAAAGCTATTTGGATATGCTTTCCTTGGTTTTGTTGTTGTTGTTTTGGTTTTCTCTTTTTCTTTTTTCTTTTTTCTTCTTTTTTTCTCTCTCTCTTTTTTTTAAACTATCACTACATAGCCCAGGAGCTTGCTACATCCAGGAGCTTGCTAGGTAGACCAGCATGGTCTCAAATGCATGTGATCTGCCTGTCTCTGCCTCCAGAAAGCTGGAATCATTAAGGGCATGACCCATCAAAGCCAAATGTCTTGGGTTTTAAACATTTTAAAAATATGAATGTAGCTTTGTGAACTGGCCTATATCCAATAAACAAGTGAACTTTGGAGGTATAATCTAGTCTATGATTGGTCTATTGGTATCTTTTAAAAGGGTATCATTGAAAATCATTTTAAACAATCAAATTCTTTGTAATGTCTTCCACTAACAACTGATTATAGCAACAAACCAATTATCCTGCAGCAAAAAGATCTCTGCTTTATGTCTCCACTATTATTTATTCATGTCTAAAATTCTAAGCAAAACACACTAGAAATGACTGATTTGTTGCTGTTGTCACTTCTAGAGAAGGTGGTGTCTTAGACTTGTGCTCAAGAAGAATTGCTGTTTTCACAGAAATGAAAACATTATTTTTAATCTATTATTTTTAAAGTCAAAAGTTGTTTAACCAGAATCATGTTATTTCTTTGGAGGTGAATAACAAGGTGAATTTGTTCTTTTAGAAGTAATCAATTTCTAATGACAGTGGTTTCTACTGATAAACTCACACTCAAATATAAGCACGCCTTTCTTAAGCAAATGGAAGAAATTATCGTCATTGCCTTCATATATTTTCTATGTAATTTATACAACTCATCATAATACTCTTTGGAACCATTAGCAGGTATTTCTGTCTGTCTGTCTCTGTCTGTCTCTGTCTGTCTCTAGCTCCCTCTCCCCACTGGCTAACTGGAGACATTGAATACTATTCTGGGTCTTGAAAACTCTCAAGGCACGCTAACATATTTTAGAATGTGAGAAGTCTTGCAGTTAGAGATAATCTGCTCAAATTTGCTTAGCCCAGCATTTCCCAAAGTTAACTTTCTCAAGATTAACTATAGCGTTTCACACCCCTCCATACAACCCCACCTCCAGACCCCCCATTCCTCAAAGCAACTTTGGGAACAGCTTGCAGAACTAGCTCCATAAAGCAAAGTTTGGGGACTCTGCTTTGGTGGTTTCTATCTCCACAGATTTTGCTGTCTGAATAATATATAAGGAGTTTTGAGTGACAATTGCACCCATTTGAATATATCTTCAACTGACTCCAAAATTAGAAGTTTAAAATGCAAATTTTCAGAAAGCAAACTGTCTTTCCCATTTAGACATGTTGCTGAAATGTATTTGATTTTGTATAGGCTCTTATCACTTGCCACCATATCCGCTAGAGGTTATGGGATCAAAAGACTGATAAATATTGAACACAAATATGATTAGTTATGCTTCAATTTTATCTACTTAGAGATCCCTGACAATCTTAAAATGATGACTACATGCTTCAGTTTGTTTATCTAGTTATGTTTGGTATATACCTCTTGAAATAATTGAGATAATGAAAGTGTCTTCATTTATCCTCTGTACAAGATGTATATTGTACACCTGTGTTGGTATGATCGGGAGGACACGAGATGCTTCAACTGTGCCTCAGATGTGGCAGCTGAGAATCTTCAAACATAATAGAAGCCAACGTCGCATCACTTGTCTTAAACAAGCTTTTCTACTTTAGCTACTTGGCTATGCATTAAATCTTGGCATACACAGAACAATAAAAACAGGGCAATTTTTGAGGTATATCTCTGCTGGCTGGATTATGAAGATTAGCTTCTTAGCAGATGTTCAAAGAAGTCATTGAATGTAAGCACAATCGAAAAAATAAACTACCCCCAAACCATTTCAATATCAACAGGAAATGGAGCAGACAGGATGTAGTCAACATACCACTTTCTGCTACATACCATCAGCCCACATCACAAGGGATTACCACATTTAATTCTCTAAGGAATGTGAAAATCCAGCTCCAAGCAAGGCTTATCATCAGAAAATGATATAATTATTCTCCTGGCAAAGGTGTACCTACAGAATACACAGGTTTGATGCAATTTCAAATTTAGAAGTTATTGGTATTGAGTATAATTTTAAATGGGATGAGTTGAATTTTTTTCTTTTTCTGTTCTTTTATTAAATGTTCTTAACTCATATTAAAAAAAATCCTGATTATGGCTTCCCCTCCCTCTATACCTCCCAGTTACACCCCCTTCAACCCAGATCATTCCCTTTCTGTCTCTATCATCTCTCATTGGAAAAGAACAGGCTTCTAAGAGAAAGTAATCAAATATAACAAAACTAAACATAATCAGATAAAGCCAAAACTGTTATATTGAAGTTGGACATGACAAACCAACCGAAGGGAATGAGTCCAAGAGAAGGTACAAGAATCAGAGACCTGATTATTCATACACATAGGAATTCCATAAAAACATTAAACTGGGGGCCATAACGTATACATAGAGGACTGGGTACAGACCTGTGCAGTCTTCGTGCTTAGTGCCTCAGTCTCTATGAGTTTATATGAGCTTTGCTTATGTTGATTCAGAGCGTCTTGGGTTTCTTACTAATTTTCTAAAATATTCTGACACCAGTTTCTAGAGAGAGAAAGGTATTCCCCTCAGAGCAGCCTATGTCTGTTTTCTTTTGCTTCGTCCATTCATGTAATTCTTACTAATACTAGAGACTGAACTTGTCTATGTTGGCTGAGTGTGACAATACTCTTGGCTTCACACAAATGTACGAATCTTAAACTTGCATTACTGTGCACTATGCACCGTTTCTTCTGTCACTATCCACACACGGAGTGATTTCAGCTAACCTGGGTAGTTTCCATGTTGGTAAAGAAAGTGATTAAGAGAATAGAAACATCTGCTGTTTACTGAGTATCTTGTGCTGTCAAGCAAAAATTCAGATAATAGTTGATTGGTCTTCCCAAGACCACCCTATGCTGGCTCTTATTGTCTCCAATGAAGACATCTCTCCAGTGGAGACACTGGGAAGATACATAGTCTGCTCAAATCACATAGTGAGAAAAGGCCCAAGAAGTCCAGTGCTAAGAAGTTGAGTGGGAAGTCCCACTTGGTCACTTTGTGGATCTAATGCATGGGCTGGCTTTGGACTGAAAAGACCACCTGGCTCAGCTTTCTACATAGCTAGAAACCAGGTCTGCATTAAGGTATTCAGAGGGACAATATTTCTAATGGAATTCCCCAAGTAAAAGTTTAAGAAAGACATGTCTGTGGATATAAAATAAAATCAGACAATGGCTCAGTTGGTAGAACACTTAACTTTTTTGTTTGTTTTGTTTTCAAAAAGCCCAAGGTCCAATCTCTAACTCCACATTAACTGAGTACAGTGAAGTCCACCTGAAGTCTTAGTAAGCACAAGGACAGGACAGGAAGAGCAGAAGTTTGAAGTCATTCCTGGCTGCATATCAAGTGTGAGCCTAGACTTCACATTCCATCTCAAAAAATACAAAAGAAAATAAAATAAAGCTATTCAAGTAGTATATGAATATCTGAGGAATGGTCAGTGGTGCTGGAATACGTATGTGTGTGTATTTGTATTTGTGTGTATGTGTGTGTGTGTGTGTGTGTGCCTGCATGCACGTGTGCATGTCTGAGTGTGTACACCTCAAGACTAAGACTTCATGTGCTCCCAAGGCGACAGTCAATAGACCAGCAAGAGGCAGAAACGGAGGTTGAGTACAGCCACCACCCTCCAGAGAGGAAAAGCCCGACTTTCACCCTACCTGCTTTTCGTTTTGCTCAGAAAATTGTCTTGATCAGATGGGATCTTCCTATTTTTGCACATACATTTTTTTTAGATATCATATAGTCATATTTCTATGGAAATATAAATAATTCAAATAATTCTGAAAAAGAAAGGCCTCAATTACTGTACATTACAATTTGAGAAAAAAATTAAAGTTAAGAAAGAGCTGACAGTCAGATCATAAGCATTATAGCAAGTTTCTGAAGTCTTCTCTCGTTCTCCAGAGGTTCGAACAGATTTTTTTTTATTTTTTGGGCAAGGGCAGAAGTTTAAGGTCTGGCTGGGGAATAAAGACCTGTTCTGTCTGACACTTCCCAATTCAAATCTAACATTTATCAAATGATTCATAAGTACTGCATTTTTTAACAAGGAGCTGGCGGGCTGGGTATATTAAGCATTCATTATTATAAATTTGTATTTTAAAAACCCAGGATCTTTTCAGTAAATATGCAAAGGTTTCTCTGACAATTTCTCTCCTTTTTAATAAAGCCACCTCTCCCTGAAATATTTTACATAAACCCCTTATATCTAAAGTGGATTTCTGGCATCTGGGAGTTCAAAGTCTCCCCAAATTCAGTTCAGGGGAAATGCTACATAATTATAGCTCATTTGAGAGTAAGTCATAAAGTAATCAAAATTGTTTCGAACCAAAAAAGTACCATCTTCAGATGACATTTAAGCTAAACAAAGAACTGCTGGCAATTAGACTTTTCTAGCAATTTCTTACTCATGAGCTGAGAGGACGGGGTATGCTATCATTGCTTAGAACGTTTACATCAGTCAAAATGGGTATTAACTGGACACAACTGGCCAACACAATGTGAAAAACCAAATGCTTTAATGAGGCTATGAAGAACAACAGTTCAATTATCTCATTGGATACATTAACATCAATCATAATATACAGTGCTGTGGACCATACAGAAAGTATTGCTGTACCCAACAGCGGGGGCTGTTATTGACATTACAGTAGCAAGTGTCCGCAAGAGACAGTCATTTGTTGTCTTTGTCAAGAAGTTGGGTTTTTTTTTTAATACTATTATCAACATCAACTTCTCCCCAGTGCATTTTTCCCCAGAAATATTAACAAGTTACATTCCTTTGTGCTTTGTTTTATATCTTTTAATGTCCTGTGCATTGTGTTTATTCTTATTGCTTTATTGTTTACAAACAACCAAACTGAACTGTGTCATGCTCTGGGTATGACCAGATTGCTTGTATAGTTTTTGGCAAAGTCAGAAGGTTTGGTATTTCCATTACCTTACCCAGAGGTGGGTGGGTAATTTTGGTATTTTGAGCACTCTAAATAAACGGAGGTCCAACCCTGAGACACAGTTCTGCACCCAGGAGTTGGGGAGTGGCAAGGATCATTCTCTCCTTAAAAACAGTGAGCAAAAACACTGCCTCTTGGCTTAACCAGTCCCTGAAAAAATCCACATTCTGGCTGGCACAAAAGAAATAAATAAAACCACTCCCTATGCTGCCGCCTCTGAATTGCCTGCCTGTCTCTCCCAGCAGCTACCTCTGACGAGGAAGGTGCCAGGGAAGCCAGTGACGGCATGCTTCGAGGCTACAGGCCAGGGTAGTGGTGCAGTATGCCATACTTTCTCTCAACAAAGCTTCCTAGAAAGTTGCTCTGCCTTGGCCATAGTCGCTTAGCCGTGGGTCAGTCAACTTTGTGAAACCTTGTTCAATTATTTAAAAAGGAAAAACGAAAATGTCAGAATCAGCTAAGAAAACCTAGCATCATAGCATTGCAATCTTCAACTTCTGCATCCAGCCCTCTTCCCCCCACCCCACATATAAATATGAAGAGAAAAACAGACAATGCTATGATTGTATCGGTGAACACTATGGTACAATTATCTTTTCATGCACATTTGCATTTCTATTCTAGGAAAAGAGTCACACACTTAAGGGAGTTGAAAGAATGGGAACTTATTTTCCCTACCCCCTTAAGTAATAAAGCTACAAGACTGGATAGCATCATCAGTGTTTCCAAAGATTTGCATTACCCAACATGCATGGGAACCGCGCACTTGACGACTCTCACCACGGCCATCCATTCATACATCTGACAATCACTGCTCTGGGATCTCTCCATCACCCATCACCAATTCACATTTGACATTTAAACACTTTAAAAAAAAACCCTCCTGAAAAAGGTTTCCTGATGAAAGAATTTGGCACTGTCAGTAAAATATATTTCATATTAAAAATATCTGAAGGGAAATTGGAAGCTCTTAGAATGTCTACAGAGGCACCATGCTACGTCTTCCTTCTTCACTCCCGATTCCATCTTGAAACTTTCTCCAGTTTTACAGTTCAGTCAGTGCTGGTCCAAAAAAGACTGCTGGGATTTTAAGGCACTTCATTCTGAAAGGATGTTTTATGCCACTCACGATTCAATCACAGGCTGCTACTGAGAAATTCCATTAGACAGCCTGGCTTGTACCAGTATGTATCACCTGCACAAAACATCTAGACTTAATACATGTAACTCTACAGATATTGCATAGGGCTATGCAAGTAGGTAATGCACAGAAACTAACTTTACAATGTTGCCACTTTGTCAAAATGTTATCAAGTAATCTGCCAATACAGTGTTTCTCTCTTTAAAAAGAATCCAGCTGGTTTGTTGAAATAAATCCCAATTGAAATGACCATCATGGGCATGGCAAATGCTATGGCTATCAATCTTCAAGAATACAGTTATTTTCATACCCTAGAAATGCATATGTAAGTATTTTTTCCTAGAAAGCCTGGTTGTTAATCTATTAATACTACACCTTAAATGTGTTGAAAAACAGTTTCAAGTGATAGTGGAATATACAAAATATTTGCAAAGCTCTCTTTGAACACAAGACCTTGCATAAAAGTAGTCTTTCTTGGGTATACAAAGAATGCAGAGAACCACCAGTGAGTTGTAAAAGTACTGAAAACTCACCATTTTAAGATGAATATTCTTACAAATTAATACAAACACTGAAAAAAATGATGATAATAAAGAATCTATACAATTAAAATGGCTAAAACATAATTTAAAAATAAAAATAGTAAAGCCAATTAGAAATACGCCCAGTTCAGCTATCTTTATCAAAAGCAAAAATGAAAAAAAAAGTGAAACAAACTTCCGGTGCTCCTCAATATTTTACTCAGAGAGGACATTCATTTCCATTAAAAAAAAAACCTTATGAAAAATTGAATTACACTTATGAGGAAAACTATAACTGTGCCCAATAAAAGCCAGCAGGTCAGATCTTAGGTTTCATGTCTTGTTCTAATAACTTCCTTCCATTTGGGTTAGCATAAGTTACATTTTCTAGCCAGACAATCCTCATGAAAATGACTGCTAGATTCGTCTATATATAATATAGTCTTCTTTTATGCAGTTTTCAGTACAAAGATGTAGTAATGCTGGGAGGGCACTGTGTCTTTAAGGCAGTACCAGGGAACTGACGCATTTATAAAGTGAGAAAGTCATGGATGTCTTTTCCACAGTTGTCGTCGTTGTCTTCTTCTTCTTCTTCTTCTTCTTCTTCTTCTTCTTCTTCTTCTTCTTCTTCTTCTTCTTCTTCTTCTTCTTCTTCTTCTATCATCATAATTATCATCATCTTTGTTTTCTTCTTTTGGTTGCTTTACATTCGTGTAATTAAACTTTACATGTTAATTTCAAAGGAGGTCACAGACAGACAAAGCTCACACCAAGTTTTCCCCTGAATGAAAATGGACAGACACTTCTCTGAAGCAAAAAAAAAAAAAAAAAAAAAAAATTCCCCTTGCTCAAAAACCTCACGCTTCAAGAAATCAGTTCACAGATACTGCACGCTGAAGGTACAATACTTAGGAGGCCTTTGGAGTTGTAAAATAGAATATACAAGTCTGGCTCACAAAATTCTAAAAATAAAATATATCCTGGGCTACTGATAAAGCACGAAAAATTCATATTAAAGGAAAATTATCAAGAAAACCTCTTCAGGTAAATTATAAAGTCTACTGAAGAGAGGGAGCAGTCTGTGCAGAGGCTGAACAAGGCAGGCCCGCTAACACGCATGCTCTGTTTCCTGAAGAGAGAGGGTGCAGTCTGCAGAGGCTGAACGAGGCAGGCCCGCTAACACGCATGATCTGTTTCTTCTGCGCTCATACTGCTCCTCCGGCTACTTGTTTTCGAAGCTCCTGGGGACACTGATGACAGCAGTGGGTCGGTGACACCAACAGGTGAGAGGGCATCGTCCATCAGGATGTCTTCCAAGTTAGAGCCCATCTTCCTGGGGATGTTGTAGGCCGGGCTGCTCTCCGGCATGGTTCCAAGGTTGTTGGTAAAGGTGATGGTACCGTCCGTGAGATCCAGAGTCGTTGTACATGTCAGGTCGGCCTGGTGCTGTACAAGTTCCTGGCTGCAGTTGTCAAGAACTGGTTCTTGCTTGATGATCCGATTCACCAGATCAGGTGAGCAGAGACCGGTGGATGGGATAAGGGAAAGTCCGTGCGCTCTAGCCTGCATCTCGAGCTCCTATGACAAAGTCAAAGTCAGACCATTAAGTAAGCTGTGTGCCAGCCACCTTTCACCACATTGAAACTGTGCAGTCAGTGTTGGATGCGGTTACCCAAATCCATGGAATATATATCTCTGTGAGTGTCTCTACCTACGGTTTTGGAGGCTAAGGAGAAGCTAACAAAGGGGACACTGTGGTGTTCTTATTGATGATTGGGGGGGGGGGGCTACATGTCGGGTGACATGCAGTGCTCTCTAGCGTTTGTATTCTACCATACTGTGACCTGAGACTATTTTTAATGATTTAAGTCTAGTTTCTATTTTTAAAACATCAGACCCAAGGACAACTATAAATTGCCAAAGCAAAGCTTGCTACTTTAAAAAAAATAAGTTCTGCATTTCCCAAAGACAGGTGGTATTAATAATATAGGAAATACCTTTTTAGATGGTATATATTTTATTATGCATTATAAATAGAAACACTCTTACAGATATGAAAAATCATTAATAAGACAAGGATAAGCACCCAAGTCTGACTGGCCATCATCAAAAAACAAAAACAAAACAAAACAAAATAAACAAAAATCATCTCTAGCAAATGCTGGCACATGTACTGTGGGGAGACAGGGATTGGTGGTGAAATGTGAACTCATACGGCTACCATTAGCAGCCCATGGAACTTCTTCAAAGAATTAGAAACAGAAGTACCATATGACTCTCCCATTCTAGCCCTGGATACTTTCTCCAAGGGTTCTATGTCAGCAAACACAGATGCTGGCACGTCCATGTCTGTGTGTAACTGTGCTGACCACAATGGCCAGGATGCAGCCAACCTAGATGTTGGTCAACAGATGAGCTAATAGGGAAACCACAATATACCTATACAAAAGAGCTATATTCAGCACTAAAGAAACACTGAAATCGCTTGCAGGAAAATAAATGCAACAGGAGATCAGTGAGTAAAATAAAACCAGCCCAACCCTGGAAGCTACTGTTCTCTCTCCTATATGGAATCTGGATTTTTTTTTAAAGCTTATATGTATGTGTAAGACATGACAACAAAAGGAGACACTACAGGGAAGGATAACGAGGGCCAATGGAAGGAAACTGGGTGGGACAAGACAGTAGTGGGGACGGTAGATATGTGAGCAAAATCTAGGACACATATATGAAAATGTCACAGGGAAACCCATCTTTTTGTACAAGACATATATAATAATAAAAATATAAAACAGGAGCTAACAGAAATATGCTGAGCAACCTGTAATATGACGGTATATAAACTGCTTAGGAGATACTTTAAGATTTCAAGGGAAATGGTGATGGTTTCTCAAAAGCCCCGGAGAGTCCCCTGATTTAGAATGAGTGTGCTACACTCATTTCAATCCCCATTTTCAATGAGACTGTGCGACATAGTTCTCAGACCCCCATTTCAGGGCAAGTGTGTTACCGTGTGTTATACACACTTCTGTCCCCAGTTTCTGCATGAGTGTGCTACACACTTTTCAGCCCCCACTTTCACACTGACTGTGTACATGCACACTGTTTGTTGCCTCATAGCACTGCAAAATGGGTTTCTGGAGAGACTGTAGTGACAAGGCTCTCATGAGCATTGGTATGGATAAGGTAAGGAGGCTTATCTAATCTAATGATAAGGTTTCTATAAACTGTGCAGTGTCTAGTAGTACATGTCGGGAGTCTTAAAAATCAAACAATTAGTAAGCTGTTTAGACATAAATACTCAATATACTGTTTGGGTGTGACCAAAACAGTAGGTATTTCTTCTGGGCTCAGGATGGGATGAAGAAGTTACTAAAACATTAATGGTACCAGAAAGTAAAGTTTGTGGGGTGGAAGCAAACGTTCTCCAGGCTCTGAATGAGCATCCAGAGTTCTGGGAAATGTGACCTACCTCTCTCTCCCTTGCAAAGGGAGACTGTTATCTTTTAATTCAACACAGAAGTCCTCATCTATAACATGAATACTGTCTTACCATGTATACTTTCTTACTATTGGCTAAACTGTGCTCCTAAGTCCATGGACTGAAGTCCTAGCTCCAATACCTCAGTGGTGAGCAGAGCAGCATACAGGATCTTTGAAGATGCGATGAAGGTTAAGATGAAGCCAATCCTGCTGACAGGGCTGATCTGCCACCAAGCCAGTGAGAAAACCAATCCCTGCTATCTAATCTGTCACAGTGGCATTAGCTAACTGACACACCCTGTAAGTCTGTGACTTTTCAGATCTCCTCAAGATGCCTTAGAACCATGTCATCCCCTCCCCTCTCTGACTTCTGATGAATCCCCATATTCCTAAAGTGAACATCAGGAATTCCCTACTGACACCCCAGTTCTTCTGCCAGATGTTAATGCTTGCCAGTGTTTGTGATAAAACAATATATTAAAATAAAATATAGGTGGAAAGCATGTCCTTTGTATAGGAAAAGCACTCTGTGCATGGCATGGCCTCTCTGCCTGGCCAACAAGTGTGGGGGAAACCATGGCTGGTCTGTGCTCCAATGTTTGGATCTGTGAGTGCCTACTCTGGAAGCAGCATGAGTCAGAGACACAGGAGCATACGATGCCACACATGTGTCTGCCTGCTCCTTCAGACCAGCTCCAGAAACAAGCTTCCCTAGGCACCACGCTAAAGCCGTGGGCCATTTAATAAAACAATTCCCCTGATAATAAGGCTTCCAGTTCTTTCTTCCATGAAGATTTCTGCATGCACCACTGAGACTGAAATGAAGGAAAAGCCCCAGGCCTTGGCTGAAAACACAGGCTCCTGTAACTCCGCACCAACACAAAGAGTAGCAGTGCAGTTCGTCTTTTCAAAAAAAAGGAAATTAACTGGGGGATATGCAACCATATTACTGTACTCCTCTGTATTCTAACTAGAAGTGTTTATCAACAAATTTAAATACTTACTTCAGTTTCTAAATGAGCTGTTAAGCCTCATGGAGAGCCCCAAGGCTTTATGGTATTGTGTAGAGCTTGCCTAATTAATGTTTTTTTTTCGTATAACCTACAAAAGTGGTAGCTGACCTCACAGTCAACAAAAGATAGTCAATGGGACACTGCAATGGAATTTTCAAGGCCAAAACTCCACAACATTCATATTTAAAATGAATATGTAAGTTTGGAACCTCAACAAAGCTTCTCCTTAGAAAATGTAAGCAAGGAAAATATCTAATAAAAAAGAAAAACTGTCTATATTTTAATCATTTAATAAGGAAATAATGTAAGCTACCTTATAAACACATATATTAAGTACCAGGTACAATATACCTAAGGCCATTTTATAGAAGAGATATTACATAAGACAAATAACAGATTAAAGGAGGGATAAGGAGGGATGGGGGCAGAAAGATGCTTAATTTACATCTAGCCTCTGTTTATCCTCCTGGATTAGAGGAGGACTACCTTCTGCCTCCTTGCCCCATACTGAGGATCAGTGCAGCCACAACCAATGTGACAGTGTGTCACTGTGTTAACTTACAGGGCATGTGAAGTGTTCAGGAGCACCGGGAAGATGAATACCATGTGTACCATGCACCAAGTGTACCATGATGTACACTCGCAAGCAGAGTGCAGTGTAGATTCATTCACACTGAGCACCCCTGGTCAGGAGTACTAACTTCTGCCTGGACGAGGCTTCTCTGATACCCAGACAGTACCTTATGACCTTCTTAGCTGTAAGAAGTGTATACATGCCTCTTATGAAGCTTGGAGGTCAGGGTAAGATAAAAAGTCCCCAACAAAAATGACAACACTGTAGGGGACAAGACACTTAACAGACTATAATTCAGAGGGTTGCCACAAAAAGCCCTTGACCTGGGCTCATCCTCTGGGCAAAGACCCTGCAAGCAAGTCAGATTTACCAATCTGCTCACATCGTCCAAGAGTGATGTCTACAAACGTGTCATTGATATTAGTTTGGAATTGCCAATGTTTTACCAGCAGGCAAACTCACAATTATGGGGCCAACAAACAGGAAGGAGTCCCTATATTAAGGCAGTCTCCAGCTCCTCAGGGCTCACTACATTGTCCTTCCTCTTGTCCTGAAATCAGTTAACATGGCACAGGGCGGATACCTGTACTCTGAGCAGCAGATGCCGGTTAGCATGCTCCAGCTTCTTCTGTCGGTTTTCAAGGTCCTTAGCTCGTTGCTGTTCTCGTTGCAACTTCCTGATGTAGTCCACAGAGGCCTTGAGAATTGTTCCCTTATTCCACCGCATGTCCCTGTGATAAGAAAAGACAATGGATTGTTTGGTTTTCTGGAGTCTAACTTCTTGAGTTCTTTATATATATTGGATATTAGCCCTCTATCTGATGGAAGATTGGTGAAGATCTTTTCCCAATTTGTTGGTTGCCGATCTGTCCTTTTGATGGTGTCCTTTGCCTTACAGAAACTTTGTAATTTTATGAGGTCCCATTTGTCAATTCTTGATCTTAGAGCATATGCTATTGGTGTTCTATTCAGGATAGCTAAAACTATTCTCAACAACAAAAGAAATTCTGGGGGAATCAGTATCCCTGACCTCAAGCAATACTACAGAGCAATAGTGTTAAAAACTGCATGGTATTGGTACAGGGACAGGCAGGCAGATCAATGGAACAGGATTGAAGATCCAGAAATGTAAATCAAAACAACCCTGAGATTTCACCTTACACCAGTCAGAATGGCTAAGATTAAAAATTCAGGAGACAGCGGGTGTTGGCGAGGATGTGGGGAAAGAGGAACACTCCTCCACTGCTGGTGGGGTTGCAAATTGGTACAACCACTCTGGAAATCAGTCTAGCGGTTCCTCCAAAAACTGGGCACCTCACTTCCAGAAGATCCTGCTATACCACTCCTGGGCATATACCCAAAAAATTCCCCAGCAGGTAATAAGCATACATGTTCTACTATGTTCATAGCAGCCCTATTTATAATTGCCAGAAGTTGGAAAGAACCCAGGTATCCCTCAACAGAAGAGTGGATGCAAAAAATGTGGTATATATACACAATGGAGTACTATTCAGCCATTAGAAACAATGAATTCATGAAATTCTTAGGCAAATGGATGGAGCTGGAGAACATCATACTAAGTGAGGTAACCCAGACTGAAAAGATGAATCATGGTATACACTCACCAATATGTGGATATTAACCTAGAAAACTGGAATACCCAAAACATAATCCACACATCAAATGAGGTACAAGAAGAATGGAGGAGTGGCCCCTTGTTCTGGAAAGACTCAGTGAAGCAGTATAGAACAAAATCAGAACAGGGAAGTGGGAAGGGTTGGGTGGGAAAACGGGGAGGGAAGGGGACTGATGGGGTTTTCGGGGAGTGGGGGAACAGAAAAGGGGAAATCATTTGAAATGTAAATAAATATATCAATAAATTTTAAAAAAGAAAAAAAGAAAAGACAATGGACACTTTCAGGAATTGGGAGTTCAAAGAAAATTCAATATTTGATGTATAGTTGGAAAGGCAATTGCAAATACGTAATGGCTAGATCCCATTAGGTGCTCACCCCACATTGGCTACTGGTCACTTATTTGGTATATACTGTGTTACTTTCTCCTGATGAACATTCTACATAAGGTGGAAACATTGTGCAGATGTTAAAACCAGTACAATAAAAATTCCATCTACATCACAAACCTCTCATTAGGCGAAACCAATTAATTTATGTACGTGGATTACTATATCTTATATATAGCTGGGACTATAAAGATTTAGTCACCAGTGACTAAGGATGAGAAGAACCAAAGTCCAATGAGAGCCCACTACTTGTTTATAGTTTGAGAACGCCATCTTGAATTTTTATCATGAATTAGGATGGGTATCATCTAACCTCTCTCTGCATCCATTTTCTCATCTGTGAAATAATGTCACTACATGCTTTTGAGCATCCTTGTAAATGAGTAATTGAATCAAAGGAGATGCTTTATATGAACTTGAGAATATCGATCAATACTGGACCAAGTACAGTGTCAAGTGTTTAACACAATAATGGCAACCGCCACCGTTAGAAACCTGGCAAGACACTGCCCTGGATTTCCAGTCTCAGTGGCTACCAACAGTGTGGCTTTCAGACTCATCATTATGGTCCCAATGTACTAAACATGGATAAATGCCAGCTTATCCATAAGCTAGGGTCATTTGGGAAGAGGAAATATCAATTCAGAAAATGCCTCCCTCAGATTGGCTTGCAAACACATCTGTGGTAACATTTTCTTGATTAATGACTGTGATAGGTTGGCCCAGACTATATGAGCTATGATTCCCCCCCAGGAAGATGGTCCTGGGAAATATAAGAGAAGAGGCTGAGCAAGCTTTGTAGAGCAAGTCAGCATTTCTGTATGCCCCTGCCTCAGTTCCTGCTTACAGGTTCCTGCCTTGCGTTCCTTCAGTGATGGACTATGATTGGAGCATGAAAGTCAAGTAAAACCCCTCCTTCCCAAGATGCTTTTTATCAATATTTTATCACAGCAATAGAAAGCAGACAAGGACAAAACTACACTAAAAATCTTTGAGTACCCCAGAACAAACAATGGAGAATAAACTACATTTATAGAAGTAATCTTTCCAATCCCTTTAGTAGACAATTGTCACAGTGATGACAATAGTGGTGATAAAATAAAAATCACTCTGAGGTAAATAGAACTGTCAACCCTATCACCTATAGTTACTAAGAGCTGATCAGAGTGTCACGTGGAATAGGTGAGGGGCAGACCATTTAAACGAGCCACCTGGTCACTGATTCTCACATGGGTTGCCTGAGGAACAAAACAGACATTCTCCAAGGAGAAGAATAGCTACAGTCCCCCACAGAAGTCCCCCAGGGTCCCCCAGTGTCTGAGCATCAAAAATGGCAGCCCAGGGAGGTATCCCAGCATACCCCGAGTAAGCACTGTGACCAATTCTCAAAGCTAAAAAATGAAAACAACGAAAGCTGTAGCAGCCAGCCAGAAACACAACTGTAATGGACCATGCCTCATACAAGCCACCAAAGAGAGGAGCCAGAGCAGGGCTTTCTTAAGCCAAGCTGTTGGCCACTCAAATCTCAAGACATAATTCTCTCAGATATGGGGGGGGGGGGCTGGCATGTGCTAACTTGAGACTCAATCAATTACGTTTCTTGGCTAAAATAGATTCAAATGTTGTGTTTTGGATATTTTAGAGAAAGCCTCTTTTTTTTCATGGGCAAGTATATATGTTCCTTAAATATATAAAATCAACTAAAGCACACTGGCTCAGGGGAAGGAGCTGGGACACTAAGTGTGTCTGTATTTCAGTTCCAAGGCACACTCCAAATACCTGGTTTAGAAAACTCATAGTGTAGTTTTATCTTAAGACAATGTCCACCAATGCAAACTCCCCATCAGCTCCTGTTGTACTCATGTAAGCACTGCATTACAGTGGAGGAGACATGTAAATCTAAGCTTACACGGGAGCCCCCTAATTTCATAATCTGTTACTGAAGAGATTTGCATGCTACAGTTTTAAAAGAATATGCTAAAAAAAAAAAAGAGGGAGAGCTGATAAAGAAGAGGAATTGGGAATTCAATTTCAACTATCATGCAAGACTGACTGTAGGAAATGAAGGTCACAGCCTTTAGGAGGATAAATTTGTGCAGCACAATGGAGAGGCTGGCTGACTCCAGCTAGAAAATGCCTCTCCTTGAAGCCTGGGAAACCAAAAGTGTTAGGAGACAGAAACGGCTGCACATTCATCAAAACCACCTCACAATAGGTAATGGTTTTATTTTATTTTGCTACAAATTCCCCGACAATAATGTGAGTCGTGAATTTAATAAGCCTTGAATGAACAATGCTTGATTGCATCTTTACTTTTTATTAGATAGCTAAAAGGTCATATTCAAAGGCTAATTTCATAGAAAGCCTGTGGGGGCCATTAGAATATATACATCCCCCCCCCCAGCTCTTCATCTCAAATGGGCCAATTTCTAATGGATAAAAATTGTATATTTGTTGACCAGTTTGCTGACGTAGCAGATAATGTGGTAAGAAAGACTTGAAAATTATCTGTTAGCTGTTATCTCCAAGAGAGGAGGCGGAGAGGACCAAAAACTGAAATGGAGATCAGCTGACTTGTAGTTTGTAAGAGGATTAACCATTGCTTTTCTTCCCCCTAGATTGGTAAAACACACAAAGAATATGCAAGTTTTCATAAAAACTACTGACCTTTCTGCCTTCCCAGTATCACTGAACTTAACATTCCCGGTGTCTGCTCATCAATGCCTACTTGGAGATGCTACAGAGTTGAGGTTCACACATGCCACACATGTATGCCTTAACAGCTTATTGGGACCTTGTTCTGTGACCATGAAAGCCTGCCTTAAGCCTGAGCAGCTCAAATTTTTTTGCCGAGTTCTCAGATTCTCATAAACCCTATTCCCCACATTCAAAGCTAACTAGTTCAGCGCGTATAACTCAGTACATTTCTCTTGAAATTTTAGTTTGGTGAAATTAAGCAGAGGAAATGCTTAGAAAAGGAAGCAAGGGGTGAGGGGAAGAGAGAGGGTTCTTTAATTTCTCATATGAGAAAACGGAAAGGTGTGAAAGTAGATGATGCAGATTAACATGCAATTGTACTCACGGATCATTTGACTTGGGGATCAAAGTACCTAGTTCCTTAATGCGGTCATTTATGTTAAATCTTCTTCTTCGTTCAACTTCAAGAAAAGAGCATGGGAAAAGGCCATTAGTGACTGTGGGGGCAGGGGCGTGGGCGCACATACACACACACACATACACACACACACACACACATACACACACACACATTCAGCACATCTCATTAAAGGCAGTGCACACTGACTTTACCAGCCAGGAGTTCGTAAACTTGAGCCTACATCACCCCGCGCTTATCTTGCCTTTTGCTATAAGAAGGGATGGGCTGCCTTAGGAGTGCCCTCACTTATGAAGCTCTTGGGTATGCAATTTCCCTCTTAATTCTATAACAGCCCTGAAGATCCTCAGCCATACATCAAAACTGGACACATCTGTATTGTACTTGTTTAAAGAGGAAAAAATTTCGGCTCATAAAATGTGTACAGATCTGTAATGACACAATTTAAAATGACTGCAGTAACAATTTAGCATAACTTGGGAGGCACACACCCGCTCCCACACAGCAGCAGAATTACTTTTGATGCTGAAATTTGAATTTTACATAATTTTTCTGGTCACAAGATATCACTCTTGTTTGGATTTCCTTTTACCACTTAAAAATAATAACACATTTAATTTTGCTCGGGAGATATATAAAAACTCATCTTCTAGCCCAGGACTGACAAAAATAAATATACAAGTTACACATGTAATTTTAGATTCCTTAGTGGCCATGTTAAACTAGTAAAGGGAAAGACATTAAATTAACTTTAATACTCCATTAAATTCATTTTCTATAAGCCATTATCATTTTAACAGGTAATGAATATAAAAAAATTAAATTAGAAGGTGCACATTCTTTTCTTCACACTAAGCTTTCCAAATCAAAATATTTTACACTTCAGCATATTTTTGGGTGGAATGCTAAGTATCAAGCCCAGGGCTTTGCACATGCTCAGCAAGTATTTCACCAGGCCAGCTCCCAGACCAGCACAGCCCCGTCTGAACTAACCAGGATTCGGATGCTCTGGGCATTAAATGGCAAGCAGCTCCCACACTGGACCGCGCACATCTATACCAGGCATCCTGCAAGCATCCTCATCCTGTAGTCTATACCCACCAGAACTATCATCCTCAGGGGATGATGACCTAATAAGATGACAGTAAATGTTTTCAGTTTACCTAATCTAACAAATAAATCCGAGTAAGATAAGGTCTAATAAAATGAGTTTACTTTAAGTGCCCTAATATTTTATTCATATCTGCCCCCTAATATTTCACGTGTGTAGATAACTAATGTTATCTATAATTTTCTTAATACAAATAACCATGTCTTCGCTGAGCAATTATTCCAATGATTAAATATAAATATATTTATTTATATTACATATATACACAAATATATCTATATAATGCTAATTCCTAGTATTAAGAGTTCTAGAAATATAAGAAACATACACAGAAATACTATATGACAGTAGATGGTGCAGATGAAGCGAAGTTTAGACACGAGACCTCACAGTTTTCAGCTCAGCTTCTCTGTACCTCAGGCTAAATGGTAACTTGCCTCATTAGTATTGACGTCCTCTCAAATGTCTAGGCTGGAACCCTGAAATCAGCTCCACACCATTCTTCCTCTCATCTTCTTCATCTATCATCTAATACCTTCTAATATTTCCTGACTCTCCTCTGGCACCTCTCCTGTTTCCTGCCGTGGAGTGCCACCCCTTGTCTGGGATATCATCACCATCTTTACTGGCACCGGTGAGTCCCACAAGCCCACGGCACCCTCTACCATTTGACCAGGGGGGAGGGGCTCTGCGAAGTCCCAAGTGAGGTCATGTCAACCTGAACCCCACCCCATCGCGTTCCATTTTATCCAAGGGAAAGTCAAGTCCTTGAGTCAAGTCCTACAAGGACCTGGTGGGCCTGCACTGCCCACATCGCCCTTTGTCCCCCTTCCAGTGTGACAGCATCTTCTCAGGCAATGGGCCTGCGCTCGTCTGCTTTGTCTCTACGATGCTGTCTGTCCCACATCCAAGGCAGATAGATATGCACTGGCCGTCTTCCTCTGCTATCCCCTCTGCCTAGAACACTCTTCCTCCAAACCCCTAAAGAGCCGTCTCCTCCTGTGAGCAGTAATTCAGGTTCACCTATATGAGTTCCCAGGCCATCCTATTCTAAGTGACCCATGACCCCCGTGCCTATTATGATGCTATGTCACTGGGAGCCACCTCTCCTTCTCACAGAACTCTGAATCTCATACGTATTATTTACCTATTATTTGTCGCCTTTGCATCCCAGGCAACCACACGCGCTGGCATTGTAAGCGTAACAAGATTCTCTTTATTAAAATATCCCACACCTGCCTTCTCTCACTCCCCTGCATGCCTCTGGGATCTCTTGTGTCAACGTTTAGAGATGCCACAGCTACCTTTTGGGTAGGATTTGCCTCTTCAAACATTTATTATAGAAGTGATGTGACATTATAAAACTTTAAAAAACAAAACACCCTAAAGTGTATGAAGCTAAAGGTCAAAGAAATTCTTACCATTGCTGGCATCCACATGCCCGGGCAGCTCTCACAGACAAGCTGCTTTCTAGATCTTGGCCAGTGGACCCACAAATCCAACTAGGTACATCCTTCTAGTGTGTCTCCTTTCATAATGATATCTATGGCTACCCTCCTTCTTCTCAGTGATCAGTATGTGGCACCTGACATCTGACTTGAACACGCCTACCAGTAGAAAACCCGTTTGTCCAGTTGCCCCAATAGAAAAGTTCCTTGTGTCAAACTGGAACTTGATAACTTGTAATGGTGGAAAGAATAACTAAATACCTTAAGGCATTCACTTGCATGTTTCAGCCAATATTTTCACAAGCTAAATCCTAGAAAGGGAGGCCGGAGTCAAGGTCAACAGGACCCTACTACGATTTACTTCCCAGGAGTCAGACAAGACTTGGAGACTATATTCACAGCATTCCAACTGAGAAATGAGCCCATCTGCAATTTACTGACAACATTGAGTGAGGGCTCTATGGGGACCTGGTTAACAGGATCCAACTTCATTTCCGACATCTCAGTTATGTGGCGCTGACACTACACCATTATTTTATTTCTGGGGAGTTTTAAGAGAAAGATGGACTTTGAGTAAAATTATTAGAAATCTGGGGGAAAATTTTAGGCTGCAAGCTCAGATCTTTAGTTTTAAAATGAGGAAAGCTTCTCTTGTGGGAAGGGAAGGTGGGAAGGGCTGTGCTGCAGCCCTGAGGGACATGGCTGATGTGGGTAGGTACCCAGGGCCTGCAGCCCTGAGGGACATGGCTGATGTGGGTAGGTACCCAGGGCCTGCAGCCATGAGGGGCGGGGCTGATGTGGGTAGGTACCCAGGGCCAGCAGCCATGAGGGGCGGGGCTGATGTGGGTAGGTACCCAGGGCCTGCAGCCATGAGGGGCGTGGCTGATGTGGGTAGGTACCCAGGGCCTGCAGCCCTGAGGGACATGGCTGATGTGGGTAGGTACCCAGGGCCTGCAGCCATGAGGGGCGTGGCTGATGTGGGTAGGTCCCCAGGGCCAGTAGCCCTCCTCAGTATTTTTCAGTACCCAGCATAGAGAGGTCAATATAATGTTCCCAGGTCAATGGACTTGAGAAAACTAGCAACAATACAGCAACACAGTGGCGAAATGGCTGGGAATTGAGAATTGAGTTACAACATAGAATAAAAACTATGTGGCAGTATTTAAGAAATAACATTAATTCTTACCACACACTGCTCAGGTAAAACTAGATAAATAGAAGGCTAGTAGCGGCAGAATGTGCACACTCTGGCTCTAGGCATTAAAGCACAGGGAGTTTACACTCTCTCTGTGCACCTAGCTCCCTAGGAAGGTCGGGGAAACAACAGCTACCTGAAAACTAGACGCCAGCTCCCGGCTCTTAGAGCAGAGAGGGGCTCTTCTCTCTCTCAAATCGAGAGCAAGGTTTCTAGACAAGACTCTCGGTCTCAAACTTCAGTGGAACAAACAGCATAAAAGGAGGCCCCGTGCTACTCCTCAGTTCTAGGCCCAGCCTTATTTTCACTGTGTAGTCTCTCTTAAATGTGTATCTGAAACATAAAGCCTTCCCAAACATTCTAATGTTACATCATGTTTTATAGTAACAGCTAAACATAATAAATTTGAAGGGCTACTTCACCCACGACAACCTTCTCTGTGTTTCTCTCCTTTTCTTTTGTCTTCTTTTTTTTAACCTTGAAATCTCATCGGAAAAGGTTATCTCCAAATTCCCTTTTGCTAATAGGCTCCAATGTGTAGTACTTATAATTGGGTAGTTGGGATCAACTCTCTCTCTCTCTCTCTCTCTCTCTCTCTCTCTCTCTCTCTCTCTCTCATATATACACATACATACCTACTACCACAAACAAACCAAAATAGTTCTTCAAAAATATAAAACTTTGCCTGGCAGTAGTGGTGCACGCCTTTAATCCCAGCACTTGGGAGGCAGAGGCAGGTGGATTTCTGAAGACCAGCCTGGTCTACAGAGTGAGTTCCAGGACAGCCAGGGCTACACAGAGAAACCCTGTCTCGAAAAACCAAAAAAAAAAAAAAAAAAAAAAAAGGAATATATATATAAAACTTTGCATCTCTCCTCTCTATATATCTCTATATACATATATATATACACATGTATATATACTCTCTGCTCTATCTCTGTACATATATACATATGTGTATATATATGTGTATACAGAGAAAACACATATGTAAATGTATGTATATTCTGAAATATATATATAAATGGATATAGTTTGGTCTAAAATAAAATCTCTCTGGAATACTCTCACTAAACCTTTAACAAGAGCGATATTATGTTTCCTGTGAAGTTGCTGGAATCACCCTTTTGACACACGAAGAACACTGACTTTAATGTCTGATGCCATGGACATAAATTAAGCAAACTTACTCAAGTTGTGATTGTCCTTTTTCTGCCTCTCTTTAGCCAATGCTCTTGCTTCAGACTCTGTGGGGAAAATACACGCTGTGCACGTGAATGAAGTCATTAGAAACTGGAACTTTGAGGGACATAACAATTTAAATTACAAAGCATCTCTTCTGAACATTTGAAACTTAACTCACTGGAGTCTAATGAAAATGCTACTTTTTAAATTACACTTTCTACAGGCTTCTGCCTCTTCTAATGCTACATACAAATGCCAAAGCTCTGCAAAGTCAGTTTCTACAAACCAGATGGCAAGCCACAGTACACCACATCCACACACTAGTACTAAAAAGAATGAAATAAATAGAAACTATTTGATGTCATATCATTTTTAAAATTTACTTTAATTTTAATGTGCTGTGTCCATGCACCATGCATGCAATGCCCAAGGTGGCCAGAAGAGGGCATCAGATCCCTGAGACTTGAGTTACAAGTGGTTCAAGAGTCACCATGTGCAGTATTCTTAAACACTGACCCCTCTCCAGCCCCGGCCCTTGATAGCATGTTCTATTACTCAGAGTCAAATTTTATTTTCAAATAACTTTCCAGTATTTTATGCCTTTGTAATGCAGTAACATGGAAACTGCCTGGGAATGTTTCTGAATCTGTTTTCATGGCCTCTGACTAAGTCATAAGAATGATTTGTTGTTGTTGTTTGTTTTGTTTGCCTTTTGAGAAAGTGGAGTCAGGTTCTGTCAGCAGCGACTAGAACAGGATCATGTCACGATCCTTGGGAGTAAGTATGTATTCACTACTTGTCTAGCTATAGAAGTGCAAGTTAGGAAGGGTCTAGATATATTTGGTGGCAATTCCATTTGAAAAATTGTATTATATTTTAGTGTTAAGAGATCTTTTTTTGTCATGTGAGAAAAAAATAAAAGTATTAAACAAATTGTACTGTTTATTGATTTTGAGACTTAATATACCATGTTAGTTTCCTTTCTAAAAACAAGATATATATATATATATCTCACAAATATAAATACCCATGTCACACTGCATTAAAATAGACAAAGAGAGGCTGTGCACTTAATGTAAATTAGTAAATATAATTAAGAGGACATTTATTACAGCCTTCTTGGTCTATGTAAAGCCACACTGTGAAGTTCATACCACAGTAAAGTTATCTAGTGACCTATTTCCAGAATGTAATCATGAAACACCTAAGTTCCGTGCATATGCATGAGTGTATGGGTGTGCAGACAGAATTAAAATTAGAATCTCCCAAATTCAGATGGTCAATCCCAACCATTCTCTCGATAGCTTTCTCGAATGGAAGGATAAGAAGGTTTGACTGTCCATTGCTCCTTTATGTTTTTTATCGTTTTGCTCCTGGAAGTTTTTGCTTATTAATAAATTATCTTTTAAGTCCCAATTAATACTTTCGGGAAAAACTGTTATTCCTATGTTAAACTTTTCTGAAATATTTTTTGTTGCAATGCTTTTGGATAGGACAGCAATCTTTACAACAAATCCATACCCCATATTCTCAACTCTACCCCCAATTCTGCAAGAGGCAAGAACTAAATAATAAAAAAGGATTTGGGGCAAGGACCATAAAACTCACCATGGTAGAATGCTAGTTCTAATACAGTTTCTGTCATGTTTTATTGGTCAAATGCCTCCCCTAAAGCATCAAACAAAGTGGCAAAATAGGTAATTTCACACTTGCCTCAAGAGCAAACATTCTGATGGCTTCATTTTATGATTTATTTCTCCTTCTATAATAAATCTCTTGCACATGATACAGGAAAAGGAGGAGAAGGCATCGAAAGATATAAGAAATAAATTCTTACTCAATCCCAAGTGAGGACTCAAATGGAAAATTCAAAGCAGGATCCCCTAACTCAAGTCTCCAGGGGCTTGGTAAACAAGATATACGGCGGGTAGGGGAGAAGCACTTTCCAGGGGAGAGTACTGCCTATAACCCTGTCCCAAAGGGCATGGACAAAGGCTCTCAGCAATCCCTGGAAACCAGCAATTTAACGGCTTAATACTGTATATTAAATTACTGTGCAGAGTCTCCGGAGCCACAGACACTGGAAACACATCCACTAGCTGCATAGCAAACATTGATGTTACACTGATAATGCTCCCCGATGGGGAAGAGGAGAGAGTATCATAGTAAGAAGCCTAAACACTAGGTACCTACCTGTGAGCTCCCTTTTTATGTTGGGAAGGTTGGCTGGACAAGAGTTGCTGATGGTAAGGCCTGGGGGTGGCAGGCCCTGGTTGCTGTACAGGTCGATCAAGTTTCCAGAGACAGGTAACTAGACACAGACAAGAAAAGCAATGAGTTGTTGACTGACTGCAGAGGTTTTTTTTTTTTTTTCTCCCCAATAAAACTCATACTCTATTCTGGGCTTTATGGAAAGAACACTTTGCTATATAGATTTTTAAAACCGGAAAGTGTGAGCATTCGCACAGACTTACATGATCTGTTTATACAGGGAGTAAAAAGAGCAGCCCCACTGGCTTCTGTCTGGTGGGCGCATTCCAAGCACGTAGGCCAGGTGTGACCTGCCGCCCAAAGTGGCAGATGTCCCATGGGCGCCAGGTATTCCTGTGAAATACAGGTCCACGTGTGGCTTCCATCAGAGGACTCTTCTCTTCCTCCGTCTTTCACATCTCCCTACTTTTCTCTTTTTCTCTTATAAAGAAAAGCAACAGCAAATATTTCCCTTTTGCAAAGTGGTGTCCTTAGGGCAAAAGGAAAAGCTGGCTTCCTTGAGATTGAAATTATTCAAAGAGCCACAAGAGGGAGCTCAAAGACTTTAATAAAATATTTTCAGCCTTCAAGAAAGGATTAAAGACAAGCCTTACTAGCTTAAATTACATAGAGGGGTGCTGCTGTCCCCTCGGGGTCTCCTGGGATGTTTTAAAGCAGCAAACTCATTTTCATTTTTTCTTGACAATGATGTCCCAGTCAGACATGGATTTCCTCGAAGCTAGCTGGAGAGGACGGTCACAAGTTCTACGCCCTAGAAATCTTTCTACCCAATAGCTCTGCGTCACGCCTTCCATCCAGGGCCCTCAGCATTTCTAGGCGATTTCAAATTATTCCTTGATACCCACATCACAACGCTTTGTAGATCAGCCTCCACTCTACCTGATCATAAGCTCTCTATTATGTGTTAGACAAGTAATTTCAGAAAGCATCTAAGAGGAATTAAACCATGGAGTGACCCAGAGATATACAGCAAGGTGGTACTCAGCATACAGGATGGGTCAGCTTTACTTGAAAACTTTGGTACAAGAAGGGCTTAGGATTGTTTTTACTTCTTTATAATTTTGTGATGTTTATACACACATTTATCTTTGGGATAATACCTAGATGCAAACATGAAATTTATTTATATTTCATTTACATCTTATACATATTTGGCCAAAAGATAACTATGTAATATTTTTTTAGTTCATCAGCATTTAATCTGTGACCTAGCTCATGCACTTAGGTACTAAACTCTAAGGCAGCAGGTTGACACTAAAAATGTTTTGGATTTGGGAGTTAACAAAACGGCAGAGTGGGTAAGACATTTGCTAAGGCTGACAATCAGAGTTCAATTCCTGGGGCCCCTGTATTGACTTCTAAATTGACATCTGACTCCCATATCTGTGCTGTAGCACTTATGCACCTAAACACAAACACACAGACACACACACACAACACACACACACACAATGTAGATGGGTAGGTACGAAGGTAAATGATAGACAGACAGATGGATAAAGGGTTGTAGAACTTTTTGGTTATTTTAAGTTTTAGATCCAGGAGATGGGAAACAGTTCAGTGGGTAAACTGCTCGCTGTTCAGGCATAAAGACCTGAGTTTGTATTCCCAACACTCACATAAAATCTGGGCACATATTTTTGATATCTCAGTGGTTGTTGGACAGAGAATCCCTGAAGCTTACCAACAGCCAGCCAGTCCAGCCTAATTGGCCAGGTCTAGGTTTGGTGAGAGACTGAGTCTCAAATATAATAGTTGGGAGACTTCTGATGTTGGTCTCTGGCCTCTGTATAAGCATGAGCTAAAGTCCTGGCTACTCTCTGATATGTGTGTTAGTAAGATTGTGGTGGCAGGCGAGTCAAGTGCGGGAGCCAGGCAGGTGGGCAGGTCTGGGGGAAATGAGTACTTATAGAATCTGCATAAACATAATACCCACACCCAGGCTGGGCACACATGCCAATGAATATGCACTGTGCTAATTTCAAATGTCCTTGGGCCACATTTCAATGCCTTCCAGCTAAGGCTCTGATAAAGGGAGCCTGATTATTAGCAGTCATTACTCTGAGAGGTTCTATTGAGAAACAGGTCACCTCAGGGTCAGCCTTGCTTTCTGTGTGTTTGATTTTGTTCTTGTTCAACTTAAGGGGATGTGAGAGGCCGTAGCATGTTTGCATAGAGCACTGAAAAGGGCCGGAAAGATGAAAGTTGCAAAAGCTACTAGGAACTTAAGTCTAGACACATTTCCCAGGTCCAAATCTTTAGTTTTAGAGAGACTTATGCCTGAGCATTAATAAGCCAAAAATGCAAATTAAAACTTGGAAACAGTTAGCTATAAGATTAATCCAGTGGCTCTAGAAACAGAAACTATGTGCGCCTTACGTCCTCATAAGCAAACTGGATGTGAACGTGGACTTCTGTTAAGATGTCCTCGTGTTAGAGGCAAATGAGAAACATGTGCAGGCACAACAAAGTCACAAATGGGCATAGTGACATATACCTGCCATCCAGACTTTAAGAAGCTAAGGAAGGGGGATTGGGAGTTCAAGGCCAGCAGGGGGCTACATGAGATCCTAGCTTAAAAATCCCCAGTCAAAACCAAGTGAGCCAAAGGAAAGCAAGTCTCTAGGTCATCAGAGAATGTACTTTGAAGAGAGGGAAGGGAAGAAAGAGGAGGAAGAAATGGGGAGAGGGAGAAAGAAAGGAGGAGAGAAGAAAATGGGGGATAGAGGGGAGCGGAAAGGAAGGGGGAGGGGAAAAGGGCAAGGACAAATTTTGCAGTTCTCTTTCTGGGTTAGAAAAATTCCCTTAGACACACTGTTAAGTTATAACCAGGTCAGAATAACAGCCCTGGGCTAAGAGAGGAAAGACACGCTCAGTTGGCTGATCTACTACATCTTTGCTGGACTTTCTATGCAGAGCGTTTATACCTCTGGACAAGATTTCACTTCCACACACAAGGGGCAGTGTGGACCCAGAGAGCCACAGTCTGGTCAGCCCAGGTGAAGACTAGATAAGGGTGCTGCTGCCTTTGCCCCAGCCACAGTCTTAACTGAGCGGACTGGTGCCTCTCACCACCAAGAGGAATATTTTCCCAAGCAAGTGATCACTGTAAAATGTTATTGTTTTTCTCTGTGGATGGGCCCTTCTCCATCTGAATATCAATTGCGCAGTTAACACAAGTAAACAGGGACTTTTATTCTTTGTTTGGGAGAATACAAGAGGGCCCTTGTGCCCTTGGAACAGTTACCTCTAGACCTCAGTTCCCTTAGGATAGCTTCCTTCCTACGGTTCTTTCCACTTTTTAAGAAGTCCTTAACTTGAAACAAAGCATTTCAAAGACTCAAATAATCAGCGAATAAAATGCCGAAACTAAATTTAACAGTCAAGTTCAACTTTACTGGGGTGGGGGTGTAAAATGGAATAGGCTGCATTTGGTCAGTTGTTCAACTTATAAAACTGAACCCCAAGATGATCAAGACCCAGTGGTGGTTCCTGCTTTGACAAGAGCCTATTAGGGACAGGCTACTTCTGGTGGATGAAAATGTCAAGTTCTCCCATCAAGTCAACTGCAGTTGATACAACACTTTACAGACAAGGAAACTGAGGCAGAGAGGTCAAATATCTCACTCAACAGTGCATGCCTAAGGGCTGGGTATGTTACAGCTCTGTGTAGGACCACTTGTGTAACATGTATGAGGAGGTCTGGGGTTCTACACACAGGATGGCATTTATTATTATTATTATTATTATTATTATTATATTAAATATTATTATTTATATTATTATAAATATTATTATATTTAAATAAATATTATTATAAATAAATAAATAAATAAATAAGTAAAATAAAATAAAAAGCACCTACATTTAGAGTCTGCTTCTAACCTCTACATAACGCTGTCTTTCTATCAGCAGAATTATGTCAGGACAAGAAGCCCTTGAGGTGGCACTTTGCCTGATCTAGCCTGTGACTGGAAGAGAAGCAAATATGGCAATGTGACCTTAACTTCTGAGGGTAGCTCTAGGATACTAATTACTTCCTGGTTTGGAATGGGTTCACCATTTCCTGTGGAAGATTGCTATGTGGGACTCTCCTTGACATGGCCACACTGCTACTCAACTGTGAGTTCAACTACGGTGATCTCTTCCAGGCTGTGAGTTCGAGGATAGAAAGCTTCCCTTTACAGCTCCTTTATCTTGCCCTGGATGCATCTATTGTTGACCTCAGAATTGAACCTAGGACCTCATGTATCCTAGGCAAATGCTCTACCACTGAGCTATGACCACAGTGCTCTGGATAGATGTAGAGAGATGCTGTCAACCTTGGGGAAAGTTTCTCAGGGCTGATTAGCTAAGGCAAGAACTAGACTTCAGTGTCAGTGTAGATGGAGAAGCACTGTATGCATTCTCGTCTATAGGAGCAGGTAGAGTCACATCAACTGTCTTTAGAAGGATTGGCCAAGCACAGTTCAGCTGGAAGCAAGCTGGTGCTAATATGCAAATCACTGTGAGGAGCACCATTGGTTATAAAGCTAGTGTTTCTAACACAGAGTTTGGAACGTTGTTGAGTCTTAATGAATATCAGCTGAATAAACCCACACAATAAAAAGTATTTGATCTTGCAATGAACAAATTACAAGGACTAATTTAGACAGCAAGGTTGAATACAGTTGTTTTCAAAGCTAAATGCTATTTACTCATTGTAATTTAAGAAGATAAATGAGTTAGACATAATTAGTAGCTCTTCTTCCTTTCAGATGTGGAAACATGGGACTTTACGACAGCAGGCAAGCCCACAGAATAAGGGTACGTCCAAGGAGCAGGGAATCTGATATTTTGTATGAATTTGAACAATATGCAAGAGGAAGTTAGTGGAGAGAACATTGGTTTGGATCTAGTGAGTTCAAAGTTCCCCATCACTGCAAATTTTATTTTAAAAATCAATGATAATATGAAGTGCATAATTTCACAGTACTTTTGCATGTGCCCAGGTATGCATTTATCAACCTGTCAAAAAGGACCACCTCCTTCCTCAGCAAAATCCCTTTGAGATGACCATGCTGTTGCTAGCTCAGACCTCAAATGTGCCTGTGTCTTTTGGTCTATTTTTAAATTCCCTAGTGGAAGCTTCCCACGGTGTCTTATTCATGCTTATCCCAGGATTCTGGCCACTGACAAAGCACAAGAGCATGAAAGGCAAGGGTCCCATGGGAGCCAAGGCGCACAAGGAGAATTTGGCACAGGCGCCTTGATCAGACCCACAGATCACGTGGTTCTTCAAAAAAGAAAATCACAGTTCAGGGCTAGAGAGATGGTAGGGTGGATAAAACTGTCCCATGTAAGCATGAATATCGGAGTCCCCAATACCCACATAAAAAGCCATGTGTGAGGAGTGATCTCGTCCTGAAAGCCCAGCACTTGTTCAGGAGGCAGAGAGAGATCTCCAAGGCAAGCTGGCTAGAAATCCAACCAAATCGGTGAGCTCTAGGCTTAGTGACAATCCTTGCCTCACAAATGAAGCTGTCAGAAACTGAGGGAGACTCCCAACGGCAGCCTCTGGTCTCCATGTGCTCACATAAGCCACCAGGACACACGTGGACACCACACAAAAGTGGCCACAAACTGAGTTTAGCTGGGCTGGAAAGAGATGCTAGCTTTTTAAGGGGGAAATCTTGAGATTTTGGGAGACACCACAGAAATTCAAAAACAGCTTGGACAGGATCAAAAAGAAATCGGTATATATTTGAAAACAACAAAAACAAAAACTGAATTAACTGAATTTTTGTGTTTGGTAAGTAAATAGGGGCTGCCTTGCTCCTGCCTGAGGGCATTTACTAGGAAAAGTTAGTAATTTTTTTTTTTTGAAACAATCTTAACTCTGTTGGGAGTAAAAAAAATCACACAATTCAAAAGTTAGCATTTTTGAGCATACAATTTCTGTTACACATATTCGTATTCTCTTTGAAACGGCACTTTTCTCCTTGAAGATGAGACTCCATACTCCCTCAGTACCCCCTTATGGCTTCTGCTTAATACAGGTTAGTCTTCTAGACAGCAGTTGTTGAAGAATGTGATAACTTACATCTTATTTCATGAACAAGTGAGCAGAGCAGGATCTGCTTACTGTCTCCCACAGGCTGCCTAACCCAGCGGTAACTCAGACAGCAATGGCGCCATCCCAACTCAGGCAGTAGCAACTAAAAGCAACTTCCGAATGGGACTTTTAAGTCTTTGGCAAGACAGGAATATAAATACAAATATAAGGCCCGAAATAGAATAAACTATATGGGCAAAACTGCAAGTCATAGAGGGAGAGGTGACCCATATATGCACTGTCAGCAGATGTAAATTCATGAGGACTGGCTCATAAACGCCAACTGGGGTCCGCTGTTCTGCGGGGGGAAGGGGACCTCAGCGGCTCCCTACCACCTGTGAATCTAGGACCCCACCTACAAATCGTATTCATGTTTTTAGGTCAAACTGACACAGCTTTGAGCAGCACAGGTCCCAGTGATTCACTGGGCTAAAGAGTTGGATTAATTTGCCAAAAGTGGAACCTTTTTATCAAAAGTGAAAAACGTTTAACAAAACTAAAAACTTTTTTCAAACATTGTATCATTTTATCAAAAGTGGCCTGGGAAGGTAGCTCAGTTTGATTTAGTGCTTGCTGCTGCAGGCATAAAGCCAGAGTGAGTCCAATCTACAGGCCCACCCCACCCCCTCAATAGAAGCCCCGCCCTGTTGGTACAGACCAGTGATCCTAGCACTGAGGGAGAAGAATCAGGCAGATCGTAGGGACTGTGGGCCAAAGAACCTCTCTGGACAGTGGCTCCCCTGCGAGGACCCCTCTCCTCAGAGTGATAATGTATGGTACATTAGCTGTGGTAAATTTCTAAGCCAGACAGCATCTCAGCAATGACATCCATCCAAGGTGGACATATGCTTTCCACATACATGGGCACAGTTTTGCATATACACCTGTGTACATGTATACTTGTACAAATACACACACACATACACACATGGGGGGAGAGAGAGGAAGGGAGGAGAGAGAGAGGAAGGGAGGAGAGAGAGAGAGAGAGAGAGAGAGAGAGAGAGAGAGAGAGAGAGAGAGAGCACCCGAGGATAAAGATCAGTGGCAGATTATTGGCATTGCATGTGTAAGGCCCTAGGTTCAGTTCCCAGCACTGAAGAAAAATACAAAACAAATAAAATCAAGACAAGGTTGCACTTCTGCACACAGAGCATAATTACAGTGCTCCTGATAAACTGAGCAAGCTTCTTAATTTCTGATGTCAAAATTACTTACTTCTTTCCTATTTGATTACTAATAAATTTCTCAAAGAATCCTTGTGAGTAAAGTCAGCTCTGGGGTGGGGAGGGGTGGGGAGAAGGGAATGAACAGAGAATGATCTCAAGATTTTCTTGGAAAACAAAATAAAAAAGGCCATCGGTACCGTATTTGCCATTTGCAAGGCTGGATCCATCAAGCCCAAAATTTCTTCATTATAACTTGATTCCAGGCTAATGATGTCATCAATTACATCATCCATCTGTAGATAAAAAGAGCCACAATGAGAAACAGGTGTAAGGCCACACCCAAAAGGACTTTTTTGGTCCTTTCTTACCTAAAGCAACAGAGTCTAAGAAGTAATTATTCTGTCCCCAAGTAAAATCAAGATATTACTGAAACCCACTCACAGGAGTGGATGATAGAAACTTCACTTAATAACTAGCATTTCAGCCATTAGTAAGTATATCAAAAACTCAGCCTGGGTGTTTCCCTCTGGTACTTTATCAAGGGGGAGAGAGTTGGTACCAGCCATTGTTCAGGTGTAATGATGAGAAGCAGCTTAAAGCCACACCACAGAGCAAAGCTGGGCTGTGATTCTGTTGAACACTTTACCCTAGAAAGATGAGCCAGGAAACCCCTCTTGCACAAAAGCTACCACTTCCCTTTTCCTTTCCCACAGCCTTCGAGAAGAGAAGAAGGAAATATAGCCAGCTGGTTCGAGGCCCTTGCATTCCCACTGGGCCCCCTGACTACTGGCTGGATTGTAGAGTCACTTGTAGGGAAAACACCTCCTTGTACAGGTGCCAGTGAGCCCGGTGCTCCCAGAGGAACACACCAGGTTGAGGTTATCATTACAGTTGTGGAGCTGACATTCCCACTAGATCAATTTTATTGCTTAAGTACCAAAACACCAGTTAGCATCATAAACAACGATGATTACACGCGCATTGCAGCAGTGACAGCGTCTGTGGAAACACTTCCATGTAAACACCGTGGCTGGCTGATTGGGTCTGTGCCTGGGTCTGAAGAGTTCTGTGAGGATACACAGTGAACTCTAAGAATGCCCAGGGCACCCCTGAGTTCATGTGTACCTCCAATTACAGAGGTGAGGTTCCCCAGCATGATGAGGACTGGGTTCAAATCTAATTTCACCCTCTTCCTGGATAAAGGGCAAAGCCTCCAGTCTTCAGAAAGCTCAGTATGCCAATCTATGGGATGGGGACAATAATGTATATTGTCTCACTGGGGATGGATGAGATTTCTGGAGAAATCTTTCAAATGACTGAGAAAATTGAATGTAGTAAACATCTAATCTAAAGAATGAGTCGTAGTAAGTGATTCCTCTAAAGAATAACTGGTGGTCAGATCTGAATAGAGCTAGTATACTTCATGTTAGTGTTCATCCCTAGGCATATCAGCTTTACTTGCAATAGATGACTTTTTGACTGAGTTGATGAATAGGAAAATAAGCTGGGGACATAGAAACCACGTTTCTTTATAAATTTTGACTTCAGTTTTCGGAGAGCAAAATTAGTGTCCTTACTGTATCATTAAAATGGTATACATTTACAAAATACATAGTATATATTTTAGTATACATACATTAAAATATGTATACATTAAAATAGTTTACATTTATATAAAAGCAAACAAAACATTGTGCTGTTTATATTATTTGTATCTGATATATCTGAATAAGCACATAAATGTATAAATAAATAAATGCTTCCACTTATTCAGTAAATAGAGTGTAAATAATGATCTTCAGATACTTGGGGAAGTGCTTATGAGCTATTATTAACTTACTGAAGTTTAATAATACAGAGAGCAGGAGGTTCCATTTATAAGACAATGCAGAGATTGACACAGCTTAGTTTAAAAAATGTCTTAGACGACTGGTCCAATGCTATACAAAAGATGCTGGAGATTTATGCAAATTAACTAAATCATCCTGCATTTTTTACAACAATCTATGTATATTTCCCTCTGTTTATGATTGTGGGAAACTTAAGGGGCACACATATTTAATCTTCTTAGTTGTTACCTAGTCATCCATGAGTTACTATGAAGAAAAGTCTGTTCATAGATCTTCCTATCAAAAAGTATCAATGGGAGAAAAGGAGGCTATGAAGTCATCAGGAGCTTTGATCGTACACAAATATAGATTCTCACTCATTATCAAGTGTTACATCCTTGGCCTGCCGGGTCATTCAGTACCTGCATGCACGACGCTCGAGAGTGCGTGTTCATACCTGGGCACTCACTCTCTGCCCTGCTCTGCTCCTCAAACTTATAAAATGCCTGCAGAAACAGAAGCAGAGATAGTCCATGACTTGGATTTGCAAACACCTTTCAGCAACACATTCACAGGACGTTAGTGCCATAGCAATGGGATGGATGGAGCTCTCAAACAAGTAGATGCTAACCAAGAAACACTATAATGGTAGGGGACTTGGGTGAAGGCATATGGCATATATGGGTGGATAAGAAGTGTTTGGTCTGGGCAGAGGGGAAAAGACTTAGTCCCTCTGGTGACTGAAATAAACCAAAAGTTATGGGACAGTCATTTGTGAACTCACATTAACACTTCCACATTTAGTAGAACTGTACTAAAATGAGACTCCAGTTCTCATATTTTGGAAATAATGGGCACCAAATTACAGCAGTGCCCTCCCCCCCAATTTTATTCTCCAAATTTTGATACAAAAATTAGCTTCAGGGTTGGAGTCTTGTCTCTAATCCAGCCTCTATCACAGCAGAGACTGGAACCAGGCAGCCATTCATTATGAGACTGACTAGAATAGAACGAGGCAGACATCCTTATGAGAATGACTAGATGCGGCAATAAGCCTTGATCTTCCTTTAAAAATGCCATACCATTCAAATCCACCCATACATGGTCTACGTGTTTCTCTTTCTCCAACTCCGTGAAACATAAAAATAATATCCCAGACATTCACAGCAAGCAGAGCTCCTAAGCCTCCTGCCGCGCACCTTTTCTATTTTTGCTTTTCCCTTTCCACCTTCCCCTTCTCCTGTCTGCATGCTCACTGCTTCGCAAATCAGAAGGCATAGAAGGGAAGAAAACACTTATCTAAGGAAGGGGATGGGAGTCACGGAAGCATCCTAGCCTCCACGTTCAACTTAGAGCAAGTCAGGTCTCCTGCCGTGTGCAATAAACCCAGTAGCCTAGTGCCAGTGACCGGAGGCTGAAACGTAAATGGTCACACCAGTAAATCTAGGACAGAGGCCGGTGACTATGACCAGGTGGACAGAAAACAGTCCATTGCTAAGGGCAAGAGGAGTATCCCACAGACAGTTAGCGGAATGTAAGAGACGGAGGAGAAGAGGAGACGTGAATTACCTCTTTTTCACAGTTGGAGTTAAGAGTGAGCATAGCCATGGGGCTGTTGGGTGCGCTGCTCCCCGGCACTGGTGGCATGGCATGGTCGCCAGGCTGGTTTGGACATGGCGAGCTCAGGACTTGGCTGGCATGTTTATTTGCTAAAGTGGTAGAAAGGTACTGCTTTACCTGGTGCCTCTGGGCTTGCTGTATGTGGTACTTGGTGGGGTTTTCCAGGTGGGTCTGCACCTGAGCATGGCCGTGGAGGGAAGAGAAGATAGCAGTGTTATTCTAGGGTTTCAAGTAGCTCCTCCTGTAGCATACATCGTGACACTGACCATTCGACCAGTAGAACAGGTTATCAATCCCCTGTAAGGTACTGGCCATTGTACTAAAAGAGAAAAATTGGTAGTACTGAAGTTGAAAATCTAAATCGCAGGACTTAGAGCTCCTAGGATCCAAGGTACTAAGTATCTGGTTTGACTTCCCTGATGATTAACTATACATTTCATTGTATCCAGGCGCCCTTCTTCTCATGGCTAGTTATTAAAATCTGTAAGTATCAACGAGGTGAAAATCTCCCCAACACAAAATCAAAACAACAAAGTTAAAGACGCCCAATTCCTTTTATCTTCATTTTCCTTGGCAAATAGAACAGCTTTCTGTTAAAACATACGTGCGTGCACAAAACCACACAACCATGCTCACACTCCCACCTCCAACCTCACACACACACTCAGAATCATACTCACAGATAAACGCACGCACATACACAAAAACTCCACACACACAAACACACACGAAATCATTAAGAACTGACTATAAAACTGTCATAGAAATAATCAGAAATATTGCCATGTTTAAACCCAGGAGTTATTGGTATTTCCTTTCATATACAAAAAATATGGAAAAATAGTATTCAGGGTTTTCATCTTGAATAGACTCGATGGAGGAAGCAATTCTATACAAAGCAGTTACATTCAAGTCAGTATCGCTTGTATGTGAGAGTTTTTAAAGGCATATTTATTAACAAACCAACACGGTATTTGCTGTCCTTTTCCATAAACACTACAGGGAATTAGAAATGCTTTTTTTTTAAAAACAAAACCAATGACATTCAATTTAAAGTTACTTTTCATCGACAAATGCAATTTTATCTTATCTACTCTAAACAAGAACTGGTGGGAAGAAGGCAGTTACCTAGTAGGCTAGGAGATAAATCTTACTGTTATTCACTATTTCTAAAACTATAGTAAACTACTTCTTAGGGCATCAGAAAATAAATAGCATTAAGGGAACTGATCTATCCTTATTTCAAATAGGGTCCTTAGTGCAATTAAAGATTAATTAAAGAGACGGATTAGCCCATGTATAAACCCTTGCAGTCAGGATATATATATCCGGGTGTGGATAGGAAGGAAAGCTCGCTCACCTGGTAGTGACTGTATTCTAGCATTTCCAGCATAGCAATGTTTCACCTTTGCAGACACTGCAGACCACTTATTCCTCTTCCCTCTACTTTCTGTAATTCCAATTCGAAGAGCGACCGGCATAAAGAAGGCACCATAAACAAGGCATCCCGAGGCACCGCCAGAGACGTTATCACAGCAGCACAGCTTATAATAACCTAAGCTAATTAGTTATGCATGTAAAAAAAAAAAAAGCTGTCCTCACAAGGGACTTTTTTTTTTTTTAATTCCTACTAGTTTGGTCTTAAATATTGATATCAGTTTCCCTGCTGGCTTGACGTCATGCTTTTTTTTCATAGATATAAAAGAACCTTTTTAAGGATGAGCTATCAAAGTCAAGCTCACTGTCAGATCAAGGCCAAGTCCCCATTCATCTTTCGTTCCAGTAGTATTAATGGACAATGGTGTTTCTCTTCCAGCAATAGGTTAAGAGCTGGATGCCCCCTTCAGAGGAGACATTGCCTAACAGCTACTGTCACACTTGAGACTTCCCTAACAACCAAATAACGAAGCCATGTGTGACTGCAAAGAGATAGACTTTTAGGGTGGAAGACACCCTCCAGCCTCACCGGCTTCATCTTCCACCCCAGTCTCAATGGACAGCGTGCTCAAAAGTAAGTGGAGAGATGCAGAGCCTGCCTTTTGACCTGAAGTCAGCAACTGGGGGAGCGCTCTCTCTCTCTCTCTCTCTCTCTCTCTCTCTCTCTCTCTCTCTCTCTCTCTCTCTCTCTCTTCTCTCTCTCTCTCACACACACACACACACACACATGGAAAGAGACACAGACACAGTGACCTAGGTTCATACTCACATAGAAAAGAAAAAAGAAAAACTTTCTCAGCTAATCCTCAAATTAGGAAGCACGCAAACTCTTACTGGAAACTGTGATACAATGCAGGGATCCACAGTCGGATGGATGCATGCCCCTTTCCATCTGTCCATCCCACTATTTACTGGTATTATATGCTAAACATGTATATCACAGTCCGTTCGCCATAAGCAGTCAGAATATAGATAAGATTTCTAGCTTTATAAAACAATTTGCTACCCCGGGTGAAGCAAAGGTAGAAAAGAGACAAGTCTATATTTAGAAATTAGGATAAATGCTGCTTACTGTTGAAATGAGCTGATATTTTAAGCATAAATATTTGCAACTCATTAATTTTGTCAAAATCCTGTGGCCACTGAAGTACTTTGGGCTGACCACCTCAAACCTGTCTGGCCTGACACGCACAATGAGTCTCGCAGGCATTTTCAGTTTTGTGAAAGGGTCCAGACGCGATAATGATGGGTACAATAGACAGGACCAAAATAAACATGAAATGAGGGCAGGAGCGGAATTTGCTTATTTCACTACTCCCTTAAAAAGAGACACGGCTGCATGTTTAAAAATAAACACCAATTCACTGGCGGAGCCCCTTTTTTAATGAATCAGAATGCCATGCTTTAGTAAGGAAGGGACTCGCTCGCCCCGGCTCTGACACAGAGGTCTTTACTACACTCAGGTTTGGAAGTAGAGGGAAATTTTCTTTGCAACATTTCTATCAGTTCTCTTGGGTTTTCAAATAAGTTAAGACGGCAGGGCTGAGGAGATGGCTCAGTTGAGTAAGACGTCTGGTCTCACGAGCATGAGGAGCTGTGTTCAGTTTCCAGGAGACACCTTTTAAAAAGCAGGCCAACACTTGTAATCCCAACAGCACTGGCCATGGAGGCAGACGGGTCTTGGACTCACTGGCCAGCCTCACCATCCATCAGCGAGTGCCCGCTTCAGTGAGAGTAGCTGTCTCAAATACAAACAGTGCATAGGAGCTGAGGAGGATGCTGAGGCTGACCTCTGACGTCCATGTGCTTACACAGGAGGAGCTGAGGGAGACGAAGAGAGAGCCTGAAAATGCTATACTGGGGACAGAGCATCAATAGGTATTCCCAGTTAGATACCATACACAGGTAACATGACTGAGGGGCGCAGCCGTGAATGAGGCAATAAGGAGAGGGCAGGCCCGAGGCCACTGGAGGCCACTGTTTCTCTGGAAAGGATCATTGGATTCAGGCTGCAACTGACTCACTGTATGGGCACACCAGTCTATACAGCTTAATTGCCCAGATTTTCAAAGGTAGCTGACAATGTGTAATTTTTAAGTGAGATTTTTTTAATTAAAAAAACCCAATGTACTATTTTTCATATAGCTTAAGACAAAGCAGACACACTTGGAGTGGAATCAGCAAGCAAACCACTGGGGTATGTTTTCTGTTTCAGTGTCTGTGGGCACGACCTTACTGGCATTCCTGATGGGCTGGGCTGAGAGGAGTTGCTGTTCTGGGAAGACAGTGCTCAAAGCTCACTGTTTCCTGGAAGGTCCCTGGGATCTGGGTGCCTGATCATAAGGTCAGTAAGGGAGCTGAGGACTCGACACCCGTGTTTAGACTCAGACAGCACAAATGACTAAGTCACTACTTCTCTAGGCCTTGAGTCCTCATGCACCAATGTGGATGATAAGAGAGTGGTTCAGCCTGTTTGCAGTGTCACGTGAGGCCCATCAAATATCAGAAAGAACAGTCCACAAAGCGTTGTCATAGGACCCTGTTAAGTTCTTCCAAATTGCTGTTTAGGTGAATTCCATCAATATTCACCAGCTTAGCACGATAATGGGAAACTTAAAAAGAGAAGATTACGAGCTAGCACCGCAATGATAACTTTCTAAGATATCACACTCTTCTATACCCGAGTGTGTGTGTGTGTGTGTGTGTGTGTGTGTGTGAGGGAGGGAGGGAGAGAGAGAGAGAGAGAGAGAGAGAGAGAGAGAGAGAGAGAGAGAGAGAGAGAATATACAGTTAGTTTTCAGCTTGGAAACACTTTGAGGGTCTTGAGTCTTCTGCTCACACTCTAAACCACTGCTGGTAGCACCGTCATGGCTGGGTTGCACGCCACCGTGATCAGGTCTAACCCTGAATGACCTGCTCTTCTCATCCTGAAGGTGCTGAAGAAGGAAGCTACACTGTTCTCACCCCTTCATACCATCCTTACATGGCTCTAAGGTAAAAGCCTGAACGAATAAAATGTTGTGCAAAAACTGAGTGTGTCTGAGCATTTGCAGTCTGAATCACAAGGCTACAGTATTGTACACATTTACCACACTACAGTATTTACTGACATTGTTTGCATTTCACACTAGCTATCCATGTGAAAATCCACAGGGTCTCACATGCCTTTGTTCTGGTTCCTCTCCTGCACTCCCGCCTTCTTCATTAAGATCATGAACTGATTGCAGAGCTGGAGGGAATGCCTTCCTGATGACCACAGGGTAACTGCCACTCCCTGGTGACACTGACAGCCCATTTCCCTCCCCATCACCAGTCAGTGTTAGATGGTGGCCACAGATACTGCCCACTGTGCTACCTGACTCCCAGACTCACTGCTGCAAACACAGCTCATTTGAACCAACATGTCTCTTCTTCTCCTTCCAACATTTGCTACTGTGAATTTGAACAAAACCACAAAAATTTCCCACAAGCCTGTCAGTTTATAATTGATTTTATTTTATTTTATTTTTCGTTCAAAAGGGCAACAAAAAATGTTAAGGTTTCGTTTACTTGTGTTTTGGGGGACAATTCTTCTTTACCACACACTCAAGACCATTCTACGCACACTGCTCTTTACATGGAAGTTTCCAAGGGTGGCCAATGTGCAATTATAACAGTGAAAGTTAGCTTTCTCAAGTGACCTGGGGAAAGTCTGAGAGAGGAACCTCAGAGCAGCATCTGAGCAGCTTTTCTAGGCAGATTCCTGGTGTTATAAGAGAAAACACCAGCCCAGAGTTCTGGGTCTGGTAGAGATAACCTTGCATTCTACATGATCCATACCAAAGTTTCCTTGACATAAAAAGAAAAAACAAGGGAACGCGGAGACAAATCCTGATATAAAGAAGAGTGGAAGCTGATGAAACCAAAAATAGAGAGAACCTGAACAGAGAAAGACTATAAAAGACCAAGTTCACCGAGCCTGGGGCTTTCCTCAATGATAGGGGTTTGCCCCCAAGCCTTCTGATTGAAGATGGATTTTGTATTTTTAAATAATGAGAAAACAAAAGAAAAATTATTGTGTTTCATGACAGCTGATGCTGGTATGAAATTCAAATGTTTTACTAACACACTCCTGCAGCTCATTTGTACATTGTCCATACTTTGTTTCCTGCCACCTCTGCAAAGCTGAAGATTAAGCAAGATACGAGGGAGGAGTGGCTAAGAGGAGCCACAGGGAGCCAATATCTGAAATATTTATACTTTGTCCCTTTATAGAAGGTGCCAGAATAAAGACTTCCTGGTGCATAGACATTTTAGCAAGATTTTAAGGAAGGAAAAGAAGGATCTTTATAAAGAAAAAAGATATACACCCAAATATATGCATATGTGCGTGCGATATACACATTTGTATAAATGGTTCAATAAATTTTAGGAAGTTAAATCAGCCGCTGTTCACTAATGCCATGTCACACTCTTCTCCTACTTCCTTTTAAATGGCAATTTAGAAAGAAATCAATATGCAATGGCAATCACTGAAAAAATGGTAAGACCAACAAAGCTAGCTAGATAGCTAGCTTTCTTTGATTTACTCAAGTTGTATGTGGTGTGGCGTGGTGTGTGTGTGTGTGTGTGTGTGTGTGTATTCAGTTTGTTAATGTGTTCCAAATATTGTCTTAACTGGATAAGTGCCCGTGTAAGAATAAATTACCCTATAAAGGATCAGAAACTCAAGACACTTGACAGGGTTACAAGCTGGGATCTTGTCTCACTGTCTCACCAGAGTGGCCTACTCTGAGACACATTTCAATGGTTTCTATTTGAATCTTGAGTTATAAGTGAATAAAGAAGGAAAAATTGACTGTTTCTAATCAAGCAATGTGAGCACAAGCCTTCTTCATGTGTTTAAACAAACATGGATTTGCATGCAGATTCATTGGTCTGGATAGTTACACATGGCCTCCTTTTTTATTACTCTCTAGGCTTCTGGACTCAGAGAAATGTGGTATAAGTACATACACAAGAATGAAGAACGTTTTGTTCCTAAAATCCTAACGTTATTCTAAGCTAGACTTGCTCTATGGAAAATTCCTAGTAAGCTTGCTTTCCTTAGGTAATAAACTATTTTAAAAAGTGTCTGTTTATGAAGTAAGAGGGATGCATGCTTTGGTTTTAGGATGAATGATATTTAGAGGCCTCACAAAAAATGTATCTGGGGGATTGGAAAGATGGTTCAGCAGTTAAGAGTGCTAGCTTCTCTCCCAGAGGACCCAGGGGTTCAATTCCCAGCACCCACAACTTTCTGTACCTCCAGTCCCAGTGGCCTCAATGCCTTCTTCTGGCCTTCCCAAGCACTGTATGCACAAGATGCACAGACTCACACTGGCAAAACACTCTTACATGTAAATGAAAATAAGGTTTTTTTTATAGTATATTAAAATTTTACTATATTAATTGTTATATATTAACATATTTATTATTAAATAAAAGATTTTAAAATACAGAGAACAGAATTTGTATGCATTCATTTACAAATGTCTGTCACGTTCCCAATAGTACATTTTATAATCAATCTTGTAGAGGTGTTGTGGATGGCCCTGGTGAAGCTTGTATTTTGGTGTTCATTCCACTTCCCCAGAAGGGATTGTCTGGAAATAAGAATCACTTACTCAGGTGACTTCTTGTGATCCTCCCCTGAACCCCCATGAATAAAAAAAAAAAAACAATCACTGGGCTAGTAGGCGGGACTTCCGGGTTGGACAGAGGAAGAGAGGAAGCAGGAGAGAGTAAAGGGCTTTTTGGATGAGAGCAAGAGAGCAAGATGTCTCCCAGGTATTATGGCACCAGAGGATTTAGATTTAATGTGGCTTACAAGATTAGGATTGTAGTTGTTGCACCCAGCAATTGAGTTACCATTGTTTCTAAACTAAGTTTGTGTGGTGTTTTCCTTCACAAGGGGTTTTGACTGGGTTCAAGAGAGAAAGGTACGGTGGCAAAGCTTGGTTTTGCCTGATGTGCACCTCAAAGGTCTCGGAGGTTGTGAAGCATGGGGCTGGTGTGGTAGCGACCTGGGGATGGGAACTTAGTGAGTTGGGTAGAGAGATTTTGGAGCTCTGAGTCAGAGAGTCTCCACGAGCTAAGAACAGGTCAGCAATTGCCCTGCAGTGTATGACCAGGCAGCCCACCAGGGCAGAGAGTAGCCGGGTATAGCACAGGAACTTGCCATTCTTTTTAATATTTCTCCCGCAGCAGAGTGGGTCAATTCAAATCACATGTCAAAATGAAGCCACTTGAATAATGCTATAAAATAGCCTTCAAAGTTTCTATGTATACTTCTTTCTTGTAATTGATTGAAACAGACTAGAAAGGCTGTAAAAACAAAGGGGATAAGGAAAGAAGCCTCACTCTGGGATCCGGTTTGTCTTTCTCACTAGCTGAAGTAAGAAGTCAAGCCCTGGAAGGCTATATATCCATGAGTATGTGGCACCACAAATTGGACTTAATGAATTTAATAAGAAAATAAAACTGGACACAAAGTTGGGTAGTAGAGAAGGGGGCAGTGTCCCTGAGAGAAGTTGGGGATATGATCAAAATACATTGTATGAAATTCTTAATAACTAAGAAAATAAACAAGAGGGAGAAAGAGCTTCAGTAGGATTGATAACATCAGAGTTGCTGAGTAGACTGCATGCAGAGACAATGCTCCTTGTCTGAGAGATCTCTCCAGCAAGAGAGAATAGCTAAGAGCCACACCTGAGGAAAAAGCAATACGTGACTTTTGAGATTGTCTTTATCAGCACCACCGAGCTCTCATTCTCAAAGCTGAACGGCTCATACAACATGTTAACAGTTTCCTCATGGAAGGAGAGATACTTTAAGAGAAACACGTAACACAGCTCATGTTTTAAACTTCATTTCAAAAGTTTGCATAGTCATTGAATCTGTTTGAAAATTATATCCTTTGAACAAGGTAATTTTGATAGCTAAAAAACCATATAAATAACTATTAAGATACATGAGAACACGTATGTGTGCATTTAAATCTACAACATATGCTACCTCTTTGTAAACCCCAACTTTGCTTCATAGAAACTCATTCTGAAATTCATTTTCAGGGGAGAAAGCAAAGATTGTGGTCTTCCCTAAAGAAAATACCTTCAGAGGAACTCTTGTGCAACACCTGGTTGAGTCTTCTGCTGCTGTTAACATAAGACAACTTCTGAATGAATACCCAAACAATTCCTAAAGAGATCTGATTTTTGACAGTTTTAGTACCTTGGTTTAGGTTGTTGCCATCAAGAGATATTCATTTGTCCCCCTCCCATTCCTGGATTGCAAAATACACATGTGCACTAGACTGCACATGTGCAAACCATTGAGGGATGTTGTGAAATGCAGAGTATGCATCCATAGGTGTGGGGCAGAATATGGCTCAACATCTGTACTACTAACAGATTGTATTATTCCAACAGAATGTAAGCTTCCAACAGATGCACATGCAGTTCATTTGGGGAAAACACTATATCCTGACCATAAGACTTCCGAGGTTTTCATCTGAACTCTTGCTTCCATCAGAAAGTTGTATATTCTCTATTCATTTAACAAAAGACTTGCTTTTGCCTTAGCTAAGAAGCAGGAAACTGAACTTTCAGAAGGTGTTTCAGAAAAGGACCCAGTGAGTCTGTGGTGTTTAAATGCAGGTCTGAAGTTGGAAAGGACTGGCCTATCAGCAGGAGGAACCACCCAGGCAAGGACAGAATCCTCAGGTGTAAACATGCCTCACGTGATGTAACCACAGCAAGAAGACTCAATCCACATTCTTTATGTGGTACCCACTTGACCACAATCAGTGTGTTTTCTCTCTTCCATCCTGACTTCTGAGCCTGTTTTGTTAGTTCCTTCTTCACATCTTATCCATGAAGGCTCAGACTGGATTTCAACTGTCTACACTCACAGCTCTGGTGATGCAAGCCAGTCTTGTGAATATAAAGCACCTATCATAGACCTCTCTGAATTCCAGACTCATCTCTACCTGTCTACACAGCTCACAATTAGCATGCCCTCCAAGTCAGCTCCTCTATTTCAATAGTGGGATGGTTGAAACACATTGTACTGCTGCTGCTGCTGGTAGTGGTAGTGGTAGTGGTAGTGGTGGTGAGTTGGGGTGGTAGTGGTACGTATTTGTGTTTTGTACTAGGACTGAGCCTAGGCCCTTACTCATGCTAGAGAAACATCACTAGATCACTGAGTAATACCAGAGCCTTCTTTTCTGGTTTTGTTAAAAAAAAAAGGGGGGGGGGGTGGATCTCAGTAAGCTGCTTAGGCTGGCTTGGAACTTACTCCATAGGCTGTTAAGCCTTAACCTTGGAATCCTCCTGCCTCAGCTGCCTGAGCAGCTGGAGTTATAGACACGCATGTGCCACTAAGGTTTTATGGACTTTGCTGTTTTTTATAGGTCAGAGGTCTTCATATTCCAAACAACTTGATGACCTTTGACTCCTTTCTCCCCAATGTATCTACCATATATATAGCTCATCGATAGCTGTTGTCTATCTTGAGGATATACTCAGAATTTAACCAAATTTTACCATCTAGTGGGACTACCACCTCCATTTGTTATCCAGATGACTGAAAGTATCTCTTGGCTCCTCTACTTGCTTCTGGCTTTGACCTTGTACAGCACATATTCAGTGCACATCAAATTACCAGTCCCATCTGATCAACCAAATGGGTGGAACTTGCAAATAGAAAGGAAGATAAACTGACACTAAAGCACAGTATTACATGGGAAACATCCCCACAGCTTCATGGATTTGAAAACTCAGTCCCCAGATGATGATATCATCTTGGGAGGTTGTGGAACTTCAAGGGGCAGGGAGGCTGAAAAAGGTGGGTCATTGCAATGTGGGCCTTGATGGTTAGAGTCCAGTCTTACTCCCTACTCTAACAGTAGACTCTGTGGTAGGCCATGATCTAACAAGGCTGTTCTGCACAGAGCTATCTGAGCTGCTATGTGTTCCTCTCCCTGAAATGTGCACCCAAAGCTAACTCTTTCCTCTTAAGTTGATTCAGATTTTGTTACAAAGATGATAAATGTGACTAACACACATACATTTGTCTATGTAGCCATCACACTGTTCAAGGAACAGTAATTTTAAGTTTAAGACTCCCATTAGAGCAAAAACTATATCACACACACACACACACACACACACACACACACACGAGTTAGAGTAATAATGAGGCAGTGCCTAGTTGAGGTGTGAACTTGTATATTGCTATAATGGGGTCATACTCTTCACTGTGGAGGTACTTGGGTACCTGTATACTGTTAGACATTTAGTGGCATCTCTGGTATCTTCCCTGTTACATGCCAGGAGACTCATACCCTAATCCCAGCCCAGCTGGCATAACCAGTGATGCCTCCAGGAACTGACAGAAGCCTCCCAGGGAAGGAATACAACTGTCCCCATGAAGAACCAGGGCACAGAGGTGGGCACTACATAGTCATCGAGGTCCTTATTGTATAGACCTGTGGAAGAAGGTGTGGAAATTCTTAACCTAAGTAAGAACACAACATCAATTTTAACAAGTTTCTACATATGCATGGGCAAAATAAAATCTATTGACAAATCACTGAGAAAGCTTTTCAATGTTGGTCTCTGGGTGCTGCAATTATAAATAAATAAGGTTTTATTTGTATTTATTATTTTATGTAATATATAAAGCACAAATTTTGTTATTTAAAAAAGCTACAAATCCCACAAAAATAAAAGCCTATAGATCGAATAAATAAAAAGCATATTCAGGCAAAATTCTTTTCGTTTGAAACTTTTACAAATGATATACTAAGCCAGGAAACTGTTGTTCAGCAATAAAAACTGCCTTGTTTCCTTTTTTTTTTCTTGAAATATTTGATCAGATTAAATGGGCTCTGCTATTTATGAAATTTCTAGTCTCACATTCAAGCACAGTTTACGTTTGTCTAATACTTGACACATTTTTCTGTTTTTGAAAAGGGCTGTGATTACGTGGTTTCAATGGTGCCCTTATAATGGCCCATTGTAAGGGCCAGAGAGCCTCCCCCTCGTTAAGGGAGTAGCCGGGGCAGCATCCCACGTGCCCCAACTTCTCTGTGCGCTCCAGTTTAGCACGGCCTCAGCATGGCAGACGTCTTTTTGTCTTAATATTTCCTCTCAAACGAGGCCATTGTTCACAGTTTATCGGGTATTAGGACCGATTATATCCAGGCAGCCGAGCTCTGCCACATAAGGACTGGAGCTCTTAAGGAACTGGCAGTGGGCAAGTTTGTCACAGAGGAAAACATTGCCTTGGGCCTAAGCAAAAGGTCAGTCAACGAGCCCCTATCAGACATGAGAGCTGAAGGCTACTGGTTTGAAGGTCAAGTCCACATGAGCTAAAAATTGGCAAAGAGGAGCCACGTCGTAATAACAGCAGCTTCAGGGCCTGTGTCATGAGACTGAGGGGTCTTGGCCTCGGAGGAACTGCACTGTCTTTGGCAAGTCCTAAAACCAGATTTATACATTGACACTTCATAAACAACAGCAGCAGGCCAGGAGCACCATTTGAGGGTTCCAGGCACTATACCGAGGCTTATGAAGGCCGGAGCCCCCCCAACCTAACTCATCATTTTCTACAGCTGGGCACTGTTCCCCCTGCATAGCAACTTGAATAAGGTAGCGACTGGGTAGATAAATGTATGTATGCATAGTAATTACTTCTATGATCTTTGTGACAAAATCTGAGTCTACCCTGATGAGTCCATTCATTGTCAAGATAAAGACACCCCGTAGGCGAGATGGAGTCAAACTGGACAGGGCTTAGGCATCGCTTTCTCTCTATCTAACTCAAATATCACAGAGAGGATGGGGGAGGGGATGGACTGATGGGCAGAAAGCATGCATGCAAACTTCTGACTTGATTTTTTTATGTGCTCAGTTAAGGACTAACTATGGCTACTGAAAGCGTGAGCAGGGTTTCCATTTTGGAAGGGAGTTCATAAGAAACAGCACAGGCCAGATCAATAATGAGGCAGGGTTACATCAGCACAGTGGGTTCCTACACCACTCTCAGTGCTGTTAAGTCTTCAACATAGCCACGGAGTGGACAGGTGCCTATGCATTAGGCAATCTTTTTTTAATTCATTTTCTATTCTCTTGTTTCACAAAATGGCAGCATCGTACTTAGTTAACACAGCCCACCCATATCCCTACCACAAGCATAAAAATATTTGCATGCAGCTTGCTATTGCACACCTCATACTGTATGGGTTTTGTTTGTTTTGCAGGCTTCTAAGAGAGTGTGGTCATGTGCTCCTAACTGCTCTGGGTTTCCTGAGATCCCTGGAACCCGTCTGTCCTAATGTTACAAGGAAAATCAGTGGGATTTGCCCATAACGATCTTACTGATCAATCAGGAGACTCTGTCTCAGCTACAAAGGACACATTTTCAAACATGTAGAGAGTACAGAACTGAGTTGATAATGATTTTCAGATCAAAGCAGTGTTCAAAACCAGACCTTCCTCTTTCAAGAAACATGTCCAATGCTCTCCATGTACGCCTTATGACAGCTGAAATGTCCTAAATTGTGAACTTAGTTATAACTAGCACAGCTTTTGTTATCTCTCATAACAAACAAAGCAAAACAAAGACCAGACACATGCACATGTAGGACTGCACCACTTGATCCATTGCCTTCTCCAAAGCAGCATCTCAGAAAGATTGTCTTTTAACCATAAAAATGTATAAACATAGGACACAGCTACAAAAGACCAGTGTACAGGGTTGACTGTGTGCATATGTGCAGTAAAGGTGGTGCTCACACTTAATACCAGCAACAGGAGGCAGAGGCAAGCAGGTGTCCATGAGTTCAAGGACAGCCTGGTCTAGACAGTGAGTTCCAGAAAAACCAAACCAAGCCAAACCAAACCAAAATGAACCAAACCATATCAAGCCAAAATAAAACAAAACAAAACATAACAGAAAACAACACCCCCCCAAAGACAAGGGAAGCATAGTAGCAGCAACCAAGACTTGCAGGCTAAGAGGCTGTCCTCCGGGCTTTCTGTAGATTTGACTATTGGATTCTTCTACAGCCCTGACATATGAGCACTATTATTATCCCCTTTTCTAAGATGAGAAAACTGAGATTCATCCCCAGTTCCTTGACCAAACCCTGCTATGCTATAACAATCTAGAGAATTCATATCTGAAATATAATTTTGCTGGTTTTTAAGTAGCTTGGAGAGATTTTCAATCATTACATGCTTTATTATTTTCTTTAGTTCTTCATTATAAATAAGCTGTCTGGACCTAGCCCACTGGCTTTCCCTGGTAAGTGTAGCTCTCATGTCTCATCAAAGAAGCTTCTTTTTACAGCTGATGGAAACCATTACAGAAAAAAATCACAACTGGACGAATCGCAAAGAACAGTTAGCTAACTGACAGATCTTGAGGCACCTAAGCCCAGGCAGTATGTCACAATTATTATACGCAAGGCTCTGGGAACAGGGAAGAAGAGGAAGCAGAAAGATTGTAAGAGCCAGAACACCAGGACAGAACATCCATTCTGGGGATGGGGACTTCTATACATAACAGGAAGTCTGCACCAATGGAATATCAGTGACATGGCAACACAACACGATCTTTACAATACTATTAGTTGATATAAAGATGCTGATGAGGGAAATGTCATGAGACCATCTCTGTTGATGAAGAGCTACAAGCAATTAATGGCTCCTGAGAGAGGGAGAATCAGTTTTCTTTATGGTGGTCAGCCCTTAACAAATATGCATATGATCAACAGTAAATGGATTCAGAAGGGTGTATTTATGCATACATATATATGTATTAGCAATAATTGAAGGAGTCATGAATCTGAGAAGGGGTGGGGAAGATATGGCATGAGAAGGAGGGAAAGAGGGCAGGAGAAATAACGCAAATAGTGTACCCATGGGGTTGGGGATTTAGTTCAGTGGTAGAGCAAGCACAAGGTCCTGGGTTCGGTCCTTAGCTCTGGGGGAAAAAATAACATACCCATGTACAAAATTCTTGAAAATGCTTAATTAACTTTACTTCACAGAAACATTACTTTGTTGGGACTGCAGCTCAGAGGTATAGGCCAGACTGCAGTTTTAGAGCTCTTACCACAATTCCTAGCACTGCAGAAGGCAAATATTGATGAGTTTGCTGGCAAAGGTTTTTTATCACATTATCTTCAAAACTCTCAGTAATCACTGAGCAGTGGTGACACCCACCTTTGATCCTAGCACTCAGGAGGCTGAGGCAGGCAGATTTCTGGAAGGTTAAAGCCAGCCTGCCCTACAAAAAAAAAAAAAAAAAAATACAAAACCAAAACCAAAACAAAACAAAATAAAACAAACCAAACCAAAACAAAACAAAACAAAACACCCTAGTTCTAGGACATCCAAGGCTACACAGAGTAACCCTGTTTTGAAAAAAAAAAAACCAACCAAACAACCATACAACAACAAACTCCGAGTACTCTGGAGGATCCACAGCTGTAACAGCTGTACCCCTCCTTCATTTGTGATTCAGTCACATTTTCTCTGTACATTTCTTGATCCTCTCTGTGGACAAATTTCAATTTATTGTAAAGAACAAGTGTTACTTGTTACAAACAAACAAACAAACAAATGAGTAAGCTTTCTTTGTCTTTCAAATACTATCCTCACCATTAACTCAAAGCTGTACCAAAAGAACAACAGTCACCCTAGCCAGGAAGGGGTCAACAAAGACTGACTAACAACGGAGAAGGTCAAAACAGCACATGTGCTCTGTGAGAGCTGCCTCAGGACATGGAGTAATTAAAGGATGTCAGCTTTTCTTCCCTTTCTTGTGGAGAAGGTCGACAGGGAGCAGAATCTTACAAGCTCAATAGCAATTTTTGTTAGCCCAGTGCATCTAAGTATCATGAGATTTCTTTTGTTTTAAGTAAAGGTTAAAATATTGTATACTATAGTGAAGTCCTTTATGAGAAGAAAAATAGGCCTCTGTGTCTCTGAAATACCAGATGCCATATTCCCCACTGAAAACCACTATTAAAAAAAGTGGAGAAGAAAGAAAACTCCAGATCACCCTCCTGTTAAAACAACAACAACAAAACAAAAAACAAAACAAAAAACTGCCACACTATATAGCTTGGTAAGATTTTTTTTTTAAAAAAAATAGAGCTGGACAATAGTATAGTAGTGTGGTACTTACATGTATCCCAGCAACAACGCACACATACACACATACACACATATATAAACACACACATACACACACAGACACACACAGACATATGCACACAGAAGAAATAAAGTGGGGAGGCGGAGGAAGGGAGGGAGAGAGGAAGGGGAAAGGGGGAAGAAGAGAGGTCTCAGCGTTTTAGTAGCTTCCTGATGATGTTATATTTTAAATGTAGCAGACATAGAGAATTTGCTGAGTGAAAGAAAATAAGTGTCATTCTGTCCCCAAGGGACTGACAATTGAAGGACTAGATCCAGGATTTAGTAGAGGCTAACTCACCTAGAATTGTATATTTAAGACAGTGGCCTCAGCCTCCAGCAATTTTGCCCTTCAAAGAAGGAACAATGGGTGCTGATAAAAGACATATCTGGTTGTCAAAACTGAGTGGGGATGGATGGGTTGCTACTGGCATCTAGTGGGAGAGTACAGGGGTGATGCCAAATATCCCACATTGAGAAGACAGTCTCCAGCAGTAGAATTCTCTGGCCCCACTGGCAGTAACACCCTGGTGTAGAATCTGATACTGGCACACAGAATGCCTGTTCACCACCTCATTCTTCTTAGAGGAAGATTCAAGAAAATGCACAGGACACAGACACTCCAGGGCCAACTGATACAGCTTCTTCCTGGATCTGAAGCTGAGTTAGTCAAGGGCTATCTCATCATCCATCTTGACAGGCAAAAAAAAAAAAAAAAAAAAAAAAAAAAAAAAAAAACTTTTTGTCTTTTGGAGTAGAGATGCTATCTCTATGAACAAGAGATCCTAACTTCAAGACTTCCTATCAACAAGCCCTGCACAGTAACAGGAAGTGTGTGTGCATGTGTGTGTGTGTGTGCGTGTGCGTGTGTGTGTGTGTGTGTGTGTGAGAAAGAGAGAGACAGACAGACAGACAGACAGAGAGGCAGAGACAGAGAGAAAGAGAAGGATGAATGTAAGAGGAAAGAAAGAAAGAAACAAAGAAACAAAGAAAGAAAAAGGGAAAGAAAGAAAGAAAGAAAGAAAGAAAGAAAGAAAGAAAGAAAGAAAGAAAGAAAGAAAGAAAGAAAGAAAGAGAGAAAGTTACTTTCTCCAAAATTGAGCATATAATTGGTCATATAACAGGCCTCAACAGATATGAAGATTGAAATAATCCCATGCATCCTATCATATCATCTTGGATTAAGGCTGATCTTCAATAATATCAAAAACAATAGAAAGCCCACACATATGTGGAAGCTGAACAACTCTCTATCAGATGATAACTTGGTCAAGGAAGAAATAAATTAAAGACTTTTTAGAATTTAATGAAAATGAAGCCACAACATACCCAAACCTAAGGGACAAATGAAAGCAGTCCTAAGAGGAAAACTCATAGCTCTGAGTGTCTGCAAAAAAGAAACTGGAGAGAGCACACACTAGCAGCTCGATGGCATATCTGAAAGCTCTAGAACAAAAAGAAGCACATATACCCAAGAGGAAAGAGTAGATGGCAGGAAATAATCAAACTCAGGGCTGAAATCAACCAAGTAGAAACAAAAAGAACTATACAAAGAATCAACCACACCAGGAGCTGGTTCTTGGAGAAAATCAACAAGATAGATAAAGCGTTCCTTAGCCACACTAGCCAGGGGGCACAGAGAAAGTATCTAAATTAACAAAATCAGAAATACAGAGACAAAGTGTGGAGAAGAGACTGAAGGAAAGACCATCCAGAAACTGCCCCCACCTGGGGATCCATATACAGTTACCAAACCCAGACACCATTGTGGATGCCAACAAGTACTTGTTGACAAGAGCCTGATATAGCTATTTCCAGAGAGGCCCTGCCATTGCCTGACAAACACAGAGGGTGATGCTCTCAGCCAAACACTGAACTGAGCACAAAGTCCCCAACAGAGGAGCTAGAGAAAGGACCTAAGGAACTGATGGGGTTTTCAGCACCACAGGAGGAACAACAATATGAACAAACCAGTACCCCCAGAGCTCCCAGACATAACCACCAACCAAAGAGTACACATGGAGGGACCCATGGCTCCAGCCACATGGATGGCAGAGGGTGGCCTGGTTGGACATCAATGAGAGGAGAGACCCTTGGATCCCTGAAGGCTCATTGCCCCAGGCTAGGGGAATGCCAGGTCATGGAAGCGGGAGTGGGTGGGTTATTGAGAAGGAGGAGCAGGGATGGGATAGGGGCTTTTCAGAGGGAAAACGAGGAAAGGGGATAGCATTTGAAATATAAATAAAGAAAATATCGAATAAAAAAATAAAAAGAAAAAAGAAAGAAAGGAAGAATGAGAGAGATAGAAGGAGGAAAGATAGGCTGACAGATAGATAGATAGATAGATAGATAGATAGATAGATAGATAGATAGATAGATAGATAGATAGATAGATAAACTGATTTAGCAATTCTATACAAAAATGCTAAGCCAGGCCCTGAATGACCCAGAGTGAGAACAACAGTCAAGATGTCTCTAAAAGCATACCCAGCTATGACATTTGTTACTGTGGCGTCTTTTGGAGTACTAAGTAGATTCCCAGGGCACACTGTGCAGCCAGTCTAGCCAAAGTGGCGAGCTCCACATTCACTGAGAAATTCTGCATCAAAAAAACTAGGTGGAGGTCAATTGAGGAAGCCACTCAGCATGGCACTCTGGTGTGTCCTGGTCATGCCCTCGCTCCGTTAAGCAGCCTCTCACCCAGGTCCACATGAGCAACCTAACTAAGCGTAGTGGGTTTAAAAGATGTGGACGTGATAGGAGGCTTGCTGGGAAGGAGAAACATCTCAGTGGATGAAGGAGTGGGTGACAGAGGATAATGCGGCTGGGCATGATTAAAATTCATTGTGTACATATATGAAACTGTCAAAGAATACAATAAATCAATGTACAAATTAGAAAATTATACTTCTACCATAAAATAGTTTTCCATCAAGATAAAATAATGTTATTTTCATCTCTAACTTACTATCTTTTTATATAAAAATTGGAACCACAATTTGATAATTTTTCTTTTTGGCTGAAGACCATACCTCCATTTACAGAAGTGGTAAATGTGTTTCTTTAACAACCTTCCTTATAACTAGGGAATAGCACATGACCCACACTCCTCCACCAACCAAAGGCTCACACTGAGCCCATATGCTAGACTGTAAGGCACAGGAGCCAGTGGGGACAGCCAAAACAATATTCTTGGTGCCACAGAGTAGCAGAGAAGGCTTCAGTGGCTGTTCTCCGGTCCACTTCTGCCATGAAAAGTTAGGAACTGATCTCAGCTATTTATCTCCAAGCCTATCTTCCTATCCACCTAACAAATATTCTCCTTTAAATGTATTTTCTTCAAAATAACTACAGTTGTTTATTATTGCTAGCTGTCAAAATTTATTTTCTTCAAAATAAATACAGTTGTTTATTATTGCTGCTTTAGGATTGCAGTTGATTCTATAAACTCATACATTATTATGTCCTTAGTATGTGTTCTATAAATGTGCATATTTAAATATATATGTGCAAATAAAGGGTCTTATGTATCTAAATACATAAAATTTTAAAAAAGGTTTCTCAATACACCAAATATAAAAGACCAGTAGCAGTAATTCATTTTCATGCACTAAGATTCCCTAATACAACAAGAACCACATGGTATGGTTGCTTTTTCTTATTACACCTTATTATAATGTATGCTTCTTGAGTTTAAATGGAATATCCTATACACACTAGTGTAGAAAAGAATTCCTCACTTTTGGAAGCCCTAAAATAAAGATTGTCTCATATTTCTTCACAATGGAAACAAATGAGATTCTAAAAACATAAGTTGTAAAAGCCAGAAGTACCTTTGCATAATTTTGGTATAAACTGTGATCAGCCATGTTTGATTATATTTATATATTGCACAGATACTGACTACAGAGCAGAGTTCACTGTGATGTGAAGGGGCATATATCCCCAGCTTCAGCAGCCAGTGGCACTTCCCATGACTGGCATGGTCCCTGGCCCACAGCCCTTGTTCCATGAATACCTACTCAAAGGCTGGGTTCATAAGTGTCCTGAGTTGGGGGCTGGAGATATGACTCAGCGTTAAGAGCACTGACTGCTCTTCTGAAAGTCCTGAGTTCAAATCGCAGCAACCACATGGTGGCTCACAACCATCCGTAATGAGATCTGACACCCTCTTCTGGTGTGCCTGAAGATAGCTACAGTGGACTTACATATAATAATAAATGAATCTTTAAAAAAGCAAACAAACAAAAAAAAGTGTCCTGAGTTGACTTCTGTTTTCAGCAGAAGCCCCTCCCATTTCCCTGGATTATCTTCTTAGAGTAGAACTGATCTTAGCAGTTAAAGGGGAAAGTCAAGAAAAAGCAAGGTCTTGGGCTGAAAACAGTGTGTGCTTGGGCTTTACCAACCAGGCAGCTCTCACAGTAAACCCAGTGCTCACTGACATTACACAATGATGCTATTGGCCCAACACTTCAGCACAGCAGGAAAGCATCACTATTCCTACTGCATAAGTGGGCAATGGAATCCAAAGTAAGAATTTGTACAAAGACACATAATACGGACACAGTAGTGAGTACCAAGTTCATGTGTGGAGAATTTTCACTGAGTGGACCAATGAAGTAAACTCTCATGAAATATCGTTTATGTTGATGAGATCATTGCACAGTTTTTTGGAGATTTTTTTTTTTTAAATTCTAACCGCAAGATTCCATGGATATGCCCATGTATATGGAGAATCAATATCTTGTCTACATGTCTGTCTAGTAAAGGGCTAGGAGAGGAGGGTAACCATGATGAACATGAGGAAGGCCATAAAAACATTTACCGAGAATATTCATTTTGGTGCCATTTCAAAGAGAGAGAGAATTCCCCTTCTTGTTTAAAGTGCTGTAATCCCCCACGTCACAGTTAGTAAAACTCAACATCAAATCTCTACCCTAAAGCTGTTATAGCTTTCTGTTGTCCTGAATACAGACAGGTTGAGTAGACACCCCATGCAATGATTCGGGGGTTTTGTTTTATTACACTATTAACACATTTGTTAGGGCTATGTAAAACTACTGGCTTAGTTTATACACGGTGACACCTATGGAACAGTGACTCCCCACTCTATTTAATGGACTGTGCTATTACCTATAGCTAAAGGGAGCCCATGGCACGGTCACACATGGGATGCAGTCAATCACTACACCTGATGACAGAGCATCTCGGGGGCTGAGGGCTGAGTCACCTTCATGCCACCTCAGCTATACACCATCATCACTGCTCCATTGCCTTAGCTGCACCTCGACAGTCTGCGAAGACTTAGAATTGCAGATGTGAGCACTCAAGGAAAAATTTGTCTCCTGGAGGAAATTGTGGCATAAGCTATAAAACGCAATAAATGACATGCTTTCTTCATTGATTTAGACAGAAATGTCATTTGAGTATTGGTAACTGTTCAGAAACAATGTTGAAAGCTTTTTTTTTTAATATCTACAAACAAAGGCAAATGCTGATGCATGCAAAGTAAAATGCCCCCTTCTCTTTCAATTTTATTCTTTTGACTTTAGAGTTTGTGTGTATTTTTGGCACTTATTTCAAGGCTAATGGAAATATAATTAGATAAAATATAATAGCATATGTGACATACTCACGTTTAAAAAAGTGTCCAGCAATACAATATAGACTTTCTGTTGGATTGTTGGTAAGTAATGACACGAACAATCCTATGAATATCTTTCTTTTTAAAACTGTTGTCCAATATATAATTAGTACTGATTATTTTAATGTTTGGCCCTGTGAGATGACACAGCAGGCAAAGACACTTGCCACCAAGCCTGGTGACTGGAGTTCATTCAATCCCTAGGAGCCACAAGGTAGAAGGAAGAGAAGTGTCTCCTACAAGATGTCGTCTGGCCTCAAATATTTACAAAGATTATTCTACTTACACTGTCACCCATAGAGGAGCCAACTACCCCTTTGAGTCATCCCATTTTCACAATCTGATGCTACAATTTTATGGTACTTTCTAACAATTTAAAAAAAAAATTCAGGAGCTAGGAAGACATCTCAGTTGATAAAATGTAGGCATGAATGTTCAAGCCCTGTTTTCCAGCATTGCCATTAAATGCCTGTAAGCCTAATGCTGAAGAGGCAGAGATCTGAGTCTCTCTGGATTCACTGGCCAGCCAGCTGAGCTGAACTGGTAAGATTATGGTTTAATGAGAGAACCGTTCTTGAAAATAAGGTGCAAAGAGTAGATGAAATCAGATATTGACCTCTGACTCATGAGAACGTATGCATGTGCACACGTGAACACAAACACGTCCAAATAAAGTATATCACACACAAATATGTAAAATAACATAGGGTAAGGGAAAAGAGTGAGAGAGAAGTCAAAGCTGTATAGATAACACAGAAGGAAGTACATGAAGCAAACACACAGTGAGCTCCTGAACAGGATTCTTCTAGTGTCTTCCGCTGAGGTGAACCTTGTTATTGTTTTTCTTAAAAGACTTTCAACTTTTTTTGTTTTAATTTTTGGAATTGGTGCACAAAAATAATAACTTACTGTCCCGTAAGACAAAAAGTTTAAGTCTTTTCATGTTTGCTTTAAAATAAAGATGAGAGGAAACAAGAATACCCTTGCTCCTGCATGCAACTATCGACCCTCTCCTAAGCAACTCTCATGCAGAATGTGCTTGGCCACCATCTGCCCCACAGGTGTATGCACTTAGAATACTCATTCTGTGAAACGTCTGCTATTCTGTGTGGTTTTCCTTTAACCCGATATAAGTATTGGCCATAGGAATGCTTGAGCCAACATGTTGCTGCCATCTAACATCAGCGAGGGTTTGTCCACTGTGATCCCTGTGTAGTTCATTTTCTCTCTGTTCTATGAAATCTATCCCTTCCTAGTGGATGCTGAAGGTGACTGACATTTATTGTAAACCTAACTGATGCTGGGGTGACTATTCCTGTGTGTCTCCTTCAGAGTGGCGTTAATGTCCAGACCCTGAAGTGGAATTGCTAGCTCCTGGGACAGTACACAGAAAGCTTTGCTAAATGTTGCCAAATGGTCCCCTAAGGGGTTTTTAATGAAGATCCTCCAGGCAGTATCTGAGGGGTCTGTTCTGATGTCCCTATTCTCACCAAATATGTACCAGACCTAAATTCTGCCGGTCTGCACAGTATCTGGTTATAGCTTAAATGTAAGATTTCCTAATTACTGAGTTGGGGTTTTTTTGTGGCAAAGTTGAGCATTATATTCTTTTTACACACATACACAAACACACACACACACACACACACACACATCCAAATACACTCCACAGCTTTCTTATTGCTACACAGGGGTTCTAATCCCTTGTCTGTTGTTCATGCTATTGATATTGTTCTTCTATAGACCACTTATTATTTAAGTCAATATTTTTAACATGACCTCCCAGAGATCAGTTAAAAACTGAACAGAACTTAGCACCTGGTAAAGAAGATTCCCCATGTCCTACTGCCATCATCAAAGGCATATTTTCCTAAGGCCTTATTTCATATTAAACAAGCTTTATCAAGGATGTAATCCCAATTTAAAGAACTGTTTGTACAAAGGAACTAACTGTGATACAAATCTGTTTTTTTTCCTTTTTTATTATATATTTTTATTTTCTAAATTCTTTTTTTACATTCCAAATGATTTCCCCTTTCCCAGTTCCCCCTGCCCCATATGTCCCATAAACCTTCTCTCCACCCATTCTCCAATCACCTCTCTCCTTTTTCTCTGTCCTGGTACTCCCCTACAATGCTGAATCAAGCCTTTCCAGGATCAGGACCCTCTCCTTACTTCTTCATGGGAGTCATTTGTTATGCTAATTGTGCCTTGGGTATTCAGAGCTTCTGGGCTAATTAATATCCACTTATCAGAGATTGCATTCCATGTGTATTCTTTTGTGATTGGGTTACCTCACTTAGGATGATATTTTCCAGATCCAACCACTTGCCTAAAAATTTCATGAATTCATTGTTTTTAATTGCTGAGTAGTATTCCATTGTGTAAATATACCACATTTTCTGTATCCATTCCTCAATTGAGGGACATCTGAGTTCTTTCCAACTTCTGGCTATTATAAATAAGGCTGCTATGAACATACTGGAGCATGTGTCCTTATTGCATGCCGGGGAATCCTTTGGGTATATGCCCCAGGAGAGGTATAGCAGGGTCCTCCGGAAGTGTCATGTCCAGTTGTCTGAGGAACCGCCAGACTGATTTCCAAAGTGGTTGTACCATCCTACAACCCCACCAGCAGTGGAGGAGTGTTCCTCTTTCTCCACATCCTCACCAACACCTGCTGTCTCCTGAGTTTTTAACCTTAGCCATTCTGACTGGTGTAAGATGAAATCTCAGGGTTGTTTTGATTTGCATTTCCCTAATGACTAATGATGTTGAGCATTTCTTACAGTGCTTCTCGGCCCTCCGAATCTTAAGAACGTCTGTGACTCTGATTATTGCCTACTCCTTGTCTCCAAGGAGAAAAATAAATCCAAAGTGGAATTACCAGATAAAAAGATGTAAAATCCACTGAAGTCACTTTGTCAGAATCCCAGAAAATTACACCAGCTATATAACATGAAAAGCCACAGTTTGTTTTCCCACATCAATTTAAGAAACTAAACTTCAGGGTAATAAATGAACCACAAATACAACTATCAAGGTGGTGAGTGAAAGAAAAAAATTACATTACTTATTTTCATATTATGTAATGTTATATTTTGATTGTGGATTTACATACTTGAGGAATGTGTATGAGTGCTTGCATGTATCTGGGCATACAATCAGTGGGTATTTGTGTGTTATACACGTACATGGAAGCCAGATGTTGATACGAAATGCCTTTCTTGGTGGTTTTACCCTTCCTTTGTTGAGGTAGAATCTGTTGCTGGACCATGAACTCAATACTGCAGTTTAGCTGCCCAGGCTGCCCCAGGGATTTTCCTGTCTCTGCCCCCTGAGTGCTAGCATCACGGCAGACAGCATACCTGCCAGGTTTTAACATGGGTTCTGGGAATTCAAACCTTATTCTCATGCTTTGGCAAGAACTGCCTTACCCAATGATCCCTGCTCTTGGCCCTGGTACTGTTATCTTACTAGAACTTATTAAGAGAGTGATAAAGCAGGGCGGAGGTGGCACACGCCTTTAATCCCAACACTTGGGAGGCAGAGGCAGGCGGATTTCTGAGTTCGAGGCCAGCCTGGTCTACAGAGTGAGTTCCAGGACAGCCAGGGCTGCACAGAGAAATCCTGTCTCAAAAAACAAAAAAAAAAAACAAAAACAAAAAAAAAGAAAAAAAGAAAAAAAATCCAAAAGAGAGAGAGAGAGAGAGAGAGAGAGAGAGGGAGAGGGAGAGGGAGAGGGAGAGGGAGAGAGAGAGAGAGAGAGAGAGAGAAGAGAGATGACTTCACTATATTGATTAAAGAGAAACTTTTTAAAATAAAACAGGTGAGAAGATAGTGGAAAATAAATTACTAGATTGAAAACTTCAGACAAGGGTAGCGGTGATATGAAAGACTGTTTTTTATTTCCAGCTTCATGAGGGAAAGCAGGAAGTAGAGCATTTTGCAACTTCTGTGGAAACAAGAAGCCCTTCCAGGGCGCAGAGATTCAGAGCTCATTTGGGATTTTTTTTTTTTCCTTGCTGTGTGACCTGGTATAAAATCTGGTCGTGACCTCAAAGCTGTTGGGATGAAGGAACCAACCACACCGAGACCCTTTCTATTACATTTCCAAGACCAAAAGACAAAAGGTGTGGGTACAAATCAAGAGATGACCTCAAAAAGGACTTTAGAAGGAAAAAGGTCTGGAGATTTGGTTGGTTTCACCAGCTCCTAAGACAACACCATCAAAATAAGACAAAAACTGTTTGTTCCTCATTTTAGTACTCATGTTTACGGCTACTAAACCTCAGCCTATCTGTATTGGAAAACTCCCTTTAATACCTTACAGAAATAAGGATGGTTTTGTTTGGCTTGTTTAGGTTTGGTTTGGTCATCATTGTTTTGTTGGTTGTTTTGAGATAAGACACTGGATGACCTAGAAGTCACTATTTAGTCAAGGTTGGCCTCAGACTCACTGAGATCGGCCTGCCTCTGCCTCTCCACCTCTCTGCCTGCCTCTCTGCCTCTCTTCCTCTCTGTCTGCCTCTCTATCTGCTTCTCTGCCTCCTGAGTGCTGAGATTAAAGGTATGTGCCACCTCACCTGGCTAGAAATATCTTATCCTATTCACAGAGATCTGCTTATTCTCAGGATCAAGGACTGTTTCTGGAAAGTTATTCTCAGAGTTAGAAAGATCAGAAGATAAATAACATTGGAAAAAATTCCAATTCTCTCTCTCTCTCTCTCTCTCTCTCTCTCTCTCTCTGTGTGTGTGTGTGTGTGTGTGTGTGTGTGTGTGTGTGTGTGTGTGTGTGTGTAAACAAGCATGTGTGGATCAGAAGTCATCATCTAGTGTCTTTCCTAATTGCTTTTCGCCTTATTTCTTGAGTCAAGATCTCTCACTTGGCCTGGAACTGACAAGTGTGTCAGGCTGGCTGTCCAGCAAGTTCCAGATACCTTCCCGCTTCCCAGCACTAGGCACAGAGGCAAGAGCTGCCACAGCCAACTTTTGTGGTGATGCTACGGAACCCAACCCAGATTCCTACAGAGCAGACATTTTATTGACTGAGCCTTCTCCCTAGCAAAGTCACCTTTTGAAAAGATAGTCACTTTGGTCCAAGTTCACTAAAGCAGATTGTCTACCTAAACTTAAGTATTCAAAACTGAAGCTTCAAGGACTTTGATTCACTGAGTCCACTCTCTACATAATACCAAATTTTTCATCAGCAATTCGCAAGTAGATCATATAGAAGAAAGTATCAAAGACAAAGTGCAAATTCTGTGGTTAATGGACTTCCTGGTTGCATTGATTCTCAACAGAATGCAAAAGAAACTCCATGGAGAGGGAAGGGTCTCTGGAAACAAGCATTGGAATAATACTAAATCCACAAACAAGGAACATTTTATATCTATCATACAACATGTGCAAATTAACTCACATTGATTCAAGAAACCTAAAACTGTTCAGTTTCTACAAGAAAACGTAGCTCTTCATGAACTTGAGTTAAGCAAAGGGTTTATGTGACACCAAAGCTAAAATTAATAGTAGAATTCATCAACGGATTGGGTTCTATCCTTGTTGACAACTCTTGCTTTTTCCAAAAACATGATTAAAGATGAAACTCGGATGAAAAGAAATATATAAAAGACATGTTTTTGACAATCCAAGACAAGGGAACTCCAACAGCCTACTTTAAAAATAAGCAAATGATTTACTTCATTAGAAGATCTGCAGAGGGCAAGTAGGTGCTCAAGAAGGTGGTCTACACAACAGTCATTAGAGATGGCTAAGTACAATCCCAGTGAAATTATAGTCCACTCCCACCAGTAACACACAAACCTATCAGATGGTAGAAATGGCTGAGTTCAGCAAGACTATCAGATGTAAAGAAAATGGATGTTGTATGCAGTCTTGTGTATGACTGCTGATAATATAAAATGAAGTGGGGACTCTTCTTCAAAAGTTAAAGAGATTTCAGTTATACTTCTGGACTACTCCACTCCCAGGTGTTTACCCCAAGAGAAATGAAGGATATCTTACAAGTATCTGTTGACCTAAAGCTTAATTTACCATCTTCTAGTTCTAGAAACAGGACCCAGTATCCACAAGAGTGAATGGGCAACCAATGATGGGGTACCTCTACATAGAATTATTTAATAATGCAAGGGATTAAGATATTACTCTGTACCATTACATAGCTGAATCTCAAGTAGATGAGACTAAGTGAAAGATTCTAGAACCCTTCTAAAGTATGTATGTATATATATACACACACACACACACACACACACTTCCCACTCCCTAGCACTAGGCCCAGAGGCAAGAGCTGCCACATATATATCCTATATATTAGGATATATATATATATATATATATATATATATATATATATATATTCTAATCTACAGTGAAGTACGTTGAATCAGGAGTTCACTATAGACAAGAGAGAAAATTTGAGCTGGGAGGGAAACATGGGCAAGAAAGAGGTACCTTGGTCATCACGATTATTTCACATTTGAAAACAATAATAACAATAGTGATTATCAGGAATGTGCTAGAACTTCCATTCATATGTATTAATCATGAACAAGTACCTACTCATGAGGTTGACATGTTTCACTCTCCTTTTAAAGGGGACAAAATAGGAAAATATCTCTTATAGACAGACCTCTCTGCCTGCCTGCCTACCTGTCTACCTGTCGGTCTATATGTCTGTTCCAATAGTGCTGTCATGACTATATAAGAGGCACTAGGAGAATCCTAAGAAGGAACAGAGACAATATGGACATAGACTGTCCTCTCATGTCTGTAAGGACAGAAGCAGCCAATGTAGAAAGCGTGAATGCCTAGTGACAGTGATACGGTTTCAACTTTCTCTTCCTGTATTTAAACATTTGGACACCTGAACTAGTAGCACTGTTTGGAGGGTTGTAGACTTTTGGCCAAGTAAGGTCCAGCTTAGGAACATGGAGGGACTTGAGGTCAATTATAGTGTATACTTCAGTTGTCTTACAGCTTCCTGATTCACACACTCCTGCTGCCATAGACTGGCCCATTCCTGCCACCATGCCTTCCCTACCCTAATGGATGAAGTAATCCATGAAGCACAGAATCAAATGAATCTCCTCTTAACTTGTTTCCATGATGAATTTTATCGCAATAACACAAAGAGTCAAAGACCATAGTCATGCAAGCACTACTATTCTATGAAAGGGGAGAGTGAGAGAACGAAGCAAGGAAGGCCTCACAGAGAAGCAGCAGTTGGCCTGGTCCTCATTGATAGAATAAGATCTGGCCAAGTAGGAGACTACAGAGATGGCTTCTAAATTTAAAAAAAAATAGTTAAGTAAGGGGCACATGGCCTTTCTGAGGATGATTTCAGGGTGGTTGAAGATGGATAGGCAAATAAGCAAAACCTAAAACTGATCACCTCTGTCAGATCAGCTTTGGTGTAGTTAAATGTGGGTCAATGCAAAGGCAAGGAAGAGTTAAAGATGGCCTGGTGGTTAAGAGCATTTGTGCTCATCCATGACCTCAGTTCAGTCTGAGTCCCCATGACTCAGCAGCATGGGATCTAACACCTCTGGCCTCTGCAAGCGCCTGTACTCATGTTCAGACAGACAGACACACGTATATACACATGCACACACATACAAGCGCACATACATGCACAGGCACAGGCACAGCCATACAAGCACAGACCGAGAAGCATAATTAAAATTTTAAATAAAATATTTAAAAACTAAAAAAAAAAATTAAAAAGCAATGAGGTATTAATTCTAAACTCAACATTTATGCTTTGTCTCTTGCGCACAACTGTGCCCCCCTGTGCCTGGACCTCGCATGGCATATAGTAAGTTCTCAGACACTTTAAACAGGGACAGAAATTCATGAGAAGTGACAAACAAGATGGCAGGTCATCCCTGCAGTGTCACTGAGTGGCAGTACTCACATGAATGGGGAGGACAATAGCAGTCAGTGACATCCTAAGTGCTGACTCTATCCATCCATCCATGGACATTGTATCCCAGCAGCCTCCAGCAGCCTCTGCTCAGCAGCATTGCTTTCCCCAGGTAGGAAAACAGGGGCTCTTACCAATTAGGTCGTTTTGTTTCCAAGATCACCCCAGCACCAGGGAACAGCAGGATAAGAACCCGAGCCATCGGATCCCTGTGCCACTGTCTCCAACGCTGCCTAAACACTTGCCAAACCAGGGTGTAGCACAAGGCCACCCATGCCTCACAGAAAGGAAGTTTCTGATTACAGCCATAGCAGATACTGGGAAAGATGACTGACTAGCAATTAGTTAACAACCAAACTGCACCCCTTCTGCCTGTTACTCATTTTAAAAAGGCCAGATGAGGCCAGGTGAAAAAAGAAACTCCCAATGACAAAACTGCTACCTGGCCAAGTAGCATGACTGTCCTTAGGGATGATGACTCTTGGTGTTTCCTCATCTGTGATCTGTTTGGAGGTGTATTTGCTCTGTGTGTCTGGGAATGCTTGCGAGTTTTTCAACAGCAGTGTTGGGATCTGAGCTCAAGTCCTCATGCTTTCCCAGCAAGCTTGCTTTCCATCCTTAAAAGTGGGCTGGGTTTGGTTTGGTCTTGTCTTGTCTTGTCTTAGTGGTAGTTGAGAAGGATGGAGTGTAGTTGAGTAGGTCCACATTCTTATCTGTTCTCCATCATGACCACCCATTGGCAAGATGGCTGGTCGAGCATAGAGGAATATCAATCATCCAATAGAAAACTCACACGATGACCCTGAACTCCTCGATTCAATATTCTAAAAAGGGGGATTCTGTAGTCTGGGACCTATGTGGAATTTTTGTAAAGCTTCAGATAGCAAGCCATTCTCGAGTTCCAGATCTGGGCCCAGCTAGCTTTATGTTTAAGAGCGGAGCACCCAGAGATTAGCTAGCATGGAAATCACCAGCCTCAGATACAAACTCCACCCACAGAGTAGAGAAAACCTGCTTCTGAGCCACACACCGAGTTCTCACCACGTGGCTTCACAGCAACTGAGCCTCTTTAAGCAGGACACTGTAGTTCCCACACTCTTAGAAGGCTGAATCCACAGTTTAAAACTTCTACAAATAAAGCTAGAAACAATGACATATAATAGAAAATAGGGTTGTTGGATTTTTTTGTAAAAACAATAAAATAAAGCAATATAATTTATTTTGATTTTCATATTTGAACCAATTTGAGGGTGTTTTCACATTTTCTCTAAAAACAAAGTATGCATTGAAATGGTTCAGAGGCAATTTCGAGTAAATAGCTTAAACTGTCAATGACAAGAGTTAATAAAACCCAGTCAAACACAAAGCCCTGAATGTACACTGAACCAGGACAGCATTCCAGTCTAGGCATGTAGCTCCCAACTGCACAGTAATTAGAAGTAGTATTGTTGTCTGATGATCAAAAGAGCATTGTATACATAGAGTCAAAAAATAGCCACAGGCTGGCTTTCAAAGGGGTCTATTTTAGACCCGAGTAACCTATGAGCCATCAGGGTAACCCTTGCTGAGGGGGAAAACACTGATCATTCCCACAGCCAGGGCAGCCAGGTCCTTCCTCACATGAGAAAACCAAGGGTGAAGGGTGGAGAGTGAGTGATGGATTCAACTTCCGGGATTTTTCTGAGCCCAAATGAAGTTTCTGTTTTCCTGGAGGTTCTAGAGATACAGTCAGGTACCAAACATAAACAAGAAGCACAAACTAGACCGAATGTAACTAAGTCTGCTGCTGGCTGCTCTGGCTTTGTGGGTTTATATAAATGGAAAATCTGAGTGAGCCTGAGAGTGAGAGGCTGAAAAAAGATCTCTCTCTCTCTCTCTCTCTCTCTCTCTCTCTCTCTCTCTCTCTCACACACACACACACACACACACACACACACACACACACACACGGAGGGGAGGGAAGGGGAAGAGGTGAAGAAGGAGAGAAACAACACGAGGGACATAGTGTAGAAGTAAGGTCCAGTTTCTCCTGCCAGGAGCCACACTCATTTTTCTTTCTAATGTCCATCAGACATGTATCTAGTAAGTTACACCACTACCTTTGCTACCACCTTGCCTGACTGGACAGGGCTCCTTCTCCCTTTGGACTGTCACTCTGGTGTGCAAAATTGAGGGCAATTCCCAGTACGGACTACTTCCGCTTGTATGGTACACGTATTGTGGACTAAGAGTCAGATCTCACCCACACATGGAGAACTCAGGGAGGGGAGGCCTCAGTCAACACTTAACATGTGTAGAAGAAGTTTAAAGTACTGGCCAAGTTTTCTTAAAGAATCCTGAATCATACGGGCAAGGCTATTTTAATGCCAGTTTCAGAATACTGCATTAGTTGATTTCTTAGCCTGGTTATAACGTACATAAAAATATGGAGTTACTGTGAGATTGGGACTAGTTAGCTACTCTCAAACATGAAATGTTATGATGAGTCACAAGAAGAAAAAAGAAGACAACAGACCAAGTTCACTGGTACAGGCTTTACTCATTTTAAATGCATTCTGACAGAGATGGTCTTAAAGAAAGCTAAGCGGTGGGGCTGGAGGGGAACCGCTCATGGCCGAAAGGCAGGTCAGAACACAATGGTGCCCAGGCTTCCTCCATAATTGGAAAAGACTGTGCCAAATCTATGAAACTTGTGGAATCCTCGGGAGGACAGAAATAGTGAAAACTTCACCTTAAAAAAGAAATTATATTCTGCTAGGTGTGGTGGTATTTAAGATCTCAGCCCCTGGGAAGCCAAGGCTGGAAGATGAGAAGTCAAAGGGCATCTTCAGCTCCACCTAACAAGCCCAAGCCCAAGAGCCCAGCCCACTTTCAGGAGTCCTTGTCTTAAAGGAGCAGGGTGTAATAAGACCTAAAATATTTTCATTAGCAATAACACATTATTCATATTTTAAACTACTCTGAATAAAGATAAGTGCTACAAATTGTAACGCAGAAACTAAAGTCTACAAATATTGTAGGCTTTTCCAAAACTAAATTGATTCCTATCACTCAATCAATAGTTCTTTTATGAAGCTGGTTGAGAGGATACTGGTTGAGCTTACTGCAAATGCCCATCTCAGACACACAAAAAAATTATGCTGGGTCTGGAGAAATGGCTCAGAGATTGAGTCTCTGCTGCTCTCCTAGGGACCCCTGTTCTCTTCCCAGCACCCCTGTTGTGTAACTCCAGTTCTAGGAGATCTAACACCTCTGACCTGAGGGCCCTTGTAATCAGGTTCCTTTCTCTCTCTCTCTCTCTCTCTCTCTCTCTCTCTCTCTCTCTCTCTCTCTCTCTCTTTCTCCTCTCTCCACTCTCTCTCCTTCTCTTTGTCTCTCTCCCCCTCCCTCTCTCTTTCTCTCTCTCCACCTCCCTCCCTCCATCTCTCTTCTTGTCTGTCTGTCTGCCTGTCTGTCTGTCTCTCTCTCTCACACACATACACACACACACACACACACAAATTGTTTTTAATTAAAAAATAAATCTTAAAAAGTTAAGCTGAGGCAACCTCCATCCAGAGAGTTTAAGGATCCTCACACATATCTCATTTCACCCTCACAAGTTGGGGCAGGGGGAGGTGTTTTAAAATTAAAACAACATTTCTGGGAAATGTTGCAAAGGGTTGCTTCTGATACTTAATAGAATTTCAACCTACCTCTCTCCCTGGATATAATTTTTAAAAAAAAAAAAAATCTTCTAATTTAGTAGGGAACAAATTCAGGAATTTTAGATAGAACTGTGTAAGAACAAGGCGAGACTTCCTCTGTGGGAGGCAGGGCTGGGCACAAGTGTTCATTCATCTACTGTCTCTGGTCCTGTCAGCTCTAGCTCCAAAAGAAGGTCACTGACTTGCCAAGTCAGCCAGTGTCACCTCATGAGTCAATCAGGTTGGGAGCAGAGAACAGGATGTGGGAGGTGTTTAGTTAACAGGGCCAGGAGAGAGGCAAAGAAACTCCAGTAATTGTGCCACACATTTTTTGTAAAACTAATTAATGAGATGCTCTTGAAACAAATGGGGAGTTAAAAACACAATATGGGCAAGATCAGTAACAGGGACGTGTCACAATTCTAATTTTTCCACAGAAAACGTATTGTCAATGCAAAGGGAAGGGAAGGGAAGGAGGGAGGGAAGGAGGGAGGGAAGGAGGGAGGAAAGAAGGAAGGAAGGAAGGAAGGAAGGAAGGGAGGGAAGGAGGGAGGAAGGAAGAACAGAAAGAAGGAGGACGAGCAAGCCAGCTGCTGCAGGGTGGGTAGGGGAGCACTATCTGGGAGCAGAGAAGCCCAGCCTCCCACTGACATTGAGGCAACCTCTCCCCCCCCCCCCCCCCGCCCCCAACCTTCTTGAAAAATCCATCACTTCCCTTTCAACAATGATCAAGTCCTTTTTGCATGCAAAAGCCTTGAGAGGAACCCAGTAGAATGGCTATCATCAGATCTATCAGAGTCCTCAAATACAGAGAGAAAAGAGGGAAAGCATACTTACTGGAAGAGCTTTCTGAGGGAGTGGGGTGGAGCTGGGGGTGGGGGGGGACCCTGAAAACTCTGCAGGGAGGCAACATTCCGATGTAAATTTCACTTAAAGTCAGTGGCCTGGGGCTTGGCAGTTAAGAGCAGGGGCTGCTCTTGCAGGGACTCAATCCGGGATGGATTTCTAGCATCCGGTAACTCACAACATCTAATTGCAGTTTCTGGGGATCTAACAGCCTCTTATAGCCTCCACAGGCACTGGGCATAAAATGGTGTACAGACATAAATGCAAGCAAAACACCCATATACATAAAATAAAATAAAAATTGAACTCACTGAAAATCAGGTCTCTCAGTCTCCTGGGTATTTTTCTCCCTTTTTTTTCCCCTTACACTAATGGGCCCAAAAAGTCATGGCTCTTACAATAACAACTTGCACAGAATCCAGAGGATACAATTCTCTCACAGGAGAATTTTCTCTCAAAAGGTTCCAAAAGAAATCTTCTATCAAAACAGCCTTTAAGTGTTTCCGAATGGACACTTCGATGAAGAGAGATAGCTGGCTCTTAAAGGCCTTTTCAATGACCATGCTCAGATCCCATCAAAAGGGAGCAGCAGGTCCATGCTCTCTACATGTTCAGACTCACTGAACTTCCAAGTCAAGCTATGGATGCCCTTTGTCTAGCTTTGTCTTTCCAGGGTTTCCCACTGCTGTGGGGATAAAGACATTTATCATTAAGTTGATTTATAATGCTCAGGATTTGGTGCTTTCTGACCACCTTGGAGAATTTAGCATCTTCTGACACCGCAGGCACCAGCTTTGCCCAGTCTCTTGGGAGGAGTTTTCCACCAGCTTCACATCCTTAATGTCTATGCCTCTTTCAGCTCCAGAGTCCATAGGTGATCGCTTCTGCTTCTTAACTCTTCCCCTCTCTGTTATATATTCCCTAACACCTTCTTTTGTTGCTTTTTGCCATTTAGCCTAACTTTTATTGGTCCCTCAGCAATTTGGATGGAGGTAGGGGTACTGAATAGGTGGCCATCTCCTGACTTACCAGAGATCCCCAGGATAACAAGGTGGTTTTCCTCACCTTTACATTCCTAGTATACAGATGTTCATATGATGATTTGTGGAAGAATAAATGAAGAATAGAATGAATACATGCTTGTTTCCAGTTCTTCTCCTTCACCCCTCAATAATTTTGCAGTTGCACTTTCTTCAGCCTGCTTTGTGTGCAAAGACCACGTCAAGGACCAACTCAGTGGTCCTGTCTAATCCTCAGTTTCTTATGCATCTTTGGCTCTTCTCATTTTCCCATCACCCCAGGCTCTCTGTGCGCCTGGGTTCTACATGTCTCTGACAGCTCTATTCTCTACCCTATGCTCTGCTGGTGGCTTCCAAAGTCCTAGGGTTCATGTCCTCTCCTGCAACACTCTCCACAACAATCTTCCTAGACTGAAACACTAATTATGTTGCTGAGCCCAAACATGCTGCTGGAGTTTGACATGGCTCTAGAGCCAATGGCTTTCCCTATCCTATCCTCAAGGTCTCCACATTTCTAATTTCGCCTCTCTTCTCATCAGTGTTGCCCAGTAACAGTGGCTTTCAACCTTCCTGATGCAGATGCTTTAATATAGTTCCTCATGTTGTCGTAATCCCCAACCATAAAATTATTTTTGTAGCTATTTCATAACTGTAAATTTGCTACTACTTTAAATATTAATGTAAATATCTGATATGCAGAATTATGTGACCTCTGTGAAAGGATCATTTGACCACAAAGGAGTTTTGACCCACAGGATGAGAACTACCGCCCTATAGTAAGTGTCTGTCTGTTCTGTATCTGTTCCTTCTTGCCATTGGGACTTTGCCCACATGTTTTCTTTGGCTTAAAATTCCATTCTTGTATTTCTTTGCTAAATTGAAGTCTACCTACTCTTCCCATGACAAGAAAACATGGAGGAGCCTTCTCTGACTCTGCATATGGATCGCTAGTACTTGCTCCATTCTCTGCATAAAGGTTCCTCATCACAAAGGTTCTTCTAGGCTCTGCACATAAATCTTCCAATCACTAGCTCTATGGGACTTGCCTGCCAGATAATCTGCAACTACATACTCACTTCTGTGATTATTTGAATAACATTTATGTCCTCTGTTTCCACTGAGTTCCATAACGTGACATCAAAATCTATTTGATATTTGTATACTGAGTAAAAGAATGTTGCCCTCATACCATTGGTAGTCAATAAGGATTTGTTTGGTACATTGACTCATCAAATGTATTATGAGAATCAGTAGAGAACGGTCAGCAAGACAACAGACTTACCACGAAGTGCATCCCTTAGCTATCTGTGAACAAACAGGCATAGCTATATCTGAAAGCATCCTTATAAAAAAAAAATAAAAGGTGGAAGGCAGAATTTAGCTTACAAGCATTGCTTGCCCAATCTTGGAAAATACCTTCTATAGGCTCTGCTATATTCAATATCCTTCTATGTAGAAATACCCACCAGAGCACTCCCTCTTCTCCTTCCTTGTCATATAGCATGGTTCCATTCATTGTATCCCTTATTTTATTTTTTTAAATTATCCAATAGTGTTCTAATTTATTCTGGAATCAATACTTTTATTGTCTAAATAATTTCGATCACCTCCCTACCAATTCTATTCCTATAAAACCAATGGACATGCACCAGCTCCTAGAGAAGTCTATCTAAACATCCCTTACCTGCTTAAAAAATAATAATAAATGTGCAGCAGAGAAGCAAAACCAATAGTTGTTGAACACTCAACATCTATTGCATCTGGCACAGCGCAAGCATTGGCTCTATGCAATGTTCTCATGGTCTCAAGTCCCACTGCCTGGCTCTAACCTACATCTAGAACACACACTCTAACCATCTCCTTGTGCTGCATGTCTTACCCTAGGATTTGGTGACACAACCCTCCGTCTTCTTCAACATTAGACCCTCTGGGAATATAAGCATGACCTTCACCTTGTGAAGCTGAGCTGTGGCTCCTCTGTGTGTTGGAAAAGCAAGTGTCTTCATGGCTGGAGAAATAAAAGCCACCCACCCAGTCTTTCCTCCATACCCAGGACTGTGCTTAAAGGCAGCCAGCTCAGGAGCGGGCCTTCCTCCTTTACATGTTAATTCATTCATTTCCTCAACTGTGACACTGGCTCAGGTGTTTCTGCTCTAATTCCATCTATACAGTTCTGAAAAAAACAAAACAAATCCCTGCAGTGTTGTGTAAGCATTCTAGCCTATGAAAGAAGGGCATACAGAATCAAGGGAGGTTGGCGGCAGTCCCTCACAATGGCATGGAGTTTTGTAAGCAGAGCACGGATAATAGCAATCAGTAACCCCTAAATCATCAGCGGCTGGTTAAACATCTACCTGCCTTCCTAGAGGGCCTTACACCCAACACTTGCACAGTCCAGACACCAAGAAGAGCTTGCAGTGTACATATGGTTTTCAGAATCTGATCTTGTATTCTGCCACCGCAGGACTGCTTTGTGCCCACAAAGGGAATACAAAGCTCACAAAGACAGGGCTGCTTGCTCTGAAGCCCAGGCCTGACTGAGCCCACAGGAGGAGCAGGCATTTTATGGACACACAGCCAGCTAAGATTTCCTCTTTATGATAAAGCTTATCCCTGGCTGCTCTCCACATTAGCATGTTATAACGAATGCACCCACAAGACACTCGCATGCCACAAACACGACTTTCTGATTAATCAAGACCACTGCACAGTAGGCCACATGCAAGAGGATCGATCCAGCAGGTCAGTTTAACAGATGATGAAGCTGAGGCTCACACTGAAATCTAGTTAGAGAGTATGTCCCCTGTTTAAGGCTAAGGATAGAGCAAGGAATCTAAGGTAGGTGGTGCAATGCCACATTTTGAATATGGAAAAGTGTATGGTATGTGGGAAAGAGGGTAAAGGGAGGGAGGAGAGAGATGGAAGAATAGATACAATACAGCCACTAGAAAGTTATTCTTCAAGGCTGAGAAATAAGGGGGCAGGCTGAGAAGATCACTGAAGAAGGAAGCCTTCAAGGAAAACAATGGTCAACACAACCCAAAGTCTCACTTAACGACACAACAAAATCAGTGTGTGCATGTAACCTGTTAGCATATAACTAAAGGTAAAGAGAAAACTGTGCATGGCGTGCAGCACAAAGGAGCACTCCAGGCTGGATTGTTTCTGTATAAAAAAAGTTAAAGAATGTTCTGGTGACCATGAATTGTACTAGAGATATGGTTTTACTATACAGAATTAGTAAACCTGGGAATTAAAGAGTTAAATGGGGCTTCAGGAGACGCTGCCCATGAAACGGTGGCCCCTGGGTTGACAACCGGTCACCCTTCCTTCCCTGAAAGTCTATAAAAATGATAATGATCAGGAACATGGGAAGGGTTAAGATTTCAGTAAGTGATAGTCTGTATTAATTTTATTATAGTTAGCAAAGCATAGTTAGATAAAAATAATTAGGATGTTTCAATGTAAGTGAAAGAGACTTTCTGACTCACCTGCAGTCGCTCTCAAGGAGAAATGGGTGACTTAGTCCACAGGGGAGCTCATAAACGCACCACCACTCTTTATCTTAACAACTGGTGCGTAGAGCTAATACTCAGTGCAAACCTGCTGCTTCTGTGGAGACGTTTTAAAGTCCTTGGTGCCTTTGTCTTGTCACTGACGCAACTTCAGGGGTTGGAGGTGGATGCCCCTTAAGGAAAAAGGGGTGGGCTCTTCCCATGTCAATGGTGGGAGGGAAGTCTCATTCACCTGGACCAGACAAGGAGACAAAGACCCAGAACTTCCCCAAGGTCACACTTGAGGTCCTAGCTGAGGCAGGGCGTGCCATAATTTGTGTTTGACTTCACAGCTGCAGGAACAGTAGTAAAGCAGTGACATCTGCGAGATCCACAGAAGGCTGTAGCCTCGGGTCTTATCTCAAGGGGACTATATGGTGAAAGTAGAGCAAACGGTTCTAGAACAAACAGAGGCCATCAAGTCAGCACTCCTGACAACAGAGCACTCTGGGTGACACGCTTCTAGAATGGAAGACAGAGGGGAGCAGCTAACTACAAACAAAAATGTTCAAGCTGTGTATAAATTACAAAGAGATGGCGGTCATGGTTGGGTAGCATTAGAAGAAAACACAGAGAAAGAAACAGACATGAGTGAGGACGAAGCGAGACAAGTCCAGAACACAAGGCTCACACGGCACATATAGTCAAGATGGGAGGAAAACAATTAGCTGTGCTTTACTGCATAAGAAACATACTATTGACATTCTAAGCCAAATAACTTTGAAAACTCTCAGAACACAGACCATTTGTCTCCATTGTCTGGCTGGTTCTACACCCTAGGCCCTAGGGCTTAACCAGAGGCAGTAATTAAAGGTATTTTGAATCTCTACTTGTAGGAAAATAATGCTTTAAAAGGCTAAACATTAACAGGTTCAGGCATGATCATTCATATTTAACATGAGTTCCAGAATCAAGGCGATGGCTTCTGGGCTTATAATGAAAGTTTAATTTCTGAACCAGCAGCATTTTGATAGTCCAAAATTTCTATTATTTTCTCTTGAAAATTTAATTCCAATTTTTACTATGCTCCCCAGAATTTTCTGTGTGTATTATCTTGTTTGCTGTTAATTATCAAAACAACTTTGATAACCTCAAGGTAAAGGGTGCATTATGTAGGGAGGGAGATTGAAAACTATGGCCAGGCATCTGAAAATTCACCTTCCACAAAACTTACTGTTTTGAGAACCGGAAAAGCCAGGTGCTTTCTAACAATGAAAATGTCCTTGTTGCTGAAATGCAATTCAAAGTAAATGACTGGAAAATCTTTTAATGGGTCTTGAAGATTGCTCAGCAGGTATGAGGAGCTACTGTATAAGTGTAAGATACTGAGTTCAAATCCCCACCACCTATGTAAAAAGAACTAGGCATACCAGCCATATACCCAACTCCCCCGACTTCCTATTCTTCTTAATAATGTGTGTGCAAGGAAGAAAGACAGGAGGTAAGAAAACAAGCAGTGTGTCGTGGTGGAAGCAAAGTATGCAGCATGGCTCCCTGGAGATAAGTGAATCTTCTAAAGTTCTATCAGTGACTCCAGAGCCCAGGCAGGAGGATGGCTCAGTCTGTGAAGAGCTCGACATGCAAGCATGAAGGTCTGGGTTTGATTTCCAGTACCCACATAGAAAGCACAGTGGCATGCCTTTGTGATCTCAGTACCAGGGAAGCAGAGACAAGAGGATCCTTGTGATGAGACAGCTAGCCAGCCTAGTCTATTCAGGGAGCTCCAGATCAGTAAGAGATCCTGTCTCGGTAAAAATAAAAAGGATGGTGTTCTGTTCCAGAGGAACAATACCCCAGGGTGTCCTTTCTTCATCGTATACACACACATGTATATACATCCATACAGACAAGAATGCACACACACACACACTTCCATAAAGAACCAAAAAAATGTCAGCATTAGAAAGAACTGGTCTCACTCTGGCTGTGGCACTTCTCAAGTTCATTAAGCAATCATTTTCCAGAGAGCAAGCTATGCTGGCTGTGTGTCCTGGACCTGAAGGCAGAGAACGAAGACAGTGAAGTAACAAAGAAAGAAAGAAACTGTTGTATAAGTTAGCATTCCAGTGACAAGGAAACACCCTATTAGATAATAGTCACACATCTGTAGAAAGACCCTTGATAACAGAGAGCAGACCAGATGCTGTCCAGAATTTTTTTTTTTAAAAAAGGTGATTTTGTGTTATATTCAACTAAATATATATTTTGAATGGATTTCCAAAGTACAATCTTAAAAAAAAGAAAGAGTTTCCTATAAGGAAGTAGTAGCTTTTTACAGGAGAGGAGCAGGTGTGAAGATGCTAAGGTAGATAAATTTATCAGATGTGCTTCTTGATCCATGGAGGATACTAGGCTTGGTGACCCTGATGTAAAGTACCTACTCGAGGAAGCAATGATAAGCCCACACTTGCTCTTTTCCTGTTGATTTGTATTTTGTCAAATATAGAAGTGTCTCCATTTAGGAGAAGTATGTGAGTAAAAGCTCTACAGGATTCACAAGGTGTGTGAACACAGGGATTCATTTGCCTTTTGCAGCTCTCTCAAAAGCCCAGTGGTTTCTGTAGTGAAAAAGTACAAGTTTTGGAGTTTCTTATTACCCTCGTGTCATCTACTCTAAATTTGAAAGGTCTCATCTATTTTTCTAATCAACTTTGCATATTATGGATTTATCCAAAAACATTCTAATTAGCTGCTGGGAATTTGGCAGCATCTGCTGGTCAGTTCCACCTGGTGCTGCTGGTCTCTACTGCTTCCTCAGACTCTTCTTGCTTTTGCCTGGTGCAGCCCTGAGGGTGGGTGACCAAGGATCCTTACTTCTAAAGGAGCCCAAGAAGCCCTCTGGGAAAGAGACCTTGGTGGACTCTACTTCCTTCTCTTTTCAGTATTGTTGAAAGAGCTCCAGAACCTACTTTGGAACAGCCCAGGAGATGGGGGGAGGGGGTAGACGGAAGGAATCTGCTATTTAATGAGGCCCCAGGTGATGCAAGGCCTTTGTGTCCCTGAACAGGCTTCCCGGAATCGCTGAGATGGGACTGGCTGTTAAGCCCCGAGCACCTCAGATTCCATTCAAACTGAATGGAGGAGTTTTAGCAAGGATTCAGAGTCCTTTCACAGTAGTCAGTCTTCTCTTTCTGAGTAGGAGAGGCCCCAGGTGCCACAGAAAAAGTACACATTTGCCAGTGTTCACGGTAGCCTCATCAAGATTATGTCAATGAATAAACTGAGAAAATTTCACTCTAAGTTTTTAAAACAACCTCAAAAAAAGCTACCAGGAAGCTGAAATGAAATTGACAATGACCTGAAGGTTGACTAGATATTATTTTTATGTCATAAAAATGCATGTAATATATTTATATAATTTGTATAATAATTATCACACAGACATACAAACACACAACCTAGAAAACCCTGAAATCTGAAGAAAACAGTACTTTTTCTCTCTCGAAGCCATGGCATCGGAACGTTTTTTGCTGTCTTGGCTTCCATGCTTGTAAGAGGACTGGGTCTTGGTAGGCTCTTGGAATAACAGGAAGGCAAGCCTGTCCACAGTGCACTAATCCTAACACAAGGAACTCATTCTTTGCACTAGAAATAAGAAGGTACTTAACAAAATAAATTATCACCTTAGGTTAGCTATTTCTGGATTAAAAATGGTTGAAAAAAGCCTTGGGATCCCTGATGAATAAGAAAAAGACCTATTTTATTGAATTATGGGCTGTGCTGAAAATTTCTTAAAAGTCTCTCAAGGGTCAGTGAGAAAAGCAGTAAACATCATGCATGCATCAAACTCCATGCAAAGCAAAAGGCTTCCAATGCCTTTCCTGTGAAGTGAGCCATTATCCAACATCCATTATACAACAAACCAGAGATGACGTGACATTTTCTGACTCTTCAGTGTCTCCTTGATGCTAAGCGCACTGACAAAATGTGCATGTATTCCTTACAGTTCAGACATCTTCAGCATGCACTATGAAAGTGTGACATGTGTAGGTTGGCCAGGAACCTGGCCTGAGAGCATGAGTAAGATGTGTGACTAACAAGTCAAGAGCTGCCTCCACACTCATGGCTGAATGGAAGGCGCTTGGCGCCTCTGCCGAGGGTGTCTCTTCACTGCTCTCTCCTACAGAAGCTGTTTAAAAAAAAGAAGAAGAAGAAGACTGAAAATGGCATCCGGGAATGATGTGTGACAGTGAACGTGGGTCAAAATTAAGAGACATAAACTAACAAGTAAATTGTTTCTGTATGGGCAGGTGTAAGACAGCAGCTTAAGGGTGATGATGATAATTACTGTGTTCCGTGATTTCATAGATATAAGTCACTGGACATGGGGAATGTACATGTGGGTATGCAGGTCTGTTCTTAAGTGTGTAAATGTTCATGAGTGTGCAGGAATATGCATATTATGTAGGTACACATGCATGTGTAAATATTTGCAGATGCCAGAGAGTAACCTTGGGTTTTGTTCCTCGGGGGTCATCCACCTTGTTTTTTGAGACAGAGTCTGACACTAACTAGAGTTCACTGCTAGGCTGGCGGGCCAGTAAACTCTAAGGATCTGTCTGTCTAACCTTTTTCAAATGGGTTCCTGCTGTTGCCTACCTCACTATCTGGCTAGTGAGTTCCCAGGGTCCTCCCATCCCCACCTCCCATCTCCCTATAAAAACACTGGGAAGAGAGATGCATGCTCCTTTGTCTGGCTTTTCATAGGTTCTGTGGATTACAATTGACTCTGGTTCTTCCCCTTGGCATGAAAAACACCCTGCCCACTAAACCATCTCCCCATTCCAGTTACTGGAAAGCTTCTTTAAGGATCAAAACCACTTTGGCAAATAAATGTACTCTTTCAAGTGAAAATTTTATGAGATCTAAAACCAGGTCAAGTCATTCTGGTAAAACTTAATCTCCAAACTACAATATGTGGGAGACATGAAATATATACCCAAATTTGAGGACAGTGTGAGGCTCATTACAAAGACAATGAAGGGGGTAAGTTGAAAGGTTTGCAGATAATTCTCATGTAAAATAGTAAAATAATAACATTCTGAATATACTGGGTAGTGTAAAAATATTGAAATTAATTTTGTCTGTTTCGTTTTATTCTTTCATGAGGACTCAAGGCTCTGAAGTCAGAGCTTGGCTCTCCACTCACTTGATGAGTGATACTGCCTGGGTAGATTCTTCATTCACCTCTCAAGACTCCCCAGAGCAGACCTACTGCCCACAGTTTACAGATGAGGATACCATGGTCTAAGGAGAACACAGCCACGGTCCCTCAGTGTGTTACTGGGCTCTGGCAAACACTGATTTTTCAAGAGCAGCTCTGACTGTGGCCACATCTCAAAAGGTAATGGTAAATATACCACTTAGCATGGGAATTTGACATTCAGGGTATTACTTTCTAAACAGTTAACTACACATGCTATGAGGCTGTAATCACAAGGTCTTGTGTACCCCAGAAACCCAGTCTTTGGAGATTAGTCTGTCTGCCATAAATATCAGCAAGTATTTAACAATACAAGAAGACCATTACTGCAGCTTGCACCAGTCAAGGATTCGAATTAAATTCCATCAAACCACACTGAGGTGACACACTTTGACAAGCTCCTTACATCCAACCCCCCCACCTCCCGGGAGCTTACATTTTATTTTATTTTTTAAGTTTGCTGCCCCATTCTTTCCATCAAGGCAAAAAGAGAAGGCCCCATGAAGTGCTGAATAGGGTAAAGGGAAAGTGCACCCGAGTTAATAGGTGACATGGATGAACTCTCAGAATCTGTGAAAACACAAAACCAGGAGGGCGCATTTCCCTCCCTGTACAATCTTGCTTTTGTTGAGGAGCCAAGTCCCCGTCTTGAAACGTGTGGGCAATACATCAGCAGGCATTATTTTAAATCAACCGGTTTTATAAAATAAGCCAAGAGTTGAAAGAGGCAGGACTAATTACCAACATTCCTTGATGAATTACTTGGCGGCGTGTGCTAAGTCAATGTACGCCTGTGTCTTGATCCCCAATTTTAGCCTGTACTTATTTCCCAGGAGGTAAAAGGAACATGTGGCTAATTAAGGCGCCAATCTCCACAGCCAGAAGTACTCAAAGGTAAGATTTCTTGGGGGGGGGGGGGGGGAGACAAAAGAAAAGGTTCTTTGCCTGGTACTTATTAATCTAATTTTTACTAGTTCACTAGAAAAACAGAGTTGATCTTGTCACCTTTAGGCAGTGTGAAAAATGTTACATATTTGTAAGTTAGCCAATAAGAACTTGTTAAGCCTTTCCTAACTGGCAGGAATGTCTCTGGTTTGTCACTTCTAATTAAGTCTCAACGAAATTTCCAGCCTCTAAATTTTAATTATATAAAAACCAGGGCCAACAGGGGAGATTACAACAAAGTTATGTATGCCACTGTAAGGGAAGGAGCTATCCGAATTGTGCCTTTTATTTTAGGCCTCTTTACAACACTAAAATTATTCACAACCAGATGATTAGATTCATTTTGCTCATTTTTAATTGCCAGGGTCCCTGAACCTTTTTATTTTGCTTCTAGGAAAACTCCAAGAACTATGTGATGAGCGTGAATCTGACAGACCTACCCATAGAATGTGCTCCTCAGAGAGTAGGAATTCACCAAACTCTTAGGTAAAATATGTTAAAGACACCCACTTCAGTTACATAAAGTCTACATGAACCCAGTCTCCTAGGCTTTGTGTCTCATGTATGTGTGTGCATGTGTGTGGATATCAATGAACATGTACATGCATATGAAGGCTAGCGGTTGACATGAGACTGCCAGATCTATACCTTATATTTTGAAACAGGGTCTCTTGGACATGGGACTCACCAGTTCAGCTGGGCTGCCTGGTGCTATGCTCCTATCTCTGCCTGCCCAGAGCTGAGATTGCAGGCCTGGGTGTGGGGAGCAAGCTCGGGTTCTAAGGTCTGCAAGGCAAGCATTTCACCAACCGAGCTGTTATTCCAACACCATAAAATCACAAATCTAGTTTAAATAAAAATAGTAGCAAAGCCTTTAACTACTATTATATCCAACCATAGCAACATGCCCAAGATCTCCAGAAGGAACAGTCTACCTTTGACTCATCTTGGACTATCTTCTGGTATTATCAATTAAAAAATTTAAATCCACGTATATGAATGAAATGTACATACATTCACTGTATGTATGCCTACCTGCACGCCAGAAGAGGGCATCAGATCCCGTTACAGATGGTTGTGACCCACCACATGATTGCTGGGAATTGAACTCAAGATTTCTGGAAGAGCAGTCAGAGTACTCTTAGCCACTAAGCCATTTCTTCAGTGGCCTCTGCCCTCTAGGTGTTAATTAATTTTAAAAATAGTGATTAAAGGGCTAGAGAGATAGCTCAGTGGTCAAGAGCACTGAGTGCTCTTCCAGAGGTCCTGAGTTCAATTCCCAGCAACCACATGGTAGCTCACAACCATCTGTAATGGGATCCGATGCCCTCTTCTGGTGTGCCTGAAGACAGTGACAGTGTACTCACATAAAGTAAATAAATAAATCTTTTAAAAAATAGTGATTAAAGCAACTCTCTCTAGAACATTCTATGTTAACTGTATCCTGGTTTCTGTGCTTTCTATACAGCTTCTCACATAGTACTGTAAACAAGCTCTGACAAGCTGGGAGATGCGTGTGGGATGCTACAGTTTTCAAGTTTAGGCTGATACTCAAAAAAGCAACAAGAAGAGACACATTTGGAATGAGAGCCAATATTCTAGTACTGATTGCAGCTATAACCTTGAGCAAAGATGCCGTACTAATTTACATATTTTAAACACAAATTCCAGCCATTTATTTTAGTAGGGTGAAGTTAAATTTAGATTTTGCTTAGATGTGTCCAAATTCTCTCTTCTTTTAAAGCACACTTACATCCATGAGCAGTCTTTCAAGCTTATCTTTTCTTTAACTAAGATGAAACAGGCAGAATTTCTGAAGGGTATTGTGAATTCCTTGTGCAATAATATAATTATTATTACAGTTGATGTTCACTTAAAAGCAAATAGAAAACCAAGCAGATCTGAAGTTCTGATTTTAAGTGCTAGAGCAATGCCTAAAGTTCTGATACTGAAGGGAGGAGAAACAGCAGCAGCAGGGGCAACAACAAAAACGGGACCATGACTTCAGGGGGAAAGGGGAAGTGAATAAAAACCATTTAGTGATGCACCAAAGCATCATTGAATATAACGACGGATGAAACACATGAGCTGGAGTAGGCTGAGCCACTGAGACCCTTAGAATATAAAGATTGCAGCTTTATATCTCCAGATGTTGCCATAGGAACCTCCTTACTACTGCCCTTTCACTCATAATGACAGCTCAGTCACTAAACCAAAAAGTATCATCACGGTCAGTGTGCTGAGGCAGAATTCTTTTTTCTTTTCTTTTTTTAAAGATTTGTTTATGTACTTTATGTATGTGAGTACACTGTCACTCCCTTCAGACACACCAGAAGGGGGCATCAGATCCCATTACAGATGGTTATGAGCCACCATGTGGTTGCTGGGAATTGAACTCAGGACCTCTGAAAGAACAGTCAGTGCTCTTAACTGCTGAGCCATCTCACCAGCCCCCAGAATTCAACATCCTAGGTTGCATGTATCTTGGAGACTAGGGAAGGAAATTTAATTATTTAACAGAGAAGGCCCTGACTAATCCTCAGTGAAAATCATGCAGCTTTCTGTTGAGTCCAAGAGATTCCATGCTTATTTCTCTCTGGCTTCCACTTTACTTAAAAGCATTGTTAGTGGTCACTGAGACATGCTTGGAGAGAGGGCTCTACAGTGCAGAGCTCAGGATGTGGGCTTAACAATATGATCAGAGGTCAGAAGCAATCTCTGTATGCCTGGTTGCCTACCTAGGCTAATCCTATATATCCACAGGGCTGTTAAAGAGAATAATGAGCTAAAATTTGCCAAGTTATCAACCTGTCACCAGATGTGTCTACCCAGAAGCCAGTGAAGCCATATTGCCTCCCTCCATGTCATCAAAGCCATTCCTACCAATGTTATAAGCCATAGCCAGGAGGTCTGCAAAGGATGTGTGCTATGGGCTCATACATGGACACATTACTTGAGGGGTTGAACATGGCTATCTTTTTCTCTAGAAGCTTCTTGGGCTACTCAATCTAAGAAAGATACAAGCTACTATAAGTAGTCAACTTCCTGGGCTCAGATCCTGATAACACCTCACCCTTTAATGACTTTACCAGGCCTATGTAAGTCCTCCATGCCTGTCCATGCATCTGTTAAATGGGGGTGCTAACAACAACCTCACAGAAGAGATTGGAGTAGCATCCTGTATCCATGGTACTAAGTACCATGGCCCCATGCTAAACTCAAGTGTGATTGTAATGAGGGATCTAGGGGAGACAAAGCCCAGCCAGAATACAGAAGCCATCCTGGCCAATGTTCTTGAAGTGCAATGAGTGGGGGGGGGGGGGGAGGTGTTTCTGAGGACTCAGCAGCAATGCTGTTCACCTCATTACTGAGACCTTTCATGTGTTCCATTGATTGTCTCCACCTTCTGTCTCACTTTCCCAAAACTTGAACAGATACACTAACACTGCTTTCCTAACTGTACACCTGTACACTGAAGCTGTGAAGAGCAACAAACAACTGTGGAATCTATGGTGTGTGTGTGTGTGTGTATGTGTGTGTGTGTGTTTGTGAACACATATGTAGAGGATGTTGGGAGTACTGTTCCATCACTCTGCATTTTCCCTTTGAGACACTGGACAATGAGAGACAATGGTCTCTCGGTGAACCTGGGGTGAAGCTCACAGTTGTCACCCTGTCTCTGTCCTCCTATGAGCAGGAGTTACTGTCATATACAGCCACTCCCAGCTTTGTATGTATTTTCTTTGTATGTATTTTTTAAACTTAGATCCACATGCTTGTACCTCAAGCATTTTTGCTCTCTAAGAACCAATTTTTTTTTTCCCTTAATGGTATGATGCTACCCTTGTTGAGGGTATGAGATTTACATCCTTATCAAATTAAAGGGAAATTACATCCTGGAGTTCACTAAACTACCCCCTCCCTGGTATTGGCCCTCACCCTGAGACCCATCCCTTAATACTTTCCTTACAATATTGCCCTTACCCCAACTAGTAGGGAACTGTGATAAACGGAAGCAGACTGAATCCTCCTTCGACACAATAACATGAGAAATGGTGAATTGGCACCTCCTCTCACACGAGACATCTGCAGGGACTCCAGGTAGATCATGGAGACAAACTAAAGACCCATCTACTCTCAGATATGCTGCTGTGGGGTTGACATATTCTCTAGGCACAGCTGCTTCCAGCCAGCCCCAATCTGAAGACACCAAAGAGAAATCTAAGATTCTAATCAAAGCCTTTGGCCCCATTAACCCCCAGGTCACACAAAAACAAAAACAAAATAAAAACAAAACAAAGCAAAAACTGGCCTTGAGGTCATAAAAAGAGAATCCCATCCCCCTCCCCCACCCCCCCCTTTTTTTTTTTTGCTGATATCACCAGGTAAAAGTACAACTAGAGCTAATGTTTCTACAGTTTGAGAAAAATAAAATTAATTTGTAAGGCTAGATATTTTGTTGTGGATAGTAATGTAATTACTATTGTTGTGTATGCTTACATAACAAATGTAAACAGGGAAGGCCTTGTCTAGCAAACACTGAGTGGCTAATTACTCATCACAAAAGCAGTGGAGACAGAGACTATGAGAACGGGGATATGGACTGTGCCCTTTAAGATAGCTCAGTGGAACACCTTCTTGGGCTAGCCCTGGCAGCAACGTCCTATTCACAGGGGTTCCCAAGCAACACGAGGCATGAATGACTCCCAGGTGCTGCCAGAAAGATGGCACTTGCTCACACCAGAACCATCAACTGTCTGGAGACAATGGAGAGAGTCCGCACTCAGCCCAGAGAAGAGTAGGAGATTGTGAAATCCCAAAAGCGGACACAACATAGAGGAAATACCCAGGGCCATATCTACATGCCCAGCACGTCCTATTCCATCTCCTTAAGCTGTGCTCCTATGAAAGGCAATGGTGGCACTGGAGAGAGAAAATGGTAGAAAGGCCATTGTTCCTACAGGAACCAAGACAACTTAGAAGTCATGGCTTCCTGGTGGATTTTATCTCAGCTGTGGAAATCTGATAACAAGTGCAGTCTCCAATTCCTAAAAACCACTAAGTGGGTCTTAAAAATAAGGAAAACTGGGCTGGAGAGATGGCTCAGCACTTAAGAGCACCGACTGTTTTTCTGAAGGTCCTGAGTTCAAATCCTAGCAACAACATGGCGGCTTACAGTCATCCGTAACAAGACCTGACACCCTCTTCTGGAGTGTCTGAAGACAGTGTACTTACATATAATAATAATAAAAACAATCTTAGAAAAAAATCAGGAAAATGATCTTATGGGTAACAATGAACAAGTCTAAGACTCTCTAGGGAAATAAAGTCCATGCGGAAAGGGGGTGCAGGGAGGGGCTGTTTGCAAAAGAAAACAGAGTTTCCTTCTCCCACTAAACAATGACATGGTTTTAAGACATAAAATTTTATGCAAAATCACAACCACCCCAATACTTATAAACCTCTCTGAAATGGAGGTTTATGTATGTCACACTAACTGGCAGCTTAAGTGTGTGAATATGGAGGATAACTCAAATGTAACAGATCATATCTTCTGCAGACAGCTACATATCCCAACTCAGGAGACCAACACAAGCTGACCTGAGATGGACCATGTCTTTCCTGCCTTGAACATCCACTGTGATGAGATTCAGGTTTCTCAATACCAGCTAAATAAATCAGGATCTGGTTATATATCATGCGCAATGCAATAGTCTATTGTCAGCATTCATAAAAGTTTCTGCTTAAATGTGCAGAGTACTAATGAGAGAAACACCCATAAATGCCCAGGCGAACAGTCTGCAGCATGCAGGGTCCTAGAAAATGCATGCCTAGGTTTGATGAACAGAAAACATCTCTAATTGGTAAGCAATTTGCCCAATTCCTGAGATGATCTGGAAAAAAAGCCCCAGAAATATTTAAAATGAATTCCTTCAAACTCAATAATATACTAAAGTAATAACTCAAAGGAATTCTTTTTCATCTATCAACACTTTCTCTAAAACAGAGAAGAGAAAATTTAATATACAACAGAAAGAACAGCTAGCCTTTTGATCCTTAAATTAATAGAAAGAAGGGAGAGAGTTGAGACAAGGAGTTTACAAGTTTCCCCACAGAGAAATGAATATAAATTATAAACTACCATAATGCTCTACACGCCTGGGTCTGTGTAGATGACAGGGAATTAAACTGAAGAATTTGACAATCTCAGAATAAAGTAGCAGCTGCTCCAATAATCAATTGCAGATAGAGGGATGAACCAGTGACAGGAGAAGTTCAGTGAGTGTGCGAACACCAAGTCCATCCATCTGTGTGTGTGTGTGTGTGTGTGTGTGTGTGTGTGTGTGTGTGTGTGTGTGTGTGTGTATGTGTGTGTGTGCGCACGCGCAAGCGTATGAGTGTATGTGTGTCCATCCTGACTGTGGTACTTTTGTAGATGTGAGACACACCATGGCTAAAGGTCTGTCCCTGGTGATTCTGATTTTGTTTAGATCAAGTTCAGCCACAATTTTTATGGCTCATTTGTTGACAAATTCTACCTATAGAAGAAAGTGCCCAGGCCCCATAAACAGTTCTTAGCAAATTTTTAATTCACAATTTGAAACACAGAGTGTGCACACAATTGTGTATCACTTTTTATGGTAAAGAAGCCTTAAGTTTCCATCCCAGATTGTTAAGCTTGTTCTTAATAAAGGAAGTCAACACCTCATTAATGTGCAAATACCCACAATAAATACTCCACAATATCCAATGTAAAAATCAACATAAGGATTAAATGCACCTCATGAACAATGGCGTGTACTGAGGAAGAAATGATGGGAATTTCCACTCTCTAATACAAATTCCAATGAATCCAAAGTTTTCAGATGTCAACAATTTTTAAACATGCTTCATAGAGTTCAGTTGCTTAAGTAAAATGCTGCCAGAGAAAGGGATTAACCTGAAAACACTGTCAAAACGAGTAGTTCAATCTACTGATAGTGGGTTACTGGGGACAGGACTTGGTGTGTTTATGAAATTTAGACTTTGGCCTTTCTTCTAGCATGTTTGCAAGAACACAGTGGAAAATGGAGAGACTTACTGGGCACTCTCCACTTCCACAGCTGCCTGCCGTTACTGAGAAGTAGGTATGCACTGGCTCTGCCACTCAAAACTATAAAAATGAAATCAGTAATTTATGAAAGCTATACTGTCATAAAAACGTGTTCAATGTAGTATATCACAGCAGAATGCATACAATTAGCCTATGTTTGCATTGCTAATGTTTTGAAAATATATAAAATTGCCAAAGATTAAACAAATCAACTATTTCTCCATAACTATTTACTTCATGAAATCGTGTTCTATAATTTAAAAGTCACGAAAGAGAAAAGGAAAGGAGAATGTGTGTGTGTGTGTGTGTGTGTGTGTGTGTGCCTGTGTGTGCCTGTGTGTGCCTGTGTGTGCCTGTGTTTGAGCTTGTGTCTATGAAGCCTTTCTCCATCCAATACTCCATACTCTGTGCTTATACAACTATTTTTATAAAGTGTGAAGTCAAATGTTCTCAAGGAATCACCAACAGAAAACTTGCCTTAACATTTATGTTTGAATGTCTTAAAATATTACCTCAGGTGAATGAAGTCCTGTTTTAATTTGGTCTTTAGCTTAAAAGTACCTAAGGTTGTCTAAATAGCTATCAGCTCCCTGCAGCCTATTAGACTAGCAAGTCCTTCTCATTCAGGAGACATGGGTGACTCTCTTATACAGCCCAAGGAGATACCACTATTTAAGACTGTCAGTTAAACAGAGGTAACAACTGTTGAGAGCACAATAAACAAATTTAACCAGTGGCTCTTTTGGCCAGGTCATGTCTTCTAGCTTTAATAACTTATTTTTGCTTTAACTTAGGGCATTTTTCTGGCACTTATTAGTTGTGGGAAGATTGTAGTTCAATACAATGTTGCCAGGATAAGCAGAGTATAAGGGAAAATACATAAATTATTCAAATTATTTAATATAGATGTTAATTGTAATAAGGCTATAACATTCTAAACGTTTAAAAATTAAATACATTTTTGTATAATATTGAAATGATGTTTCCACACATTCATTTTGTGGTAAATTCTCCACCACCCCATATAACTACTCTTATAGAAAAATCCATTTCAAGTAAATATACTTCAACTTCAATACAGTTAAGTAGTACCTTCAAATTTGATGTAAACCATTCTACTTAAATCCAAGTCACTGCCTCTAAATATTCCTTTTTTAGTTAAAAAAAAACTCAAGATTATAGCTTATAAAACAGATATTCTTCTTTGCAACTTGTTATAAAAGTCTTTGAATAAAGTATAAACAAAACGACCATGGCTCTTGCAAACAGAAAACAACGATTAAATCTGTTACAACTTAAATAGGGACAATTGGCCTTACTCAAGCAGAACAGAGAGATTTCATGTAGAGTTTATTCTGCAGCCAAAAGTTGTTTTTACTTGACAGGGGATGGCAGAAGGATAAAAGAGTCATAATTGTGGCAACAATCAGGATTTTGGTCATATTAAAGTAAAATGTTATGTGGAACCAGTTGGGTAACTTTGCTTTAGCAAAATTTCAACTGGTTTCTCTATCAAAGAGTTCTACAACAAGGTCATTAATTTTTTTTAAATCTTTGGAAATAACTATGTGCTGCTTTAAAGCTAGATTTTTAAAGAATTTCTTTCCTCATGGAAAAGATCACAGACAGATCCTGAGTGTGGCACGCCGCTCCTGCTTACTTTAATAATAAACTTTAAGTAGGGGAGATGGAAGGATTTTTTTTTTTTTTGAGCACAAGGGTAAAAGCAAAGAAGAACAATGAATTTGCAGCGTGTGGAGTTCACATTGCTTAATGAACAGGAACACTTGGCTCTTCAGAATGGCTCAATTGGGTGAATGGGTAAAAAGTAAATATAACATGTACAGAAGTTTCCCTACCTCTAGTCTGTCTCAAACCAGTCATATTTACAAATTGAAATGTTTATGAAACAGGGCAACTCCCCATGTGGCATGGAAGACAATGCAGGAGAGAAAGCTCTCTGCTTAGACCTGGGACAACTTCCTCTAGTAATTAGGAAGCTATGTGTCTCTGCTAGAAGGATGCTAACAAGCTCCTGCAGTTTCCACCCTAGCAAGAAATCAAAGAGACCCAAAGCAGACAGCTCGCTTCAGTAAAGGGATTATGAAGTCTGGTTATTAAGGCACAGACAGACCGCTTGACCACAGTTCTCTTTCTGAAGAGACTTTCTAAAACAATTAGCTTCTAGGGCCAGCAGGATTTGCTAACTGAAGAGCAAAGTGTGGCCCAAATGCATTTATGAAGACATTCTATACACAAGTTTCTAGAAGAGGACTCTTTCAGGTAACTCTGAAACCATTTCCAAAAGAAACAAAGAGGAATGTTCTTTGTTACAACAAATATCAGATCCCATTTTGGATTGTACGTGAAAATGTTGACTATTTCCACCATTCACAGGCTACCATAATATTTGCAATTAGTTCAAATACTTCTTTTAAAATATAAAGCCTTATAGGAACCACTAGAAGCCATGCTTATGAATAAGACTAATAGCAATGCAAGCAAAGACACAGTCCAGTGAATGTGTCACCTAGGGTGTGGAGAAGGGACAGGCTCCATCTAAATACAAGGGCAACACTCACATACCTTAAGGACTTCCATCGGCACCTGGGTGGCAGAGGGAAGGGTGGTGGGCACGCTGACGTTTATGGCTGGTGTCTGACTCACGGCCACTCTCTGTTGCATGAACTGGGCTGCCTGCAGCTTCTGCTGCTGCTCCCTGCGCTCCTGCTCCTGCATCTGCTCACGCATGAGTTGTTGGCGTAGCAAGATGCGTGATGTCATAGTGGAGGAGCTTAACGGAGGCTTGGAGGCCCCAGAATGCTCTGCAGAACTGCTGTGGGGAAACCAGAAGGCACACAGCATTTAGTATCCTGATGAGACCCATCACCTGCATCGCGGGGTACCCTAAATGCCACCAAACTAGGAGGTGAGTCTGCACAGATATAATCAAGGCACGGCATGGCACTCCATGTAATTGAAAATCAAGAGGTTACAGGATTCCAGTCATTAGGAGTTAAATTAAAAGAAGTCTGGCTGATTGCATCTTGGGATTTTTATCAAATCACTTATTTCTTTTTGATACTTTATGCCACCACGGTTTATTACCACTGAATATAATGCCAATATAACCAACAACAAGGAGCCATTGGTCTTAATGGCATGTAACACTCCACAGATAAAAACAAATTACTTGATTTGCTTTTTTTTTTTAATTGCTCAGTCTAAACAACCAATGACTCCTACATGTTATCTAAATTCCTTGAGGATGTCTAATATGGTTGCCAGTAAGGAAACACTGTTACTGGAAAAGTTTGGAAGACAAGAGATGACCCAATCATTAACAAAAGAAGCATATGGACCAGATGTGGACACTGCATCCTACCCTTGTCTGAAGACAAGGGGACAAAAGAGAAGCTTAAGTGACAATAACCCAACTCTTCTTCCTGGTTTTCTTTGTGTGTCTTTCCTTATAACTCGTCTGGGCATCCCCATGGCGTGGGGGTTCTCTCTTATCCCCATCAGGTCTACTTCTAAAGGCAGGGGATTCACTCTGTTTGTTCACTGTTATCTGACAGGCTTAAATGGCAGTCAGTAGGTAAGAATAAAAGATTTTCCTACTTTCCCTAAGTATGGCTTTAGACTGCTTATCCTGCCAACTCTGTGCTATGAACAAATAATAAACCTCTTTCTGTCTAAGTTTCCATACCTGGAAGAGATATATACAGTTTTTTATCCATTTATAAAAGTGACAATGTGTTATTTGAATATCTGCCGCAGCACTCATATCAAAAGTCTTCCCTCCTAAGGACTGATGCTGTGAAGTTTAAATAAAGCTTCTAATCTCCATGTCCAGTGAGCATCACCCCAATCAATGTTTATGCTTGCTTTTACTACCATCCAGTATGGGAAGCAAACTTAATTATAATTATTCAGATTTTTGTGCAAGCTTATAATAAAAGATTTTAGCTTCTATGAAGAGAAAAAAGATGAACATTTGGGTCTATCATGCTTCGGGGGAGGCATCTGAACTTATCCTCCCTCTTGTTTACAAGCCCCAGTACTGTGTTTACCTTCCTACCAAAGACACAAGTCCTGAGGCCCCTGGCCATCTCTGTGCTCAGTCTGAGGACGAAAACACTGCACACATGACCGGATGTGCTATAGGACAAAGGTCTGCATCACAGTCTCCTGTCATCCCCAAGAGACCCTAGAAGCTTATATATTTTCTATACAGAAAACTGGCTCAGTAAATTGTAATAAATCATAAAATTTAATTCCATGTATCTACTAAAATTCCATAAAAATAAAACTATTGATATGAATAAAACTATAGAATAAAATAAATTTTTACTCAAGGTGGAAAATATCTACGTAGTATCCAATTTTTTTAAAAATACATTTGTGACAGAAAACATAATTAAAATGTATTATTATTATTATTAAGCTTTAATAAAATTATATCCAAAGGCTAAAAATAAGTTATTTATTTTGTTTCAGAAATTGTAATTGTCCAAAGAAATCAAAAGTGGAAAAATTCACATATATAAAGGCTTTTAAAGATTTCAAAATATCCTAAATCACCTATTTTTTGAAATAGGAATTCAATAACATATTACATTATTTCCTTGAAAATGCAAAACGAACTTCGAAATAGCATACTCGGTCAGTAAGTATAAATCATAAAGCCAGATTCCAAAGTGGATTTACAGGCTGATTCAGACTTATAAGCTCAGCATGCATGTGTAAATCCACAAAGCACCTAGCAGGGAATGTATGGGGCAAGCACACTTGCCCGAATGGGGATGAACTTAGGAAAATCAATTTTCTTTTACCTTTTCTTCTTTAAGCTATAATAATGCCAAAGTATTTTTTTAGTGGCAATATCTATAATAGACACTAACTAAAGAAAATGACAGGTGATTAAGTTCACCACTAGGAGTCAAGAAAGGAGACTAGAGCTATCAGACAATACTTCAACTATAGGAAGGGACCACAGTTCTGAGTGTCTTCAGTTGCCCCCCAAACCTAAAACAGCCTTCTTCTGTTTCCCCCGGCATTCCCTATAGACATACAGGGAACACTGAGCAAGCAGCACCTATACTTTGCTTATTATTTTAACATTGTATACTCATTCACACAATCAAAATGTTCCCTAGTCATTGCTCTGCTAACTTAAAACCACCTATTCACTAGCACAGAATCTGCTAAAATGAGCATCAAGAGAAAATGTATTTCCCATTTTAGAGTATGTCTTCAAAGCTCAAATGTACTTTCCTAAACCAAGAAAGATTGGAGATAGCTATTTAAAAATAAATAAGTCGTCTTACTATTCAGAGCCTGTCAGGTCCCAACATTCTCAGAGAGAATGATCCTTTTGATAAAAACAAGAGCAAACCTTTGTGCAGGAGCAAAAGGAGCTGTGGCATAATCGTGCTAATTAACTGCACAGGACAAGTCACTGGCTGCAATACCAGGGGGAAAATCCTTTCAATTAATAGTAAAGCATCCCAGAGACAAATTAAAATGACTAGTTAGCAAGCCCACTAAGGCTCCATCCCTCAACCACAATAACAACATCATTTAAAGTATCTTCTATAATAGTCTGTCAGGAAAAAGTAATGCTGACCTATACAATAGAACAGTGCAAATACTGGGAAACCACATTAAAGAAGCAACAGCAAACAAGTTTTATATTTATATAAACAGAATACAGCTTAGCTAATTGACAGTCAAACAAAGGCTTCTAAAGTGGTTAGTGCAACAGAACTATGCACACGCACATGCGCGCGCGCGCGCGCACACACACACACACACACACACACACACACACATACTCTCTAGGATATTTCCACATTGTGAGACATGACTACCAGATGCTCAGCCTGGCTCACCATCTTTTGAGTGTCCACTTCTCTTAGAAATAACTGAATCCGTAATTATCTCCTCATAGACAAAGACCAACACAATTAGATTTTACTCCATTTGCAAGACAAGGGAGTCCCGGTTTGTGAAAGACTGTGTAAGAGTTAGTGAGGAATGGAAGTTTATATAAGGGATATTCCAAGTGGCCAGAATGACTGCTTTTAAAAATGAGGACTTACAGACAAAGCCACTAATGACATACGTGGAGAGATGTCCAATGTGTCTAATTTTAATTGCTGACTGAGCTTTCATCCTTGGGCCCATGAACCTGAGCTCTAGCTAGATAATCCTAATTCTGTGAGCACGATTCCTTTTAACCTGATTATGTGAAGTTCATTGATTGACCAAATAGCTATTGCTAGGTGTTGGGAACACCTAGCTCCCAACCCCATGACGAAAGCCCTGACCAGATGAATTCTTCCCAGATGCCTCCTGATGTCAATTATCTTGACTGCTAGATTCTGAAGGAGTGCTACATGGAAAGGTGTACCCCACTCCCTTTAAAAGACAAGCCCACAGGCATGGCCACAAATGTGCTGACACCTCCCTGACCCTGTAGCCCAACAAGTTCCCTGAGTGTGGGACTTGCTCTGTACTACTCAAGGAGGAGGGCCACAAAGTGGACTTAGGTCTCCTTCAGCCACTGACGAGGAATGTGAGCTTTAAGGAGCCATTCAGCCTCCCTGGGTGTTCCCCAAAACTACCCATAGACACTGTGGAGACAGAGCGAGTGAATGTTAAATTGTTCAATGCAGCGGCTGGAATACTGTATATGGGCAAGGTGTGGGACCCTCCACGTGGCCTCAGTTCCCACACCTATTGATGAATTTACATTTTTAGCTTTCAAAGCCTCCTCCTCTATGATGGTAAAGGACTACTAGACAGGGTTCTAGTAGTACTGGGCATATTCCTAAGTCAAAATAGTTTATCAACCACTTAAAAGTATCAGTAAGATACTGGAGAGATGGTTCAGCGGTTAAGAGCAGTGACTGCTCATCCAAAGGTCCAGAGTTCAAATCCCAGCAACCACATGGCAGCTCACAACAATCTGTAATGAAATCTGATGCCCTCTTCTGGTGTGTCTGAAGACAGCTACGGTGTACTTGGATATAATAAATACATAAATCTTAAAAAAAAATAAAATCAGTAACTCTACCAGCATCTGACCAGCACCACCTGCCAATCCCTTACCAGATAGTGATGCCAGGACCTCATTGTAAGACCATACAAGTCCATCTCTAGGAGTAAAACTGTGAGATGGAACATGCCAGTCAGCGATCATAATTTGGTGTCAAATACTGAGGTTTTCCTTCTCCCTTTTAAACAATTTTAAGTCAATAATTGAACTTTTTCTAATGGCATGGTACTATTAGACATTTGGGACACTGTGGAGTCCAAACTGGGTTAGGAGATTTGTGCTTTTCATTTGCACACACAAGAACCCTCAGCCATATAAAATTCAAACTTGACATTTTTACTTAACCAATAGCAAGAGTCCAGCTGGTAGGTAGAGAATAGAGAGAGCATTTAATACTCTCCATATTCTCTAAGCTGGACCACCAGATACCAGGTAACTGTAAGCTTAAAAACAATTAGATCAAAAGTCAATGGGACCCTTAATTCAGCTTATAGTACATCACATTCTCAAAAAAGTAGACAAAACATGATAACGTCAGACTGCAGGGAAAACAACTAAAATATTCCATTATATACATTGATCTCACCTTTACTTCCTATTTGTATAACTTAGTACATTCAGCACATTACTACAGTGACATAGTCATGTCATCGATAAAGTAGGGCTATGCTGACAAGATTTCCTTCAATCAAACTGATGAGAAGGGATAAAAAACAATGTTGAAGCTGCACAGAGGTGGCGCACACCTTTAATCCCAGCACTTGGGAGGCAGAGGCAGGCAGATTTCTGAGTTCAAGGCCAGCCTAGTTTACAGAGTGAGTTCCAGGACAGCCAGGGCTACACAGAGAAACCCAGTCTCAAAGAAAACAAAAACAAAAACAAAAACAAAACAAAGTTGAGAGACCTTTACAATTAACACAGAGATGATGCTCTTTCAGGCACTTCAACACCGGACTGGGTTGAGGTTAGGATCTTCACTGCTTCACAAGTGTCTCTCACTTCTATGTCTTTCAAACAGGACTGCCAGTCTCTTGTTAACAAGACACCGCACACCCGAACCTACCCTCCTAAGAACTTACCACTTATTCTCCTATTCTAATTTATACTTTATCCCTTTATAAAACTAAATACTATTTTTGCTTCTTTGGAAGATCCCCCACCCCCAACATCTTGCTATCTACCTAATCTCTGTGAATGCTTTGAATGATACACAATTTAAAGCTTAAATGCTAACATCTACAAGTAAGAGCAAGCATACGGTGTTTGTCTTTTAGGTGCTGGATAACCTCACTAAGGTTTCTAGCTCTATCCACTTATGTGTGAATTTTATAATTTCATTTTTCTTGACAATACCAGGACTGGGCTACACCTTTTTGAGTCATTGGCCAAAGGGGTCCCACAGATGCCTCCCCCAAACAACACTATAGGCTATTGCCAGTCTGATCAGTTACACTTCACAACCTGACAGTAAGAGCATATTGCCAAAGCATATTTTCATGTCATCAAATATGGAGAGTTTGAGTTAGTAATAAGCTGGAAGCTTCACCCGTACCAAGTAGCATTAGTAGGACTAGACAGTGTTGTATATGCTACCAGAGAAGAAAAATCATCATCACTCTCAATAAGCTGCAAACCCTGTAAGCGATAGCAGAGACCTGCCTATACAGCAGACCAATGGAACAATAGTGACACCATGTTATCAGAGTAACCAGACACTTTTAAAATTGGATATAAGGACTATTTCATGAGCTAAAACTCCTATATGATACTACTGAGTTGAGGCCAAAGGTGTTAGATATTCTCAGACAGAGTTAGAGATGATTGTGAGCTACCTGACTTGTGTTCCAGGAACTCAGGTCTTCTGCAAGAACACTCTTAACCTTAAATCATCTCCCAGACCCTCACTCTTCAATTCATGCTCACTCTGTCCAATGTGGAATCTCACTCATACCTAGCTATGAGCAAGAACTTTTTAGCCAGGCAGTGATGGTGCACACCTTTAATCCAAGGTCTTGGGGGACAGAGACAGGAGGGCCTCTGTGCGTTTGAGGCCAGCCTGGCCTACAGAGCAAGTTCTAGGATAGCCAAAGGTACACAGAGAGACCCTGTCTAGAAGAAAAGAACAAAAACAAAGAAAGAAGAACTTTTTAAAGTTGTAAAGTCAACCTATAGTTACTGACACAATTCTTCGGTTATAAAGCATGTTGTCTCTTGTCTAGATAGCATTGTACTAGGTTAAAGAATATTTAAAAGCTTCATGTTACAATAGTTTAACAATCACTGCATACTTAGAATATATCCACCAAGACTGAAAGTTCCTAACGCCAGATTGAAACCCATATGGAAGTGCACATTATCATATAAGGATTGGTAAATGGGTGTAACTGATGCAGTAGAGAGGCAACCTCACAGGCAGCCATCAAGGCTTACTGTGCCCACCCATTAATCGTGGCTCACTCAGCATCCTGTGCCACCACTAATTTCACTTTGCAAAGCTAACATCCCTTCCTCTTAGCTCACGGATGCACAAGGCAGGCCTAGCTAACTAGCCTATCTGTCCTCTGGCAATAGGATCAGAAAGAGGCCTACCGTGGTACAGTGGGTTCCATGTCTGACTGGAACTGTGGCGGTAAGGTAACTCTCCTTGACAACCAGAAGTCTGGTAGGAAGTGAACCTTGAGTTTTATGCATCTATCTCAGACTAGAAACAGTAGTGTGAAGTTTTAAGAAAAAAAAAATGGTACCAAGGACTGCAGGAAACAAAGAACAAAAGGAAAGGAACTATGTCTAGATAGCACTTAAAGGGATCAAGCCATTCCCCCACCCCCGGCGAAGTCTGTGTAACTATGGACTACCCCTAAACACTGGTTCAGAAAGGCCGGTCCATCTCTACTTTAGTTTAAGTTTGTTTGATATGTTTTAGAATTCCACAACTGGGAAATAAGAAGATCACATACCAAAGCTTAACCAGATTCAAATCTATATAATAATTTGGTGAACATCTGTCCAGTTAGAATAGGCATTTAGAATAGAAGCTTGGAAGCTTCACATTAAATTTTAGAGCATCAGTATAGAATATATCTTATGCACTTGTCCACTACCGAAATCAAAGACCCCGTAACAGGATTAGAACTAGAAAAAATATGGAATAGTACTCAGCTCAAACAAACAAGCAAGCAAACAAAACAAAATGAAACAAAACAAAAAACAAACCTGAAGTTAAAATGTCTGTAGGGGGAAAAATCAGTGAACTTAGAGTGTGTGTGTGTGTGTGTCTTGAATCTGTGTGCATTGTGCGAGATCACACAATCTCAGGAAATAAACTGCATCTTCTTTCTCACATATGAAATCTAGCCAATATTTATATGCAAACAAGTGAACATGTGGATAGTGTACAGTCTGGTGTACAAGAAATCTTAGCAGCTCTCTAAAAGGAAAAAATCAACATTTAGGCCAAAACAGTTCACATAACATGGTAGTTATGTATCCCTTATCTAAGGTGATTGAAGGGGACATGGGTATCTTCCAAATCTGTAAAACTTACATTTATACACACATGATAAGAAACCTTGAGGGCAGAACCAACTATGCACATGAAATTCATTCATGTACCCCTTACACATATAGATTAGAGGTCATCTTATATAATAGTTTTAGCTGTGCCCATTTTTAATGGCAATTTGTCAAAAGAGGTTAAGTGTGAATTTTCCCTTATGATATAATAGTGCTCAAAAAGCTTTGGATTTCAGAGCACTGCAGATTTTCAGGTTGAGGATGTTTAACCTGTACTCTCTTCTTCTGGCTTTAGCTAGTCACATTGCTAGCAGTATTACCCAGTTTTCCACGAACTATGATGACTACATGCCTAAATCTGGCCAATGATGCTTAAGAAAGAATGTTAGGTGGTAGTTCCAGGAACTGAATGGGCACTTGCCCTTGAACCTTCTGCCATGGTGTTTCCTGTAATGTGGCTGTACTGGATGGAGTTCTGGGAGTCATTTTGGACCATGAAGATGGGTAGGAACTTAAAAAATCAGGTGGTATTTGAGCCTTTAGACATGGGGGAGCTGGTTCCACTGACAGTGGAGATATCACATGTTTTTTTTCCCCTACACTGTACACTTTTCAACATGCAGCAAAGAGTAAATTTGGTATCGCTCTTCTAACAAACACTCCACTTCATGGAATCATTGATAACAGAACCTTAATTTTAGGGGAACTTTGGTCAAAGGATAGATATGCTTGAGTCATCTAGTGATGAAGAACTTTGAGTCCTAGGGATAACCAATATTTCTTTCATTCACAGAAGAATTTCTCTCCATTTCAAGTTGGAGATAGTCCCTACCATCAGTGAATCTATGCAATGACTTCCTCCTCCCCAGACAGGTACCACATAGTCAACTGTGAATTAGACTTAGGGAAATACATCTGACCAAAAAAAGAAAAAAAAATGCAGTATCCATGGGAACCACAACCCATTAAAAGCTCACCACTGTTAGTTAGTGGTAATTCAGAGAAAGAAGCTGGGAGTGACTCGGCAGAAAACCAGAGGAATAGACCAGGTTACTGGTCAGTTCCAGTGAAAATATAGCAAATAAGACAGATAAAAGAACACATTTTGGCTCCAGCATGGTTGGAGTCCACTCCTAGCTCTGTCACATACTAGCTGTAAGACCTCAAGCAGGGTTTGTACCTACTGAAAGCTTAGTTTTTCCATGTGCAAAATGGCAGTGGAAGAAGGCTTTTTGACATGCAGTAGCTATGAAACTGCCTTAGGATAGTTAGGTGCTAAGTGCTACGAGTGGAGCCCGCAGATAATCTGGACAGTGTGCAAAAGTCAAGGCAAATTATTTTACATAGTGTGTGTATATGCACATGCATCTTTGTAAATGTGTGTGTGTGTGTGTGTGTGTATGTGTGTATGATTTGTACATGTTTCTGTGCTGGAGTATAGGCACGTGAATGGCATGGCAACAGAGTAGGGGTCAGAGAACAACTATGGGTATCAGTGCTTACTTCCCGTCTTGCTCGCGACAGGTTCTCTTGTTCTCTACTGTACAGGCCAGGCTAGCTGACCCATAAGCTTCCAGGGATTCTCCTATCTCCACGTCCCACATCACCATAGCAACTCTGAGATTCCAGAGTTCATGCCAACAAGTCTGGCTTTACCTGAGTGGGAGGGTCCTGACCTTAATTCCTTACCCTTGCGCTGCAAGTGCTCTACCCACTGGACCATCTCCCCAGCCCAACACTGCACTTTAATCCCAGAAAAGGACATTTGCTGAACATCTCAATAGCCCCCAAATAGTGAAAGCTCTTGCGTTATTTTCAAGGCAGACAAGAGTCTAGAATGCTCCTTTCTATTTTGGTGTTCACTGGCTTTCCTGGAAGGAAATACACAATTAATTCCCAAGCAGGGGGAAAAAGTTAATAGCAAACAGCTCAGCACACAAGTTTTGTCAAAGACTTTGCTAGAAAATTCATTCAGAGAATTTGGAAGGATGCATATCTGTGTGACAATATGTGTGTTAACTAAGGAAATATTTAAAATTAAGATTCATTTGGGGACAAATTTGGGTCTGTCCTAATGCTGCATCTGCAAGGCAAGTTTGATCCAGTGTCGTCCCTCAGTTTGCTTAACATCAGAACTAAAAACGTTTGTGGGTTGTAGGTACATTCCTGCAGAGCATGATTCACAAGGAACAGGCACCATCTTTCCAACCATTATCTGATTTACAAGGCAGAGATTTATCCTCAAAAATTTCAGCATAATGGTATTTCAAATGCATAATTATATGTACTTTGTTCATAAAATGCTCTATCATTTTAGAAAGATGAATAATTAGCTGTTTTAATGACATGTGGGATGAAATGTACAAGGAATCTATAAAAGCAAACTTCAGCAGAAATAGAAACCATTTTCAAAATTACCCTTTACAGGACCTCTTAAAGACCCGTCAACTGCAAATGATGGACTGTTAGCCCACACTTCAATTTATGGGAATTTCATTTTTAAGAATCAAATTCTAAAAATAGTTCTGCTACACCTGGTATTTTTCCATTCTTCTTGCTGTCTTCAAGCACACCTTCACCAGCTATGGAACAAATAGCTTCTCTGACTTAATCAGAACCCCTCTCCTGACCCAGGAACAATCAGTAAATAATTATTAAGCTCCAGAATTGGTGTTTGCATACGTTAATCTGCCTGAGAGCAGGTTCACTTGGAGACCCAGCTTCCAGAATTGTTTCCTAATCTGAGGGAGTAATAGCGAAAGTAGAATGTAGGTGCCGGAGGGGAAGGGGTCTTAACTACTTAGTCTGTCTCCATTTGGTACTCCTGTAAAACTGCTACTTCATCTTGTTCGGTATTTCTATGACCAGGAAACTATGCTGATGTCTGAGTGTTTTGCTCTTGCCATCAAGAAAAAAATTAATCTACAAAAATACAAATCGGAACATTTTACAATGCTACTGCTACTATTTCATGGTCAGGGAATTAGCCCCCCCCCCCCACACACACACACAGAGAGAGAGAGAGAGAGAGAGAGAGAGAGAGAGAGAGAGAGAGAGAGAGAGAGAGAGAGAGAGAGAGAGAGATCTACAGTGTTTACGGCAGGGCAGTTTGGGGAAATGTGACATAGAGCATACATCTTCCTAAAAAAAAAATGCCTTTTTATTCATAACAAAACTGTGATCTATTTCATAACTATGCATCAAGCTCTGCTCTGCCCTAACCCATCTTTCAAACTCAGGATATTTTTCCTGCCATTATTAATGACCAAAACTCCATTTTAAATGAGAAGGCTCTGGTTTGGATCCCTCCTCCCCAAATGAGCTCTTGCCCCTTATCACGCCCAGTCACAAGAGCTTAGCGCTGCAGCTGATTAAAGCCACAGCTGCAAAGTGCCAGCCAGTATTTCTAATTCCCAAGCCTTCCTTCCTCCATCAGAGAATGATCCGCTTCTGTTAAGTGTCCCCAGAATTATCTCCAGAATAAAACTTCACTTACAGATACAAGCTTTCAAAGGAGCAGGGAATGAGCATCTCAAATCTAAGCGCCTCCATCTTTTTTCCTTTAAGGTGTTCTGCAAGCCCTTGGCGAAGAGTGAAAGTCAAAGTTACTTCTGGCACCGGCTGTGTCACTAGGGGTGGCTCCTGATAAGGCCCTGGAAACTCCAATCCAAACACAGCTCCACGCTAGAATGGAGCCTGGTGTCTGTCTGCAATAGCAGACCTGCTTAATCCAGTACCTATGGCACCTGAGGGGCAAAGCGCTCCTTGCTCTGCACAGGGGGGCAGGGGACACTCCTCGAGCAGTGACGGTCAGAAATGTATGCAGCAGACAGGCAAGCTCTGGCAATGCTGACTGGACCTTCCCCAGCTTGGGCACCAGTTCAGGCTTGCAGGGGACGCACGCTTGCAGGGGACATATGTCATCGGAGAACTTGAAAGGAGAAGGAAGTCATGTACTGGTGGATTTTTAACGCTTACCACACTCATAGAAGTGGGCAAGGAAGGTTATATAGGAGAGTAACTGCCATTTCAGCTAGAATACACCAAACAGCCTAGCATGAATCTGTCTATTTTGAAACTATCCACACAGTTTTGGTCACTGGACAAGGAGCACATTCTACAACTAATAGGCCACTGATGCACACAGCTTTTCTTTACCCTTCCACCTACCCCAGGAGGATGAGAGATTTGCTGTCCTCGGCCTGGTGGAGGAAACACATAATTTGATTCTGCTGGTTTACACCTTCAGAACACACAAATCTGTAGGCCAAACATCTGTGTATTCTTGACTGCCATCTGATCAATTCTGAATACGTCAGTATACAAGAAGAAAAAAAAAATAGTAATACGTGTCCTCAAAGAGAAAGCACTTTAAAATGCAGACATGACAACATCAGTATTATCAAATATTTATGCTATAGGCTCAGAACACCAGAGCTGCCTGACAGAGTTCTGAAAAGAGCCAGGTTCTCACTGTAACAATTCAAAGGTCACAACAAAGACATCTGACACTGACTAGCTGTGTCCCCTGGGCAAGTGACTTTGCCTTTCTGTGTCTCAGAGATTATCTCCAAAACTAAAGGAACAGGAACGCTTGCTGCTTCCATACCTCATAATTCTGCAATGTAATAAAATTATATTTTGTAAATGAGCCTCCAATAATAGAAAATATTCAGCTCGGGATTTTAGTCAAAGAAACTCTGTGTGCTCCTTGTCCATTTATTCTTTTGTCTACTCTTCTGCTTGATAAATACTCACTGAATAGCTACACTAGTTCAAGTGTACAAATTCTTAAGATGTTATAGTCCAGTGGGAAATACATATTAAATAATCCTATCAGTCCATGATTACTCATATGGAAGCTGCTATAAGGAGATGAAACAGTTACATGAAGTCAGATGCGGTTTTCCCTAGGCGAGAATCTCTGGGTTGAGGCTGGAGCTGGGGAGGGGCACTTAGATGAGTCTTTCATTTAGTTGATGACAGCACCTTAAAAGCCTGAAGGGGGAGGGTTAGCAGGAAAAGTTGCTGAATGTAGAATGGAAGACAATCATGGTATGATGAAACCCAAGCAGTAGTCAGGCCAGACCATGCCAGAGCTGTCAAGCCAGCGAGAGGGGTCACCGATTTAGTCCCTGGGTGAGAATGAAACCACCAAAAGGTTTTCAGTGGGGAACTGACCGAGCTCACAGTGGGATTTTATATCTCGTTGCTATGTAGAGAACCAATGAGAAGACAGGCACTATAAGCTACTACAGTGGCCCCAGTAGGAGGTTCTAATAGCTCAATGAAGACAGCTCTTGCAGAGCAGACCCAGTGAGGAGGTAGTGGGTCTGTGCAGAGTTCTCATTTCAAGCTCTCTACTAGAATGTAGACCATAATGGAGCCTCTCATGTAAACACCTAGCCAGCTACATTTACAGTTGCCTTGGGAGTATAGAGACTCATTAACAAAAAAACAAACAAACAAAACAAAACAAAACAAAAACCCAAAAGTTTTCTATTTAAACCTTAAAAATGACACCCACCAATGATATTTAAGTTATAAATGTTTCTAATGTAGCAGCAGAGGATGTTTTCGTGTACAGGTTAGTTTTATTTATGCCTATTTATATGTTAATGTCACTGAAGGCTAAGGTCTTAGGTCTGGAAATCACAACAGCTCTTCAGAGTCTGCTGTGAGGCAGTGCCTTATGCAGGCCTTATCCTTGGCCATTACTGTCTGGTTCCCAGCCCAGCACTGTGTGACATGAGGCCGTGACAACACCCAGTACCACGTGCATCATGTCAAGTGTATAGATGGAGACCACCGGCCATAAACCAGGCATGTGTGTGCTTGGAAAGGGTGTGCAGTCCCACCATGCTCAATGGGAGATACCTGGGATTGCTTGCTTTTAAAATGGTGCTTCAACATTTTATGGTTAAAAAAAATCTGGCTCCATATGATTGAGGGCTCCTCCATCTCAGGGTGGTCCCTGTGCTGTCTGCTCGGATCTCAAGGTCCTCACACCTGATCACACATCAGAGTCCACCCCTATGTGTGCTTTTTGTTTCCTTGTGCTTTTGGACTTCCCCACCTGAGCCTAAGAAGTTTTATTTTGTATGTGTGTATGACTATTCCTCAATATCAAATGCAAATCTCACTTTATTAAAAGTATCCAGCAAAAAAACAAAAAACAAAAAACAATAATAGCCCAAAGAAGTTAAGAAAGATGATTCCAAATTAGGGAAAATCTAAGAAAGGTGCATACTTTTTTTGGGGGGGGGTAAAGCTAGTGGTCAGTAAATAGAAAGAAGGAGAAAATTAAATTGGACTATATCCCTGGTGAATAGGTGTATTCGTATATAAGTCACTAGCTCTTTCTACATATAGGGACTTTCCTGGGTCCTGTAAAAAGATAACTGAGAAGTTATGCCTCTCCTCTTTTGAAGCAGCCCCACAGAGGTTCATTCTTGGTGTTCAAGAATCCATGCTTAGATACCACCATTTACTAATTCAGACATTTGTGCAAATGCACTAAACTATTTCTACCCCAGTCTCCTCACCCATCAAAGGGGAAGGTATAATTGGCTGTCTCAGTGCTGACTTAAGCCAGGAATGAGATAATGCAACCAACATGTTCATGGTCGTTGACCCATAAAAAAAAAATCAATAGAAAAATATCCTGTACAGTTCTGACTATGGTCAGCAGCGCCTATTTTGGGTCAACGCTGACCCACCTAGAGAACAAAGGGAACAGAAAAGAGTGAGAGAAAATATCAAGAAAAAGATGCAAGACAGTAAAAAGAGGTAAGCCTTAGCATGTGAAGCTCTGTGAAGGGTTATGCTTTCAGAGGATCCAGTCAGATTCTATCCCACCTGGATACTACCTTAAGCTACGTTAAGTTATTTCATTGTTTAAGGTCTAAAAGTGTGATTTATTAATGATTACCCACAAAAAAAGCTAGTCCCTTCCATTGGCTCTGAAACACTGACCATGAAAGCCATGGGGTCAATTCCAGGCACTTACTACAACACAACACTAAATGTTTCCCTGGTCGGTTCAGCCAACAGCATGATCTGCCTTTTCATTTCAGTCAAGCCACTGTCCCCAAAGACTCATTCCATTTAATTACTTCCATATATGTTTAAATAGAATTACTGTTAAAGGACATGTGTACAGTTCATTTGTGGTATCGTAAGATTTCTATGGTACTAATGCTCTCAAAGAAACTTCATGGGCACAGGACTGGACCAAAGGTTGAGATGAATGTGCATATGTGTCATTGTCTATGTATCACCTATGCAAATATCCCCAATACAAAGACATCTCACAAGTCATCACCCAATTAATTATTCAGTAAATGTCTCTGGAGCACCAACCGTGTCTACTAGGATGAATAGCTCATGGTTTGATGGTCAGTAATTTCTTGAAATGAAACCAAAATGTCTCAGGGGCTAGAAAGAAGACCCAGTAATGAAGGAGTGCTGGCTCTCTGCTGAGTAAAACCTGGAAAGCCGGTTGTGGTGATGCACACCTTTAATTCCAGAACTCAGAAGGCAGAAGTAGGGGGAACTTGGGAGTTCAAGGCCAGCCTGATCTATACAGTGAGTTCCATCCTGACCAGCGAGGGTTACGGAGTAAGATATTGATTTTAAAAGGTACTTCTTGAGCTGGAGAGATGGCTCAGCGGTTAAGAGTACTGACTGCTCTTCCAGAGGTCCTGAGTTCAATTCCCAGCAACCACATGGTGACTTCAGACAGTATGTATATGCACTTATATATATAAAGCAAATAAAAATGAAAAATTAAAAAAGTGCTTCCTGCCCAAGCTTCAAGTTCAATCTTCCTGCCCAAGCTTCAAGATGGCCTAAGTTCAATCGCCGAAGCCACATAAAAATCCAGATATAATGGCAGACATGTGTATTTCCAGCACCACTTACGGGAAGACAGGAAGTATAGACAGAAGGGGCCAGAAATTCATGGACCAGTTAGTCTGGGGTTCACTGTAAAGAACCCGAAATGGATTCCCAAAAGCTTCCTCTTACCTCCACATGTGTGCTGTGTCACATACGTGTCTGTACACACATGCATACATGCAAACACACAGAGAGACAGATATACACATTGGGGTATTAAATATAGTCTTTAATATTATTTTTAAAGGGTGCTTGATGCACAATCATGAGGACCAGTTTGGGTCCTAGCACCCAGCTAACAAGCCCAGTGACTTCTGGACACCTGTAATTGGAGCTCCAAGGACCCTGGAGACAGGAGGATCTCTGGGCCTTGCTGGCTTTCAGCATTGATGGGAAAATACAAGTTTCAGATTTAAGCAGCAACTTTGTCTCAAAAAGAATATACAGTGACAGGGGATAGTACCCAATGTCATTTTGTGACTTCTACCCATATGTGCATACACGGGCATACATATTTACACAAATACATACACAAAATTAAAATTTTATTCACATTATGTATATGCATGTGTATGTGTATGGACACATACACATGAATATAGACAACTGCAGAGCCTGGAAGAAGGGATTGGATCAACTATAGCTAGAATTACAGGAAGTTGAGAGCCACTTGATGCTAGTATTGGAAGACAAACATGAATCTTCTGCCAGACCAGTATGCACCCTTAATTACTGGGCCATCTTTCCCACCCCACAAATAAATAAGTAAATCTTGTCAGCAACTTCATTGATACATTTATATAATCTATATTTGTGTCCTGAGTTTGTACACATTTGTATATGCATATGAGTGTGTATGTGTGTGCACACATGCAATATTTACTTGAAAACTATATTTAAAAATGAGTTGAAAGCATGTATGTAGAGTGAGTAAAAACAAGAAAAAGCAAAATAAAATTATTATGGTGTTGGAGCAACACCCTGCCTACCAATTCATTTCAAATAAGAGTTATTTCTCCTTGTTTTAAATTGCAGCAAGTCGACTAGAGTCATCAGAAAGTGCGGTGACCTTTCAAAAGCAGGGCCTTAGCTAAAATGGAATTTAAAACAGTCAAGGACCCACGCGACAGCTACCTTTTCCTAGGGTGCTAAACTGGGATGTTGGCGGAAGAAAAAATCCAATCACTAAAGAGATGAGATAAGAGTCTTCACTTGCTATCCTGTCTAAACTATATCTCAAGAAAAGCAAAGTTATGCCTTTATCAAAGCTCAGGATTCTTATTTTATTTGGAGATTAAATGATCACTATCCCCAAAGAACACACCTTTCTCCTGAAAGTCATTGCTCTTTTTAATGAACTTCCCAGCCAGACAATAGTATCTGAGTGTTTACTGTGTGCCATAAGCTACAGGGACCTGACCTATGACTACCTATTGCACACAATGTAAGACTTATCTGCATCTACAAATGCCAAGTTGTTACCCCAGCCAATGTCTCTCAAATCAGTATCTGTAACAAAAAAAAAAAAAAAAAAAAAAAAAAAACCCAAACCAACAAAACAACCAAATAACAACAACACCAAAAATATTCTAAAAATACTGGTGTCAAGAATCCTTTCCAAAGCAAATAAATCAATGAGACTCTTCAAGGGTCTGCCGTAAGACTCTATTTGCAGAAGGGCATCCTTAGAGTTCCATACTGGAACCATCGATATACAATATACCATAGCTAGAGGTTGAAGAGGCAGCTCAGCAGTTAAGAGCATTGGCTGCTCTTCCAAAGGACCCAGGTTTGATTCTTAGCACCAACACAGTGAGTCACATCTATCTGTAACTCCAGCCCTGGGAGATCTGATGCCCCCCTCTTTTGAGTGGTTATCTTCTTTTGGGTTTGATGAAAGAAGGTAACTATCTTGCTTTTTCCCTCCTGTATTGGAGTTTTCCTCCTATTATTCTTTGTAGAGCTGGGTTTGTAGAAAGATATTGTGTAAATTTGGTTTTGTCATGGAATATCTTGGTTTCTCCATCTATTGTGATTGAGAGTTTTGCTGGGTATAGTAGTCTTGGCTGACATTTGTGTTCTCTTAGAGTCTGCATGAGATCTGCCCAGGATCTTCTAGCTTTCATGGTCTCTGGTGAGAAGTCTGGTGTGATTCTGATAGGTCTTCCTTTATGTTACTTGGCCCTTTTATCTTTCTGCCTTCAATATTCTTTCTTTGTTTAGTACATTTGGGGTTTTGATTATTATGTGATGGGAGGTATTTTTGCTCTGGTCCAGTCTGTTTGGAGTTCTGTAGGCTTTCTTGTATATTCATGGGCATCTCTCTCTTTAGGTTAGGGAAGTTTTCTTCCATAATTTTGTTGAAGATATTTTCTGGCCCTTTAACTTGTAAATTTTCACTCTCATCTATGCCTATAATCCTTAGGTTTGGTCTTCTCATTGTGTCTCAGTCCACTGCTAAATTCTGTTTTATTACTCCCTCCCAGTCTCTTCCTTTATACATAACCTCTCTGGATTTATGAATTGTAGCTTAGTTATCATTTCTTTAACCGTTATTATCTACATGTAAGTGAATGGATAACACAATTATCTTTTTGCATCTGGTTTACCTCAGTCTGTATAATTTTTTTTCTACTTGTTACCATTTGCCTGTATAAGTTATAGTGTTTTGTTTCGTTTTGTTTTGACAACCCAGTAATACTCTGTTCCCAGTTATATATAGAATAGTTGAATGAAAGATAGTATGTACATGAGGAAAATGAAATAAATTTAGTACTCATGTATGAAGTTCCCAGAAGAATGAAACAATGTACTGAATATGAGACAATGTCAACTCTATAATATATGAAAAAATGTAGAATATAGTTTCTATTACTTTATTTGAATAAATTAATTTTTTATGTAAATAAAACCATAAAGCCTTAAAAAAAGAAATACAATGTAGATAAAGTCCTATATAATATATTTTGTATAAGTCATCTCTACAGAAGGCAGGAACATACTGAAGGACATGAGCTCTTTTAACTGCTGAACAAAACTTGCTTGTACCTTTTAACTCTGTAAAGTATCCACTACATATTCTCATAATATGTTTTGAATACTTATGAAATCCTTAGGTCATTCAAGAATGTTGTAAAAAAAAACTCAAAAAACACCTTCAATAGTCATCAACGGATGGATCTCTCTTGCTCCAACACCAACAAGCTTGAATGCTGGGAAATCCTTCCCATGGGCCCTCCACCTTGAACACCTACTGACTCACACATTGTGTCATTGGGCAAGACTGAGACTGGAACATTCTGTTTCCCATGGCTGACACAAACCACTCTATCAAAGGGACATGTGGAAGAGGACTGCCCAGAACACTCCACACTCTCCGCCCCCTTCCTAGTGCTCCATACAGGTTGGTTCCTCCCCACTTGGATATGAAATTTGTTCTTGTTTTGTTTTGTTTTGTTCTGTTTTGTTGAGACATGGTCTCTCTACATAGCCCTGGTTATCCTGGAACTTAGAGAGATCTGCCCCACCTGTGCCTCCAGAGCCCTGGGACTAAAGTTTCTGTAGGTCTCTGTCCCACTGGCAAGTCTTCATTGACTATTCTTCCTAAGGCAGAAACATCTACTTCTGGATTAAACTGTTTCAGTAAATGGTGCTGACTTCTTCCTTTGATAACACTTAGTCAAAACTGTAATCATTTTAGCAGGCAGAATCTTTTATGTTTATCTTATCCATATGTATTTACACATGTCTATTTTATTCTCAGTACCTGGCAAATAACAAATGCTGGATAAACATTTTCTAGGCTGATTGGAGGAAGGCTAGACAAATGGCTGACACAAATGAAAACCAGTGAGCATAATATATGCTCATGTAGACACTTTAAAGCCCCCCCCTTCATTGTCGATGAAAGACAGGAGTATGTTTCAGGAGCTGGAACTGCAGTTCTATTGAAAGTGTCCCAGCATGACTAGGGGAAATTTTTAATGACTACCTCTCTGCAGAAATCACTGCTCAGTAGCACTCCATCACGTTTATCTCTCCCTATCTTGTTTCTATTTCTTTCTTCTTCCAAGAGCAGATCTTGCTGCCTCAATGATATAACAACTTCCTCTGGAAGACAGCTAGCTCTCTGTCCCTGGCACTCAGAGAAGCCCTTCAAGACTGAGAAGATGATTCAGAGGAGAATCAGGTTACTGCAGGTAAATCTGACGGACAGATATCCCAACATTATTAAGAAATTGGGTAAAGGATGCTTATGTAAACAGCTGGAGGCAAAAAAAAAAACCTTAATGTTTATAAAAACATCTGTTCTAAGCATACATAAAAAGGCAATGCACAGACAGGGGTCTCACAGTGTGTCTGTAGGGAATTTTTAAGCAGGTAATGAGAGGATAAATATTTAAAATAGTAATTTGGCTCTTTTCTTTAGTAATAAATAATCAGATTAATCCCCTAGCTCCAATACTCTCATTTTCTCTCTTAGGGTTCACTTCAAAAGAAGTTCCTGTCCAGGCATCAAAGGCTGGAGTGACTGTCTACTCTTAGTAGGTGGCCATGGGTATTTGTAACTAGCACATCACAACCTGTGTAAGCAAAGAAGCTGAGACAACAGAAAGTTGGTGGTCCTGACGTAACTGTGCTATTGGATAATATGAGAAATTTGATAAAATATCATTTGCTTTCTTTATGGGGTAAGTAGAAGCAGGAAGCTGTTGTGGAGGGGTCAGTGATTCACAGGCTGACTTAATAGTAGAATCTTATAATGGTGAACCTTAAAATACAGCTCTTTCCTCTGACTCTTAACTCACTTAAAAGGAAAACCATGGGCTTCTCTTTTACTGTTAGCAGCTTTAAAAAATGATTTAAAAAATAAAAAAGTCTGCCTATAATCCCAGCACTGGAAGCTGAGGCAGGAAGATCATGAATTTGAGGCAATGAGGAGACTGAGGAAAGGGATGAGGTAGGTGTGTGTGTGTGTGTGTGTGTGTGATTGATGAAAAGAAAGGAAACTAGAGGAAGAAAAAAGAACACAGAATGCCCCTGGCCACCTTTTAAGGGCAGCAGAGCCAAAATGGGAGGTGTCCCTTCATCAGTACCATCTAGCCCAGCAGTTCCTTCTAAACAAGAGAGCAGATACTGCAGGGTTTTAAAGTACCCTAATATTTAGCCATCAAAGGTGGCTTCACAAGCAGCCCTGGCTGTGGTCTCAGTTGCTGAGGAAAATGAACACACTTTCCTCTGCCCCCTTCTCTCAGTGACATGTCAGGACATCAGCAGCAGAAATGCTCCTAAATCTTATATAATCCATATGAGGTGCTGTTAAGAGATGGAGAGAAAGGAAGAAGGTCACCTGGCCAGATAGGTCTTCTCACCTGTGTGTTACAAGCTGCCTGCCAAACAGTGGTCCTTCTATCAGCTAACGCTTCAATATATTGAAGGTGGTGCCGCGAGATCACAGTGGAGCAGCAGCAGGGACATCAAATACTGGGGACATCAAATACATTCCTTGGTGTCTGTGGTGATGCTGCATGTAAGCTGACCTCCAGCCTTGTGTCATGTATAGATGCACAGCACCTGATATACACCAATGGGAGTAACAGTCCCACGGGAGTAACACAAGGGAGTCCATTACTGACTTAGGTGTTCCTTCCCATTTGCTGTAAAGCAGTGTGCCATGAAATTTTAGCAGCAGCCTCATCAGACTCATGCTGACTGTGTTTCTTGGTTGGATCAGAAGGCCCTGTGAAGTGCCTGACCAGTGCCCATCCCCTACACTGTTCTGGCAATGATGCGACCACTACTGTTCACTGTATAAGGCCATATCCATGTGCAGAGAGTTGAGTGGAGAGTAGAGAGGGACTGGCTCTCACAGTTCACGATGCTACAGTAGATGATGGTTGGAAGCCACTAAATCGCAAAAGCACCAGTTGTTACAAGATGTGTGGTCAGGAACTGAGGCCGTGGTTTCAACCATAAGCAACAAATCTCTTAGCGGCCCACTGTTTTTATAAACACATTAGTAGCTGTCTCTCAGCTGGACTCAAATTCAGCACCATTGTGCCAACTAAGAATATAAGAATATACTACATACTTAGTCAATGTGGACCCAGAAGCATGCCTGCCCCCTCCACCCCCCCCCCACATGGCCTTCCCTGGGCAAGTCATTTAATTCCTAGAGATAAACGTCATACTAAAATGAGATATGGCAGGAAAAGTACTTAGCAGGGTGCCTGGAAAATAGCATCCACTCAGTGCTGCCTAAGGAACGGGAACTCTATTTCAGGATGCAAAGCTGGTGCTATACAAAGAAAGAACTTTGCATTCTAGAACAAAGAAAAAAATCATTATTCAAAGACAAAAGTTAAGATGTTTTTTAAACCGGATATTTGAAATGACTATATGTATCCAAAATATATGTAAGTTCGAGAAAGGGCCAGTGAGGACAGAGAGGTAGCTGAGTTGTTAGGAATACCCGATGCTCTTGCAAAAGAAGCCCTGGTAGGTTCTCAGTACCCACAAAGACACTCACAGCCATGCATAACTCTGCTTTTACAGATTCGGCACCCTCTTCTAGGGGCCATGGGCATCAAGAACGATTTAGAGAAAATACACACATGTATGCCATACCTTTATGCACGTAAAACTGAAATAAAACTAAAGAAAGGACTAGGTGTATGTGTGTTTCAATAATCCTAGTGGATAAGCAAAAGCCACAACAGTGGCAACTTCTGCTACCATTTAAGTAGCTGCCTTTTCAATGGCTGTCTCAGCTGCAAACTAAATTCTAGCAGAAGCCTTCTGCTTTGGTTCTGTAAGTCAATTATGCTTATAATTTATATTTTTATTATATGAACCTAAAACTGGAAGCCAAGTGGGAAATCTTGTCTTAAATAGCAAAATTAGTATGATTGAAAACTAGTCAAAACACCACTCTGGACTGTGTACATTTGGTAGACCTCCTTACTCCAAATCTGTGATAACAGTCAAATTTCCCAATTACTTGAAGCAGCTCAAATATTCTCACTCCTGTTCTAATGACATCTGCTTCAGTTATGCTGAGCAAACAGGATTTAAATTGGGAAAGATAATATTTGCACAAAAATCCTTCCTGTCTGTTGATTAAATCCAATCATTCATAATAAACTGGATATATATCGGCTCTCTGTACCTAATTCACACTCTAGGGGGCCCTGCTATAATCAAGGCATATATTTATGTTGATAGTAAAAGTTAAAATAACCAATATTTTAAATTAACAGTCTGTATAATTTAAACAGAGACAAGTCAGGAAGGAAAAATGCATCTTTGTTATAAATATTAAACCTTACACTCTTTATCTAGTGCCTAGCAAAGCTGTCCATCTCTCCCATTAATAGTTATTAAACACTGATACTGTTCAGATACTACAGACCAGGCTGAAGGTATGGAAATAATAATTATATTGATCCAAGTTTATCTGGCCCCCAATAGTAAAACAATGATTTGTGTCTAAATAATAATAGCAAAATCATGAATAAGAGGTAGAAAAATAAAAATATTCTTATCAAAACTCATAGGCTCAACAAACACTTGAGCACCTGCTACAGCTTAGGTTCTAGTTGATATGCCTGGTATATGTCAGAATATTATGCCATGGATATTAGAGTTTTAACAGCAATGTTTAGTGTTAATACTAATCATTGATTGGTTTAAAGAAAAAGCTTGGGAATTGCAGTCTATAATTGTCACTACCTACAATGATACTGCTATTAACAAAGAGATCATCTTCCTAATACTGGGTCCAGTCATCATTTCTTGCTGTGTTATTAGGAAATTGGGAAAACTGGGGGGAGAGGGTGGGTAAGTGAAATCGTATCTCTGGCTCATCTTAAAGATAAGAAGGAGAAAGACAGGGGCGTAGAGAATTCCTCAGCATACTGCCACAATGTACCTCATGTTTGCAGATCACACCTCACAGCGATTGAATCTCTTTACTTAAAGGAAGTGAGGAGCAGGAATAAAGGAGACTTTCCAAAAATGAATACGTGAATGGAGCCCAGAGCTGGGCTCTGCTGCTCCACAACCCACAGTCCTCTGTCTCACAGTTACAAAAGCCACTCAAGGATCAAAAGAGTGAAGCAGTTCTAAAATTAGAACCTGGGGCTGGAGTCCCTTCATTCCTGACCCTAACCCAGGCCCCACTGGATTCCTGCATTCCGTGAAGGCATGGACCATATCTGTTCAGTTTACCACTCCACTCCCTACACATGAACTACAATTCCATGCCAGGGAGACACTTAGCACCCACTGGGCAATGTGTTCAATGATTAATTCATTAATGTTGTGCATTCACAGTCACCTGTAGCCAGGATCTGACTTTGTAAAACAACACACAAGAGTTAGGTAGACTTCCCTGAATATTCATAGCGAACAAGAGTTAAAATAATGGCAGTTACTAGACAGAAACTAAGAAGAAATACTGCTTGCCCTTAAATCACCCACTTTAAAGAGAGACTGGGAAAAATGTGAAATGTTTTTTGGTTTTTTGGGTTTTTTGTTTGTTTGTTTATAAAGCAGGCTGGATTGCTTGAGGAGCCTTCCCTCAAGCATCAAAATTCAGTCCTGGGACCCACATTGTTAAAAAAAAAAAAAAAAAAAAAAAAGACTACAGAATCCTGCAAGTTGTCTTCTGACCCCTACATGCATTCTATGCTACAAACACACACAAATAAATAAAGTTTTAAATATAAATAAAAGAAGTCCCTGTACCTAGGACACAGTTTACACATGTTAATGTGGAAAAGTAGGAGAAAATGAGTGATTTGAGATGGGTGTCTCAGAAAAGCCTGATCTTCAGAGAGTTGGAGTGTAACAGAGTCCTCTGCAAAGATAGTCATGAGCGAGGGCTCCTAAGTGCGCTGTTCAACATGGTCTCAAATCTGGACACAGTGACTCCACACTAAGCAGCCTTGGAGTCACAGGCTGAAAGGGGCCTTTCAGAATCCTTTCATCTCAGGACGGCATCTCTGATGCTAATGTGTCTCAGCCTCTCAACACTTGCCCTTTGTTGTGCAGGAAGCTCAGACCTCTGGTGTCCCAGATCACATACATACCTTGTCTGAACATTTTCTTCAATTTCATTATACTCACTTTACAGACTTGTGTTTGTGTCTAAATACTCCCTCAAATTATATTCACTATTTGAAGCATTTACATTGTTTCTAGAAGCAAAATCAAGGAACTTAGCAGGGGAATAGCTGGAGTCTGAGAAACAATCGGAGAAATGAAGAATGTGCCAGAATCTTTCAGGAGAAACAAGATTAAGCATGGCCCAGAAATAGTGACCTCCTGCACAGTCGAGGAACGCCAACAGCTATGAAGAATTTCAGTGTGATAAAACAGAGCCATACAGGGCTCTGACACGGTGGCAGGCAAGCTCAGCCCTAATCTTTCTCATTCACTGTGGAAAATGAGTGTGACTTGCAGATAGGATTCCATACCGGAAGTGTAGGGTCCTGCCAAGGAGGACAGAGAGCTTCACAATGGAAGTGACATGCAGTGGTGCTGACAGAGCCTGTAAATGGGGCCTCTGCCATGAGGAGAGACCCCAAGCCTGTGAGGACAGAATGTGAGGGGAGCCTAGCGGGGCATGGTTTAGTCTCTGAAGATCCCTATGGTGACACTGCCTATGTTTGCTTATGGGATACACATTTAGTTAATGGTTGGGTTTGGTTCGAATCCTTCTAATTTTATGATGAATTATCCAAAGGCATTCTCTGAAACAAATTCCCTGCTAGTGATACACTACATGGAACTAACTTTACAAGACTTTGGGGTTCATGGAAAGGTTTCCTGTTTTACCTGAGGGGATGGGGGAAATTAACACACAAAGTTTAGACGAGCTGGGTAATATTTAACTATATTTTTAATTTACATGTTTGATCTTATTTTGCAGGTAAAAATGTCTTATCAAGGCATTTCCAGCCTTCAACACTAAAATATAATATTGTTATGCACAAAGTCTGTGCTCAAGAGCCACACAATTGAGTTTTTTAAAAAAATCTACTAAATACTTTAAAAGTAGTTTATGACTGGGGGCTTGAGACATAGATACCTAAGCAATTAAGGGCATATTCTACTTGGAGAGAACTCATTTGGTTTCTAGGACCCACACACACCACTCTCTATGCAGAGAAGCTCAGCTTCCTGGAACTCCAGTTCCAGGTATTCCAAAGGCCTCTTCCAGGTTCTCTGTACTTATATGCACACACACACACACACACACACACATGCACACACATGCACACAATTTAAAAACTAAAATCTTTTAAATAAGTTTTGTGGTTTTGTGTTGGGCTACAATACATTGAGATCTTTGACTACATGTAGCCTATAAACCATGATCATGTCACAGTGCTTTCTGGAACATGACCCAAAGAATCAGTGCTATAAGATGTATACTTCAGGGGCTAGAGAGATGGCTCTGTAGCTAAGAGCACTGGCTCCTGTTTCAGAGGACCTACATTCTATTCTCAGCACCTACTTGAGATTCACAATGGTCTATATGTCCAGAATCAAGAGTCCAATGCCCTCTTCAGGCCTCTTCAGGAACTGGGCAATACACACGCTGCACATAAAAGTAAGTGTTTTCAATGTGCATTTCAAATATGGACATCATATAACTCGTTTTATAGAGCTTTTTAACTTTGTTAGCATGTGTTTATTATTGCGTCTTAAGCTGACCAGTCTAGAATGTATATAATTTGTTTTCTCTAAATTATTTGCTTTTTATGAATATAATGAGTATATAGTGTCACCAGAACCAGAATGTGAACAAGGACTAAAGGAATTCAAAAAAAGGGAGGCCTGTGGTCCATGAGAACACAACAATAGGCTCCTGTAACTGATCAAGGCTGATCACCAGGACAGGGAAAAAGGTACTGCCAATGACAAAAGGAAACACCCTGCTCACAGTCACCCACCTGGGGCTGGGATGGAGCGGGGAACTGAGTACGAGATAGCCTGTGCAGGTACAGAAGGTGCAGGGGCTGGAGACAAAGGCCTCGTAACATTTTTTTACTTTTCAAATGCTATTGGACCAAAGAATGGAGCAGGCCAGAGATGCTGCCAGCCGAGCTGTGATACAGACAACAGTCACACAGAAAACATGTCTGGCCTGAGGTGGCTCAGCTGATGAAGTGCTGGCCACACCAGAGTGAAGTCTAGGATTTGCACCATCTGAACCCATATAGATATCAAGAGGCAAGGGTTGGGAGTCTCTCAAATTTTCTAGACTGGCTGACTAGGTGAGCACTGAGCTCAGTGAGAAGCTGCCTAAATGAACAAGGCAGAGTGATCAAGAGAGATTCCCCAGTATCAGGCAGAGGCTTGCATACGTGTGCACTCATGCATACACATACCATGTGTGCCTATACAACGTGAGCACTCATACACACAATGCACACTCTACACCACAGACATACTCGGAGGAGGAGGTGTCTCCCACACAGAACACAAAGTCCTTCCAAGTCTTTGTGAACGTTAAATTATTAACCAAAAGTTTTAATGAGTTTATGGACAGCTCTTTCAGTTTATGGGACACAGAGCATGAATGAACAAGTCTATCACACGTGCCACAATATGTGGGTCAGTGTGTCAGCAATTAAAGGTGAGGAGGGATTGGGTCAATAAAATGAGAATTATCCATACAGTGGACCATGGCACACTAGTCAGTCACAGCTATAATGGGCCTCTGTAAGTCCGAACAAATGCTGAATGAGAAAAGGAAATCAGAGCACTGTCATGTGATTCCAGGAGTTGAAAGGTCAAGGCACAGTTTAGGATCGGATCCATTGATGTGGACTATAATAAAAAGCAAAGGAATGAGTGGGGCAGTGTTCAGCAGGGTGGCTTACTCAGTGGGGAGTGTGTCCTACATTTAAGAAGATGACATGTAAACAAGCAGTCATTTCACTATTCTTTAGTAAATGGATGAGCTTTCGATGCTTTTCTAAATGTAAGACATATTGAATAATAAGACAGGTGTAGTAGCTCACATCTGAAACAGGAAGATTGCCATGAGTTCATGGCAACCAAGGTTAAATACTGAATTCCAGGCCAGCTTGGACTACAGTGTGAGACCCTATTAAAGAAAAAAAAGGAAGGAAGGAAGAAAGGAAGGGAGGGAGGGAAAGAGGGAGGGAAGGAGGGAGGGAGAAAAGGAGGGAAGGAAGGAGGGTGGGAAAAATATATTTAATCCAGAAAGGGGAATAAGGATCGAGAGAAAATGAGATAGCAAGAGTCAGTCACTAAAGGCATTAAAAAGGACAATAATGGCATCATATAGCTACCTAAGATACCACACGTCAAATTCACCTCATCTCCCAAGGAGCAGCATTCCTCGTACCTATCTGGTAATAACCAAAACACACCTGTGTTTCATCAGATTCTCCATTATTCTGACATGATTCAGCTCTAGCCTGGACTGCTGAACTACCCAGCCTGTGCCTAGAGAACCTTTCCTAGGCAGGGGTTTGCTGTTCTCAGGAAATTAATGGCTCACCAATAAATAGTGAAAGAATTTCAAATGTTTTATTTTGCCTGCCAATCAAGAGACAACCTGCCTCCCTAGGATTAAAGATTCCAGTCAACAAGCGCAGCTCACGCAAGTGCTAAGTCTAACTGCGCATGCTCACTGCGCATGCTCACTGAGGTTTCTCTCTTGCCCCGGAGCACCCTTCTTGTACTCACATTGTTTCTGCCCCAATGTGTCTACACTGTCCAGCAAATAAGACAGATATACAAACCAGCATGAGTGGGGAACAGAGCAACACATCACCCGGCTGAGTGTGTAAATTCATCCAAAGTCTTTTTCAAAATGGTTCTTGTTATCTACCCAAACTGGACAAGAGTGGAGACGTACAAAACCACAGCAGAGTTCAGAACCATAGATCCGCACATGGCATTGCCACCATATCATGGATTACTATTACTGTCATGTCCTAGTTTGGGTTTCTGTTGCTGCAGTGAAACTCCATGACTTTAAAGCAAGCTGAGGAGGAAAGGGTTTCTTTGGCTTATACGTCCTTCCATATTGCTGTTCATGGCAGTTACCTGGAGGCAGGCACCGATGCAGAGGCATGGAGGGGTGCTGCAGATCAGCTTGCTCCCCTGGCTTGCCCAGGCTGATTTACTATAGAACCCAGAACCAGGGATAGCACCACGAAGTCTGGGCTTGGCCCTCCCTCATTGTTCACTAATTAAAAACATGCCTTATAGCTAGATCTTAAGGAGGCATTTTCTCAGTTAAGGCTCCCTCCTTTCAGATAGCTCTGGTTTGTGTGTCAAGAGGTAAATTCATATACATACAGATGCACAAAATATGCCACAAGTGGTAGTACAGACGGCATGATTTGGTTGGCATAGTTAAATAAAGCTTGGGCTAACCTTTGATTTACATAGTTAAATTCAGGCAAGCATTAAAGTACTGTTAGAAGTCAACACATGATAACCCGGGAGTTCAGATCTCCAGCACACACATAAAAGCTGGGCACGGGCAATATGGACCTTCAATTCCACCTGGGAGGCATAGGGCAGACAAGAGTAGATGTTTGGAGCCCACTGTGCAGACAGTCAAGCCAAATCACTGAGCTCCAGGTTTACTGAGAGATCCTGTCTCAAGATATAAGGTAGGGAGCAATTAGGGAGACACGTGATATTGTCCTCTGGTCTCCATCCACATCCATCCACATGCACACGTTCCTGCACACATATGTATAATCCATCCATATGAACATGTAAATACAACACACACACACACACACACATACACACACACACACACACACACACACACATGAAATGAGGAGAGAGTAATGAAGGGTTCCAAAAGGATGCTGTCTCAGAGTGGGCACAGATAACTTGCTGAAAATTATCAGGAAGTGAATATAAGATTTGATTACTTTGTAAGATACTACGGTTCAAGCTGGAGGGATGGCTCAGTAACCAAGGCCAATTTCTGCTCTTGTGGAAGACACAGGTTCAATTCCCAGAACCCACATGGCAGCTTACAACTGTCTATAACTCCAGTTCCAGGGGACTTATGCTCTCTTCTGGCCTCCAGGAGCTCATATGTAATGCACAGACATACACGCAAGAAGACACTTATACCCATAAAATAAAATTTAAACACTGAGAAATGTTTTAATAGAATGTAAACTAAAAGTCCTTTCAAAAATACCTTAAAATTCATCTATTCATCAAGATCATTCCTTGGCAAACCTTGCTTACTTCCTGAACCATAACTTCCAAATATTAATTAATCTCTTTCTCCTCTAATGTTTCTTCTTGGTGGACAAATCCTTCTCACTTTCTTAACAATAACCCCTTACTATTAACTGATCTGTTTTCTTCCAATACCCCATGCTCATCAAAGAATTATAACCTAAAGCTAACTTTTTATTTTCTTGGGCTTATTTATTAAAAGACAGTGAGACACCATGCAGGTCCTGTGTTGAGGATTTCCTCTAAGGTTCTCAGGAAGCAAAGCATTACTTTACCTAAGCAACAAATATCTTATGGCATTTACACAATATTTATAGAATTTAAATAGCTGGGCAGTGGTGGCATATGCCTTTAATCCAAGCACTTAGGAGGCAGAGGCAGGTGAATTTCTGAGTTCCAGGTCAGCCTGGTCTACAGAGTGAGTTCTAGAACAGCCAGGGCTATATGCAGAAACCCTGCCTTGACAAAAAAAAATTAAATCACATATATTATACCGTCAAAGCATTTCTTTAGATGTACACTGAGTAGCTACCATCATCCAATTATATTATTTAATTGCCACCTATAATCATTCAAATTCTCCTTTCCTTGGTGTATGGTTCTATAAGGTAGGAATGTATAGTCCAGTAACCATTATCCCCACAGTCAAGGTATAGGACCATCACTCCCTTGTGCTGCCCAGAGGTAGTCAAGTCTCCCCTGAGTACTATCTCCCAGAAACCATTAATTAGTTTACAGAGCTGAGGATGATTTGAACTACCCATCCTGCTGCTTCCAAGTTCTGAGTTGTGGAATTACAGGTATGAACCTACACACTTGGTTTATGTGGTGCTGGGGATCGAACCTGAGGCTTTGCTACCTAAGCGCTCTACAGACATCTCCAGCCTCTGGAATCAGGTTTGTTGCCTTGGCAAAAAGATTTGAGAGTTCCCCACAACAGTACAGATATCCAGAGGAAATCTAATTGCTGATTAGATTTCCCTGGAACCATAACTGGTTGGTCATTTACAAGGGAACGTGCATTCAGGATGGCTTCCAGTCTCGAGCAGTTATAGAGCTGCTATCCGTTCTTAAAGACCGGGGGTTTCAGGGGAGGAGTGTTTGCAAGTGACTCAACCGAGGTGATGCTTAGTAATGATAAAAGAAATGGCGGACATGAAAACTATAGGAAAGGTCCACCTCACCCAGGACCAATAATATCCAGCTTGCAATGTATTCTCTTTAGAGATGATGAGTGACATTTTCAATGTTGAGCGGAACGGTTCATCATGGGAGTAGAGCTCAGAAGCATCCACTGAGGCAGCTTTTACATGGCTCCCTATTGCCACGCATGACCCTTGCAGCTGAATTGTCACAATCTTACGTCCTGACTTATGTGTACAGTCTTCATCATTTCTGTGTCAGCAAGTAACATCGCTCAGTGACCACTGACTTTTATCTGACCTAATACACACACATCTGCGATACCCAGGGAAGACTACCTGACACTAGGGGACTCTGTGACTATCCTACAAAAAGAGCTACTTCAACAATTATGCAGAGCAGTGGCTACAGCTGCACTTTTTTCTGTTGATTTAAACATAAAAAGCATATGTCTGAATCCTCGTGGGCAGAGTGCCCAGATCACAATGTTTTTATGAGATAGAGTTTTGGGTGTCCTTCTGCCAAGCTTGGGCCATGGTAGGGCCAGGGTCATGGCCACGGGAAAATAGAATGACATTTCAGGGTCATAACTCCCTATACCCACCACTGCATCAACAGTGGCTCAAAGCCTTTAAGACAAGAGCGACAGGAAAATTTCTTATGCTCTAAAGCCTTCAGTAACTCTCTGATAATCCAATGCAAATTTGTGAGAACCTCTTCTTTCCAGCCTTTTCAAAGACACTTAGTCAGAAGCAGTAGTACAAAATTTAGGTGCTTATAGAAGGTACACAATGGATCACCGTATTTAGAATTCCCATACATGCTTCATTTTAACCTCCAATAACAATGCCCTAACTCTCATACCATTATGGTGTCCTTTTTCTAAGTGAAGAAAATGGAGTTCTGAGAAATTACTCATGAAACAGTTTTCTACCCAAGGCATAGTTGAATCCATACCCTCTGTCCTTTAAATTACAATTCACAAGTAAATATATCCATCTCTCCACTCATTCAAAAAATATAGTATTGCTAAATCCATCCACAGAAAGAAATAAGAAGAGCACATGTTCCTTGCCTCTGGGTAGTCATTTGTGAGAGTTATCAGCAACAGGATATTCAGATCTTGGATCAAATACTTTTCTGAGACTCACAGAAAAACCACACTTTCCAGACAAAACTCATGCATGCATAATCAGGATGAACTCACTGAATATTTGCAGTGGAAGTTAGTATTCCCTGGATTACTTGAATAGTGACAGTATACTGCCAGGAATTCAAAAGGGAGACACGTTTTGAAAACTGAGCTATGCACTGAGGCTAAGATGGAAGGAGCTTGGACCTTTGATGGGCATTCCAGCAAGCAAACTCCAGGCAAAAGACACGATGAAGAAAGACCAGTGGAACAGGGAAATTGGTTCCAGGCCACAGACATATCTGAGGCATGAGTTTCTGACCTGTGGAAAGGATGTGGTGAGGAGCAGATAAAAGGAACTTCATAGCCAAGCTCCTCCCCTCTCTCATGACCTGTACTCCCAAAGGGAAACTATTCAACCCTCTGTTTCCTCATACACAGAATGGAAATAAGAGTCTCATCCACAGGCTGTGCCATGGCACAGGGAATAATTGATGTCTCACATGCACTTAGAACAGATATTCAAACTTAAGAATCTGATACATCATAAAAACCATTTTTACCATTAAAAACACCATCCCTATCATCAGCCTCATCACCAGAAGTTGAGGCTGGCATGGTCTCACCAAAACTACCTCTTCCCTCCTATATTCAAAGGCACTTTACCAGCATCATTTCCCAGAATGTTTCCAGGTACTTATTCTCATCAGTACTAAGGCGTGAAGTGACAACTACAAAAAAGGAGAATTACAAGTCTTTGGGAGTATCCGTGACAGGTTCTTTTTAAACACCAGTATCTACTCTTTATGAGAATGGATTTCACTATTAAAAGCTAATGAGATGTCATTGATTATGTCAGTAACATCATGTCCATAAGCAGACTCAAGAACATGAATTTTTTAGAAGACTTTCCATACTCAATTATCAACGTGTGTTGCCATCTGAGCATACCACGGGAAATGAGAAAACAAAATGGCACAATTGTCTGTTCAATGTTTCTTTACTGTGACATTTTCAGTAATAGTGTGTTTTCAGTTAACAGTGGGATCCAAGGGCTGACACCAAAGCCGGAATCCATTCTGGAGTGCTTCAGGAAACACATGAAGGATGATTTATTTGAACTCTGCAGCCATGATGACACACAGACCATTTATGAGACATTGGCTCTTTCAAATGTTCCATGGCCAGCCAATATCTGCCCAAGCAATACTGCCACAGGATGTGTTAGGGAAAAATGAAGTAATGAGGAGACATAGCCATTTCATCTTCTCCAGAAAGGTTGGTTTTCTGCCCCCTCTCTTTCATCTGTATGGGCATGATCTGCAAAACTTGCCATGCCCCCTTGCTTCAAAGCCCATACATGGAAGGGGTATGTAAGGAGTCCACAGAGCCTCTCCAACCAACTGACTGTTGTTCATTCACCACCCTTCCTCCCTCTTTATATATGAAAAAAATTAGAAAAATCTGATGTTCTAGGGCAAGGAGAGGAATCTGGTCCTGACATAGGAACAGAGGGAAGGGGTAGCCATGGGGTAAAATTTCTAACATCTCTGACTTAGAATGTGAGGGAATGGGCTGACAAGCTGCATAATACACGATGATGGGAATGATATAATTATAAAATACTAATGTCTTACCATAACCAAGCAAGGATTCCTTTAAGGAAGAAATTCCCACATGTCTTTTAGAAAACCAGGTGAAGTCTCAAGACATGGAGCCAAAGCAATCTTTGAGATGCATTTAGAAAAACTAGAAAAGCATGCATTCTGAAGCAGGCCTTGTCCTTCTAGTACCAGTCATATGTGAAGGAAGCCAACTGCATGTGACAAGAAAGAAGGCTGCTCACCCCATCAAGAGTCCATTTATCCCAATAATTCTTTTTACACTTCTGTTGATGTAACTACAAAGTATGAATACAGTGATTACAATCAAATAAGGCTCCATCCTCACCATCCCTGACTTGCTTCCCTCTGCATAAAGGGAGAAAACAAACTACGGAGTTAGAGCAAGGGAGATGTGATATATATACCATGAAGGCCTGGTCTTTATGCTTATTTGGTCTTCCAGGAGTCCCTCCTTCTGCAGTGTCCTAGAAGCCTATCACAAAATGTATAATATTTTTTCCAAGGTGTATACAATGTCCTCTATAAAAGAGTGTGAAGATGTGAGCATGTTGGAACACTAGTTATTCTTCTATATGTGTTAGATTCTTGCTCAGAGCTCACAAGTTGTCTGCTAGAAGTCGGAATAAGCAAATGACAAACAACAGAGAGAAAACACAGACAGTTGGCCTTAGTCTCGCTCTCACACTCTGGGACATGACCAGTAAGTGGTCAATCCCAGAGGATAAACTCCTAGTTCACTACACTAGTGACTAGCAGAGACTCTTGAGCCCTTTCTTGGATGACAAGTCCCCAGGATTATTCGTAGTTGACCCTTGCTAAGTGTAAAACCTGTAATCACCACCACCAAAAAAAAAAAAAAAAAAAAAAAAAAAGACCTTATGGGTAGGCCAGTGGCACAATAGATAATGGCCCTGACTATAGATCAAAGGCAAGGCTTTACCCACACCTGTAAGAACATAGCTTAGTGATCTCTGTGGAGAAGCTTGCTATTCTTCTAAAACTATTGATGTTCAGTCATTAATTGCACAAATATTTACTAAACACTTACCAAGGGCCAATGACCAGAGTTGGCCCAGAACATAAACCAGCAGGAAAGGTATGGCCTTCAAGGGGTGAAATAAGTTCACAGACATGGTCCAGAGGGTACAAGTCCAGGCTACCAGATCAAAAAGCCAAGGCTGTATAGAAGCATGGTTATATGTAGTATTGACATCGGAGGCCTCTCTCCTGACAGTCTTCATGGAGGCAACATGCAGAATAAAAGAGACACCTCAGGCCAGACTCAGGATGCTCTCTCCTCAAAAGGGAGTGCTCTACCCTTGCTGCTGTCCCTCTGGGCCATAGTGGCCCTCCCTAGATGTCTGCACAGTTCACTCTATTGTTAATTCAAAGCTCTACTCAGAAGAAACTCCAGCGTTGAAGCTTAACCCATTAACCTCAAGTTAAAGAGAAACCCCGTCTTGTTTTTTCCTGACAGTACGTGATCTCTGATACTGCATGTATTCTTGTCATTTTATTTTTTACTGCCCTATCCATAAAACCAAAGTAGTAATTTTCAGGGATATGCTGCATAGACAAACTCACGTTTAATCAGTCTTCATAAGGACCAGAGAAGTAAGAAAGGGAAGGAGGGTGAAGGAGGGAGGGAGGGAGAGAAGGAAGCAGGGATGGGAGGCAAGAAGCAAACCACACAATTACAACTGAGAAAACTTGAAAAAATAAGCACACACACACACACACACACACACATCTCCAACACTTGAATGGTACTAGAATCAAGTACGCTAAAAAAGAGGTCACAGGAAAAACACTGAAATACTTCCGAACTTACCAGGCAAAAGTACATAAAGTAGCTTCATGAACAAATCTGTTTTCCTATTTTTGCTTATTTATACTCATCTCAAAAGAGACTTAAACACACTTTATGGAAAGAGCATGCAGTGTCCCAAGATAAAAGAACAAGGGCAGAGAGTAATAGTACTGATGAATGGAAGGTAACAGAGGAGAAGAAAGGGAAGATCTCAAAAGGAGCCTAGGTGGCTTTCACGGTGAGTCCCAAATTGCTTTCTAAGCCAGAGGACTCATGAGTCCTGCATCTTGCAGGATGAGGCAGGGGAAGTTGGCTAAAGTGACTGAAGACAGCCTACTCTGTTTTTAGGGAGAGGGCACTACTTTCTGACTGTACCCCAGAGTCACCATGAAGATAAGAGTTCAATGTGGCCAGACCTGGTATTTGAATAAGTGCTGGTCAAATAAATACACTGGTGGAAAGTTTCATTCCCATGTTCCCGTGTTTTTCTCTTTTGGGTCTTTTCCCCCCCAATGTGTGGGTCAAAGCAAACATGTCTGTGGCCATAAAGAGGAAGGAGATAGGATCAGTTACATGACTAACTATGCCCATAAAGCAGAGGGCCAAAGCTGTGCAGGAGCACAGTTATTTGTGGTATTGAAGCCAGAGACACTTCTCCTGACAGTCATAAAGAGGACCTCATAAAACCCACAAGGCAGGCACCACAAAAATCAGCATTATCAATCCCTACCTCCTGATGATCTCCAATGGGGGTGGGGAATAGTGCTATATGCAATTTAGTTTACATGATGTAAGTGGTAGGCAGGTAGGAACAATCTCTCAGGCATATCTCTTGATCAAAACCTCTGTTCATCTGGATGACTTCAGATACAGACTTTGCAGTCTATGTCCCTTAAGTGATTATTTTTAATACTTATAAAATTCTCAAGCTTTCCTTAAATGTTTCAAATGCCACACTCTTGCTCCCTATTCGTGGTAAGGTATTCAGGAAGAACCTCTTTCTTTGAGACTACTTGAACTTCCGGTTTTGCTGGCAGCATTTATAAGAACTGAGTTGCACTGTGACCAAGGTTAGAGTCCCAGACAGGGACTTGCAGCTCATTATTTCGTTGTATTTTGAGTTCAAGGCCATTTTCCTGACTGGAAAGCCCATCTGGTAAGGGAGGTGGATGTGGAAAGCGGAAGAGCTTGGCAGGTCTCCAGTTACATGCCAAGGGAGAATACTCGGGCAGAGCTGAATGTCTCCACAAAACTCATATCGTTCCCTGTCTGTTCCAGGTCATGAACTAAAGCAGGGTGGAGTTTCATACCACACAGGGATGCTTCCTGTGAGGCTGAAGCAATGAGTGATGATGGGGAGGCTAGCTCCACACTGAGCTCTTGTCACAACCAGAACAAGCACAGCTAAATTTCATCTCACTCACAGGCAGTCCGTTCTACCACAGTACTGTTTGGGAAATGCACTGTTCCAACACAAGTCTCTGAGAACAGCAAGATAATTACTCAGTGAATGTGTGCTTGTCCACAGAACCATGTGGTGACCACAGGGAAGTACACCCATCAGGCAGTACGAATGCACACCAAAACCACATGCCAGCTGCCTCAGTTTAGCACATGTGGTATACATATACACACTACACCCAACTTCTGATAAGCTGCCTCATATGGCTTTGTAACGACTCATCTGAGCCACATTCATTGGCGACCCCTCAGTCATAGACAAGACCAAGTACCAAGTTTCTTGTGTTTGGTGCATTGTTTAACCTACTAACAACCATAAATACAGCAACTCTTTTTATTAAGCTCCTATTGTCTCTTTAAAAAAAGATTTTAAATATTGTACTTCTAGTTTGATAGATAAATTATCTATGCCCATCTATGCAACTGCATCATTTTGCACAGGATGGTGACTTTAAAAATATGTGTATGGGGTTACAGAGCGATGGTTGAGTGTCTGTCAGGAGCCTATTCTGCTCTTGCAGAAAAAGAACCTACGCTTGGCTCCCAGAGCCCACATCAGGAGGATCATGGTTGCCAATAACTCCAGAACCAACACTCTCTGACTTCCATGACTACCTGAATGCATGTGGTTCGGTATGTATAAACTCACAAAAGCACACACACACACATACACACACACATGAGCAAAACTAGTTTTTTAAAGTGTGATTCACTAGAGCACAACTGAGTGAACTAGGAATTTATAGAAAGTATTATTTTAATGTGAATTTTGCTAGAATGCAAACTCAACCAAAAGCTATTAGCTACAAATGGGCACCAGTTCAAGTTTGTGAATTCATTAACTCCATTTAAGAAAGAACATGTTAAATAAGCTTATAAATAAGTGGACTCTGTATCACAAAAGTCTCATCTTCCACATAGCATGTTTGCTCACTGTAGGAACTAAAAGCAAGCAAAATACAAAACAAAACAAACAAACAAAAAATCCACCTTGCTTATCATCCCCAGGCGAACATTCTCAACTCTGCTTCTGTTCCTTTTCTGTGTGTCCTGCTGTGGACAGTGTGTCTTCAGTGGTCTTTGATGGTGGCTTAACCCAGCTTTACAATCAAACTGCTACTTCTGAGTGCAGTAGGCTCTCCTGAGACGAGAGAGGCACGTGACCCACCTGAGCCGCCTCTCAGGATTAACTGAGCAGCTACTACCTGTTCAGGCTCTGTTAGAGAAACATGAGTGCTCCATTGAGTGGGCCCTAACCAAGAGGATTTCTTAGTTTCCAAATTTGTTCTAGCTGTAACTTTTTTTCCTCTTAAGATTAATTACTATTTTCATTCTAGTTCTAAGATTTGTTAAAAATATAAATTATATAAATAGCACATTCAGAAAAGAAAATGGACTTGTATTGTTAAGCTTCTGCAAATTACAGCTTCGACAATTGCCTCCTGGCCCTCTGTCTGCCATCATCTAAAACATTGTACCACCAAAATTAACTACATAAAACAAAGCTGTATCTGAATATTTTTAAGTAGTAAATACATACATTAAAAACATCAGGATGACTAACCACTATTTTCCTTCCTTTTTTCATCTTTCAGTATAGTTATTTTGAATGTGTGTGTGTGTGTGTGTGTGTTTGACTAAAGGCTATAGTAAATTGTATGGAAAGATACATAGCTATGGACATATACACAAATATTAATATATGTGTTTGTATATATTATAAATAATACAGAAATATTATATTTAAGCCTGATTATCCTTATTCTGAATAAGTTAAATGTTCTATAGATGACACACACAGCTCAACATAAAAAGCTATGTGGGATTCACCCCCCCCATATTGCTTTTAGATGAGATCCTAAGAATTAAATAGAAATAAAGACTGCGAGATGATGTCAAAAAAGGCCAGAAGGGTTGGGGATATAGCACAATTGGCAGAGTGCTGGCCCCGCAAGCACAAAGCTCTAGGTTTGATTTCCAGGATTCATAAACTTAAACTATACATGATAGTACAAGGCTGCAATTCTAGATTCAAGAGGCAGAGGTAGGAGAATCAGAAGTCAGGGGTTCAAAATCACTGCCATTTATATAGTAGATTTGAACACACCTTGGGCTACAGGAGAGCCTGTCCCAAAAATAAAAATTAAAATACAATAGCACCCCATATTTGCCAGCTGTGAAATTGCACTTGATTTCTCTCCTATTTAAGATCATGCTGCTCAGTCAGTCACTGTTGTGGTCTAAGAATGGTGAAGGAAGAACTCTAGGAAATTACAGGGTTACATCCTGTGCCTTCAAGTGTGGCCTCTGTATTTGATGCTATGACTTCTCTGAGTGAAGGCAATGTCTCACTATCCTAACAGTATCTGGGTGCGTGTATGGCTTTCTGTCAAAATTCCTGCCCTTTCAAAGCATCTTTGTGTATGATAAGCTGGATGTATGGTTTAGCTGAACCAGGCCAGAAACTCTTGCAGATATTGTGGGACTCCCCCTTGTGACTTCAACAACTTTCCTAGAGTGGCGGTGTTTGAGAAGTTTCTACCAAAGCCTACCTTACACCTAAGAACAGGGAAGACAGGCCATTCTTCTTAAGGACAGGTAATGACAAGCCGGGCGGTGGTGGTGCATGCCTGTAATCCCAGCACTCTGGGATTACAACATCTCAGAGGCAGGTGGATTTCTGAGTTCAAGGGCAGCCTGAGTTCCAGGACAGCCAGGGCTATACAGAGAAACCCTGTCTCAAAAAAACCAAATCCAAAAAAACAAAAACAAAAACAAACAAAAAACAAAACAAAAAAGACAGGTAATGAGCATGTCCAAGGTGATCTGAAGTCACCCTGAGCATAGTAAAATGTCTCTTTGCAGTTTCCATTCCATGATCTGCCCCCATTTTGTGCCTCTATTATCAGCCTGAGAAAGCTTTTCAACTACTGACCAGATATATCTGGCCACTGAATTAGATACATCTGTGATCTGTGACACTGTAAACACCTAAGAACTACTGATACTCCAGAGAGTTGAGCCACACAACTTCCCATGGTCCTTGTTAGCACAAGGTCACAGGACCCAAGGATGCAAATATTTTCATGTGAGACCCTCAGCACTAGAAGGTCAGTGTTTTACTTTGTTAAGGTCCTTATGAAAACGTCTTCATTTGTTAAAATATCAACTGAAGCTCTCTAACACATTTTAACCTGTCAATCTCTGTAGAAACCGTTGGATATTTACAGACATGAGTTCCCTTTTGAGATACTGGGTATCAGTCAGTGGAATCAAGCTTGACCTCCCTGCTGAGCCTCAGTTCAGATGCCACTGCCATTTGAATAAGCCATTGGGTACGGTCATGTCTCGGGTCCATTGCTGGAGAGGAATTCGGGACGGAGAACATTCATCATGGCCAAGAATGGACCCAGGCTCTTCTATTGAGAAAGTAATTCAATTGATTACCCAGTAGAATGTCAAAAAAAGATACAAGAAGATAAAATCCTTGGCTGTACTAGACACCGGAAAGGGGGAAGAAAAAAAAAGCCACAAAATGAAAACTGCCTTTCAAACATGGTTATAGTTAAGCTATTTAAAAAAAAAAAATCACATGATTTTGTTCCGAGCACTATATAATGAAAAGGAGCATTGACATCCAGTGGGAAAGCCACATTTTATGATCTCAGCAGTAATTACTACAAAGCTCATTTGTAACAGTGTGGCCAACCCTCACTTAGTCTGACCCCAACAGCCAACATCCTCTGAAGTCAGAGCTAAGGGCCTTAAGGTCATGTTTAAAATTATTATAAGTTCAAAACAGAAAAAAGCAAACTGCCTTCCCATTGACAGGCGTATGAAGGTTTTTTCCAGTATGAGAGAAAAGTTGGAACCATTGCTCTATGTCGCAAAACACCAGTGGTCACCACTCAGCAAACCAAACCGTGGCTAAGCTCATAAAAAAAAAAATCAAGTAGTGTGCCACACTAACAAGAAACTGCCTTGCAAGGGACATGAGGCTCCGCTGGCCATCCCGACCACTCTATCTCCACACTCCAGCTCCACGTTTATGTGCAACCTCAGAGTCCCCTTGCTTTTCATCACTCAAGCATCAGACTCTAAAAATCAACAGGAGCTGAGGCCAGGAAGCAGGAACCCCAGAATATGCTGGGGTCCAGTAAACACCCTTCTCACTAAAGAAATCGGCAACTTAAACAACCCATGCAAAAAGCGACTGCCCAGCCCTTCTCTGCCATTTATCCAAAGGAGAAAACAAAGTCAGACTTACCCCGGGAAGCCATCCCATAGGCTGACACAGAAGAGTGGCCTGTTGACCAGATACCTAACCTCACTGGGCTTAATCTTCCTGTCCACCTACTAACCTCTGTGACTGCCTGTGCATCTGGCTTTTGAAAAAGAACTTCTGCAAATGTATGGTGGATGAGTAATTGTGGCGACTTCATAAAACATGCCAAGCCCATCACTAGGAAGGGCAGTTTCATTTACTAACTGCATTTTTGTGTGCTTTTATTTATTTTCTTTAGTGAAATTACTGGGGGTTTTTTGCTGATGTTAATTCCCTGTCCTTGTCCAAGAGGCAGGAGGCTGCCTGTTTTGTGTATAAGTTTTTCTGGCTCTCTGTCAGCAGGCAGCAATGTTGAACTAATATATGAAAGCATGGCTTGGCAAACAAATCAACTTTGATTTGGAAATTTTATACTCCTACTGTTTTCCCATGTCCTATGAAATAGCCACTCAACCCTCTTCTCTCTTCTTGCATTAAAAATGTCAGTATTGTCAGACTACATCAAATTCTCATTGTCTCTCCATGTGATCCTTGCTTTAAAACCTGAGCACTCACTCTATCCTTACAGAACTTTCTACGTATATATCTCCTGGAGGTACACACACACACACATACACACACACACACACTTTAAAAGCACTAAAACTCTAGAGACTGATAAGTATTGAACACAACAATATCCTAATCCCAGATATGAGGGTAACAGGGGTCACATACAATAGAATATTCTCACTGAGATCAAAGCAATATCTATAATCAAGCACATTAATATTTCTGCTAGAAAACATGAATATTCAACTAAGTGGGATAATAAAGACTATAAATAACCTTCTGTCATCTCAGGTTAAGGAATTCTGCCAGAAAACATTTCAGAAAGAAACCTCCTTCAACATTTTGGGAGACCTTTCAATTTCAGAACTGTGGATTAAGGATTTCTAACTTACACTTTTGCTCAGTAAATTAACAAAGTTTTGAATTCTTAAACTGTTTTCATCACATACATTCATAAAGGGAAATTTTGACAATTCAGACAGAATTAAAGCTACTATTGTGCCCCAAAGTGCAGAGAACTAAAAGCTTTACTCATAAATATATCACATACGTCCTTTGAATACCAGCTTGGCCAAGTACACACACACACACACACACACACATGCACTCAGGCATGCACATATGCACACACACAAATACACATGTATACATGCACATGTATACGCACTCTCTCACACACACATACACAAGTAAATACCACTCTAGTTTTCACACAAGTTAAAAACAATGGTTGTTCAAGAACACATCACAAGGCATAGTGCAACTGTAGTGGTTTTATGTTGGTGCCATGTGGATACATGTTATTGGCTAGGCTCCTCAGCACCTTTAAGACATTTCATAGGGGAAAAACAAAAACAAAACTCTCTTTTATTGAGTTCACAAGGAATCAGAGATAGCTTTGGCATTAGAAGCCAAAGGTCTCCATTCTCTGACTTCCCTGCAAACAGGATGCAGACAGGCCTTAAGCTCAGTCACTCAGGTAAGTCAGAAGCAGCAGAGTGTCATGTTCACTGGCAGGGGAAGAAGAGACCATAACTAGGAAGCTTCACACCAGGGTGTGGCTATGTGGCATGCTGCCAAGGTGGCACTAGGAGAACATCAATAACATACATGGTGGTCTGCGTGTCCATGGAGAACATGTTATCCTCAGGGGCTCCATGTTACTGCCTTGCCCCTCACTGCACATCCCCATATTATTCTTGGGCTTCACAGGGCTCCAGGGCTTCTGGGAATCCTTTAATAAACTCTCATTGGGCTTACTGGGAGAGTCCAATTTAAGATATAGCTAAGAAATCTGATGGCCACAGAAGGAAAGTTCTTTTAATGAAGTGAGGCAGAGTGAAACAGCACATGAATCTGAACATGACCTGAAAGCCAAAGACTGCAACCTCCAAAACTGACTCCCATTCCTGAGTTTCATTAACTGAGTCTGAGCCCAAGGACAAGGGTATTGTATTATCTGTACCCCTCATAGCTATAAAATAACTACTCAGAATAAAGAAATACCATCTTTGATATGGTCACTCTTTGCCCATTCAAACACGCCCTGAGAATCTGTGATCTGTTACACACTCAGCGAAATACAAGTTCACAGGGCTGATAGGTTTAACAAAGGATACTATCAGGTGTCCAGTTCAATCTGAGGTTCAGAAAAATTATAAGCAATTTTCATGGTAAGCTTGTCCCAGATTTGAAATATACTGTGCTTAAAATCCCCTGTTCAGGTTATATTTATACTAAAATGGTATTTAATCTATAATGCAGATTTTATTGCTATCAAGAGCTTTCCTACTGGGTGCTCCACAGAGTAGTGGAGATGCTGGCTGGAATGGCTATCACAGACCTTTGCATATGGTGTGACCCAGGAAAGGGCTGTGACTGGAGTGAGGTTGGTGACATAGGAAATAAAGGAAAGAGTGTACTGGAAGATGGGACGGCAAAGGACAGGAAGTCCAAGAATGAAATCTAAAGGAAAGACCAGATTACAGAAAATGAAACAGCCCATAAAATGGAGCACGTCTTGGCCTAACCTACTGTACAGTAGACACTCTTTACTGAGTTGCCAATTCCTTTGCAGGACCAGATTGCATGACCCTGAATAAGAGGATTCTTTGCCTTGCCCCAGCCCAGCCCTATCCTGGAGATGGAAAAATATAATAAGCAGGGATACAAACTCATCACCAATGGTTTCCTCTTCTGGAAAACCTGGCAGCCACTATCTGTCTATGACCTCAGGAGAGACTGAATGAGGGACTGTCCAGCCCAGCTCCATAGGAGTCATGAAAGAGAACAGGGTAGCAGTGGGGGGCATGTGTACTTTATTTACTTGCTTAGTTGTTGAGGCAATTAAAAACAAGTATTGGCAAGATCAAGGACCAAGCAAAACCAAGGTCATTGCTGCTGATGAAATGTAAATTAAGACACTTGTTCTGAGGAACTGGCTGGATCCTAGAACTCTGGGCATGCGCGTGCGCATACATGCACACACACACATATCATACATACATACATATATTAATTCATACATATATAAATATGGATAGGACATTCATACATATATACACACATAGTTACATTCATTTATACATATATATATACATAGATACATATACATAATACATTCATTAATATATTCATTTATATATATATTTAACATATATACATTCATACATATGCATTAATATAAACATATATATTCTATATATATATTCATACATATACACAGATACATTCATACATTCATACATTCATATACATACCCACACATACACACACCACCCCTATGAGCCCTGATCTGCTCTGACTCTGGCTGAGTTTCATCTGTATTCACCCTTCCCTGTTGCCTTTGCAAAGCCCCCTCTAGTTATACCCACAGACCTCCAGATTAACCTTTCTAAAGCTTGCTTTTTGCCCTGTTATTCTACCATTCCCACACAGACAAACTTAATAAACATTTGCTGACTGAGAAATTGGCAGGTTCAAGTTGAGCAAACTGTACTAACCTGGCACATAGTAGTAAAGAGGGCAGGCAAAAAATTCAGACATCCCCAAACATGCAAGGTAGCTCCCTAAAACACCCTCATAAAAATGAAATCATAGCCAGGTTGTCAAGGAACACGTATAGAAGTACATCTTGAGGATCTGGGTGAGTTACTTACTGAGAGATGCTTACATGAAATGTTACAAAAAATAGCCTAGATTAATGTCTGCCCTCACAACCAGCACCATAGCTGCTTCCGGATCTAATAAACCTTTCTGTGCATGGTGAGGAAAGAAAAACTAGTCACATGTAACACAGCAAAGGAAGGAAGTGAGAAAGAGACAGATGAGAAAAGAAAAACCAAGCCAACTCTTGGATGTCTTTGAAACTGTCTGCAAGTGTCCTCCTTTGTGCTGACTCTCTGGGAGGAGGTGTATCATCAGCCAAGGTAATAAGAGGTGGGGGTATGCAAGTGCTGACAGCTGCCAGTTCCTCCTCCCTACCCTGTGCCAGGCATCATGCCGACCTGTACCTTAGGTGACTTCATGGGCAGCACCGCAGCCAAGATTTACAGCAAGCACTGTGCTGGCCACGGCCTATGCGTCACCTCATCTCACCCTCTAGCAATTCTGCAGAGCTCAGCAGTATTACTCCACTGTCCAGAAGAGAGGAGAGATGGAGAGAGGACAGATAACAGGTCTTGTCTCCAATTCCTTCTGAGTTCTAGGATAAGGAAAGACCAAGAGGTTAAAAATAAGAGGATGGAAGTGCCTTGTGGGACTATCAGAAGGCTGGGAACATAAAGGGTAACAGATGCATCAAAGGTTACGACAACGTAAGACCTGCGAGTCTGGGACAGTGGGATGGAAGTACATTAGAGCATGTTATGATGACTTGTCACTTCATAACTTTAATTTTGCTAGTGTTGTGAAACTTAATCTGAATATGTTTTCAGATATCGAGGTTTGCCAAAGGGGTTGCAACCCATAGACTGAAAACCACTGTTTTAGAGCAATGTAAGGAACTCCAGCTAAAGAGGCACATTTAGTTAAGTTCTGGGTTATATGCTATAACAAAGCCTAACTATAACAGGGTAAGAGTCTTTATTTGCTCACACAATGGGCAAATACTAAGCATCTGCTATGTGCCACACAATGCTTGTGCTGCTCAGGGTTCTGAAATGAATAAAGAGGTAAAAGTCTCCACCTCTATGGAGTAATAGGATAGGGTGAAGAATATAAATAAACCCAATAAATAGACTACATCATGTTAAGGGTAGCAAGTACTGAGAACAATAGCAAGAAGCATCGAAGATCAAACTGAGGCAACTAAGGGATGAAGGGATGGGCGTGTAGCCCGGAGAGTAGTTATGGAGCAATAAGTCAGGGTATGGTTAGAGGTCAGCTCTGCTAGGCAGAGAATCCGGATGGGATGCGATACTGCTGGAGCAGTGGGGAATTCAGTCCAGCTGAGGCACAGACATATGCCAGCAAGATAATGGGTCAAACTATAGAAGAATCTTTAAGCCATTGTACACCCATGATTTTTCAGCTTTGACAGACCTGAACCACTTGTAGAATCTGGAGGAATCAAAAGGGCCCCCACTCTGCAAACTACATTCCCCAATACCACTTTGGGCTAAAGACAAACACCTCTCGGACATTCCAGCCTAGACAGAGCTAGAACTTGATCCCACAGGTGAGCGCAGTCCGCACTGAACCAAAGCAACACTTTCACTTTAGCTATCTCTTGGGTGCTGTGCAGCAAAATGGAGAGCAACATGGCTCAGGGCATGGCAGGACTTCCCCCGTGTGCGAGGAAGGCCTTGTTCCAATGTTCTCATCAAAGCCAGGCGTACTGGTGCTCTAAGGGCTGACCCCACATTTATGAGCTGAGACATATGTCATCTGCCACACATGGTTAGATACCCGATTGCATTGGGAAGATTCTTAAATCCCACAGTCAGGATATTCATCATTTGTTGTGTGTAGTAGCAGACAAAATAGACATGGCCAAGCAACCCATGGAGGGCATCCGCCAGTTTGTAGTTTCATGTGCGTATGTTCATGTACATACACATACACATATTCACACACTTGGGTTTATTTCATTTGAGCTAAAAGAAAGCCAAAACTGTCTGTTATTCTGTTACTGCCAAAATCTCAGTGCACAACACAGTGTCTACCACAAACTACATGCTCAATCACTAGCTCTCGAATGGTGAAAAAAAAAAAATCCAAAGAGCCTTTTTGGAACTCAGTCTATAACTCAGAATCTTAAATGGTGGGTCATCAGCCCAAACAGGGTCACATAACAAATGTCTGGTACAAGAAAAAAGTCCCAACGGTAAAAGGTTTCTGAATGCACAACAACAAACTGAACTGAGGATAGTGTTTCTGGCAGTGATCGCCCACAATAGAGCATGGAACATCACCACAGTGAGTGTGGTTGGCATTGCACATGTCCTCCTGCCACGTGATACCACGGAATGCTGCTCACGTTTGAGACCACTGTCTTTATGAATTGTGAGGATTTTACTGTACATACACAATTTTATAAGCATATGGTTTAATTATGGAAAACAAAGACTTGTAATATATTTCACAGATCTTCATCAGCATGTATCAATTTACATATCTTTGAATTGTATTATATTAGAATATTTGATTTTTAAGGTTTGTGGTTTGAGTCCATGGCTTGAGTTTCTTTCTTTTTTTAAAAAAAAAAGTCAGTCAATGGAATAACAACAAAATTTTCAACAATTTCTAAAATGGTTCTGCCATTTTATACTACTTGTATTCCCAGCATGGATAGTCATAAAGTCAAAATATAGACTGCCTCTACAAAATGGCTGAAGATGTTCTGTGATCTCTAGTGCCACAGAATCAGCCAAGTTTTAATTTTTTATATAAAAACATGCAACAAAATCAACTAACTAGTATGTGAATTCTTTAGGTCTTTAAGAAGAATAGAATTATATGTATACAAAAAATCATTTTAAATAAACTTCTTTATGATTCATTATCAACAAATGTTTGGTTTTCATATGTATTTTATATGCCTGTATAATAGAATCAAGTAAAAAAAATTCATGCAAAAAGAAATTGTAAATAGAAAAAACTTGAGGACTTCTTGTCTAGGACCTAAGTGGATCTAAATACCACTTTAACAGAATAACTGCTAAAAATAAAGGGATGGGTACTTTGAAACACTACTAGCATCTGAGCCACAATATTCTGTATTTATAATCCATCTCCATGTGACTTTAAAACTTATACCACATTCCTGTTACTGTAATACTGACTACCCCACCTCCATACACACCCCACAAGCTTCCTAAGTTATCTCTAGCAATTGTTTACTGAGTCACAATCACAGATTGATACTTTATATCAATTATAATTCAATATGTAATTAGAAGTAGAAGTGAATTCTCAGAAGCATGAGATGGAAAACAGAATAGATCAAGTAAGTATACAGTCCTGAATACATATCACTAGGCGAGACTCAAGTGATTCTTTGCTTGCTCTAAGTGCTTATGATGACTCCTGGTTTCTCCTATTGTAGAACAGGTTCATAACTAGTCCAATGAAGTCTGTGTATGCTACATTGAGGACATACTCCTAGAACATACATACATGCACACGTGTGCACACTCCCACATACACACACACACACATCACTTGAGTCCATCCTTTAATTCACTGCCAACATTTTGTTCTCCAGCTAATAATGAAACAATTTCCTTTCTGCCCCCTGCTAATTCCTAACCTCCACTTATATGACCCAGCAAGAAATAAAATTAGCAGGTCTGTGATGCTTGTGATGTCAGACTCTAAAGGTAAGTTAATACCTGATTAAGTTTCTGATTAAAATCAGCCAGGTTTTAAACACAGAAATCAAATCAGATTATTGTTCATTTCATCATACATTTTATATTGAGGAGAATAATTACCACTAGATTCACCTATATAGAGAGTAATTTTTATGTCCATCTGAGATATGGTTTCTTTATGACTAGAGTCTACATTTATGTGTCTGAAGAGCTACAATCGCAAATGTGTTATGTAAACTAGAATGGTAAAGTTTCTAACCCCTGCTAAGTGTATGTACACTTCAGCCACAGAAGTGTCCCTATGTCACTTCCAGGTGACTTAGCCTCATCTACTTAAAGCTACCTTCTACAATTGACCCAAACTTTAATTAGGCAGAACCTATAGGCAAAGCTGTCATATTACTCTTCTGGGATAAAAGTAGGTTGTTCTTTTTATCATTAAAATAGCTGCAGATTAATGAAGGATGCTGCCTAATCTTCTTAAATTATTCATCTTAAAATATAACCTTTGAAACTATACACACATAATCCTGCAATCTCTCGTCAAAGCTCCTTAAGCCAAGGAGAGTTAATGATTTTCCCAAAGACCAGGCAATGTGCATTCCAGAGGGGAGCAGGCTGCACTAGCATCAGCTCCCACTAAGCTGGCGCTGGGGCCTAGCTGGAGTCATAGCTTGAGGTCAGTTGCACATGAAGGCAAAGATAGTCTTAGTTAGAATTCTCATATGCATTTCCTAGAAGCAGAATCCAAGACCAACACCTTGAAGCTCCCTGGCTTCCATGCTGTGGATTCATTGTGTGTTACACCAAACATGCCCAGACCTAATTTAATGACAATCAGGAGTTCTTTGGGGTCCTCAGCCACTAGCTTAAAAACTTGGTTTTCTGCACATCTGATAAATTGTCTGATTACTGGTGTGGCACTACAAGTAATGTAAATGTCAAGAAAGAGATAAGGAGGAAGGGAGAGAGAAGAGGAAGACAGAGAAGAGGGGAGGGGAGGAGAACAAAGAAGAGGAGTTACTACTAAAGCATACACAAGAAGGAAGGATATACTTATGAGAGGATGAGGAAAACTTACTAACAGGTTAGTCTGAGGGGAGCTTTCTTATGAACGTGAGACACCCATTAAACGTGTGATCATCATTCTATCTCAAACATGTAGGCATCAAAACACATTGCTCTCAAAGCACCCCATTCTAGTGCCATCTGTCTCTTTTTTTTCCTGAGTGTGGCACTCATTCTATCACACTGATACAGTCCTCAACCAGAAAGAGGAACAGAGGAGGCCTGCCTCTAGCCCTATCTCAGGATGCAAGGGAAGAAGCAGTCCACCCTTGACTGTTCATCTAACCACTCAGGATTATCAGTGGAGATAAAGAGTACTGCTCACAGTCCCCAGAAACCAACGGGACCTCTCAGCAGCCTGGTTCACAGCTCTGGAAAGCTCCCAACCCGGCACGATGGTCAGTTTGTTGTGTTTTACCTCAAGATGACTGGAAGCACCATTCTCTCCTACACTGTCAGAGACCTTCCTAAACTCAATTTATTCAGGCAGATATCATAACACATGCATACACCATAACACACAGGCTCCTTTGCACTGATCGACTAGAACAAGGCCCAATAACTTGTTCTTATGCCACAGTTTGCACCTCAAATGTCTCCTAAACACCCATGTTTTCAAAGCCCTGTTCCCAAGAGTGATGCCAATAAGAAGTGATGGAAACTGTAAGAGATAAGATCTCCTAGAAGGTTGTAGGTCATCGGTCACATGGTCTTGAAGGGGAGTTTGGGACCCTAGTTTCTTCTTTCTCTCTTTTCTTCCTAGCCATGAGGGTAAGCACTCTGTTTTACCATGCACTCTCACTGTGGTGTGCCAGCAGAAGTCCAAAGCAAGGGACCACTCCCTCACAAATCTGAGTCCCCAAAACAAAGAGCCAAAGTAACCTTTTTCTTTCTATAACTGATTTATAGCAGGTACACATTTCAGCAGGGAAAAGCTGACCGACACACATGCAGGAACAGAACTTCGTGGGTGGGACATGGTGTGAAGGTTTAAGCCACAGAGAGGAAGCACATTGTAATTTGAAATAGGCTAACAAAAGATACTGGTTGCAAGACGAGATCTGCTGGGAAGAGACTAAGAGAGCCTTAAAGACCACAGAAAAGGCAGACATAGAACCATTAATTACCTGGTTCTGAGGTAGGGTTTGTACGAAGGCCTTCTCTCCTCAGCTGTAAGCCTCATCACTGCAGCGATGCTTCCTCTGTGGACCTTACTAGACTCCATCCTCAAAGTTGCCAAGAAAAGCAGCTGGTCATGGGAATTTGTCCTAAACAAGGGACTCTGCCACATCACAGCCCAAGGAGTGTTATCAAGGGAAGCTGCTAATACTAGCTACAACCTTGGGCAGCATGCACTGCAGGAATGGGAGGATGCTGAGAGCCACACCCACTGTGAGAGCTAGGAGATAAAGCCACATCTATGGCAGGAAACAAACACTGGCCATCTTTCCCAGGCTTCCAGAGCCACACCATAGAGAATTCAGGAGTGCTGCAGAAGCCAAGTGTGCGTGCACCGAGATGGAAAGAAACCATCTTCCAGCCATGTCGCTCCACCATTCCCTGATGGACTGAGCACTCTGCCATCTAATAGCTCCAGGTCCATCTGACTCAGCTGAACACTGTACTATCAAAAGGGTCCACACCTATTTCTATAGCTCAGATAGTCAAGGATGAATTTGGGTCTTCTATGTTTTCCCCATTTTTGTGTGTGTATATTCATTTGTATATGTGGTATGTGAGTGGTATACATGCACATATTTAACCCATGTGATAATCAGTGGTCAAAATCAAAGTCAGGTGCTTTCTGCACTCACTTTCCACATGGGCTTGATTTTGTTTTGTTTTGTTTTTTTCTTTGTTTTTTGAGGCAGGGTCTCTCACTGAAACTGGAGCTCACAGACTGGCTGCTCAGAAAGTTCCAGGGATTTACCAGTTTCTATTACCTCTGCTCTGGAGTTGTTGGAAACACCACTACATGTGGATATTTACAAGGCTGCTTGAGAACCAACTCACGTGGGCATCTTATCAACAAAGTCATCTCCTTAAACCCTCAACTTGGATCTTAGAGATAAAAAACTAGTACATAGCCTACATCAAGCAACCACCTTCAGTTCTAAGAGTCCATCACACTGCAGACACGCATGCATGCCACAGATATTAACACTTTCTTTTGAGAGTTTCCCTCATCGCTGGTGATGAAACTCATCCCGTGGGAGGAGAGCTGTAGAGATGTAAACAGGCCAGAATAATGCAACCACTTGAGTCAAGTGTGGAGCTTCTATGCTCTGGTCTTCTACCAGACTCTGAGTTCATCCCAATAGCCATTGGCCACAATGCTTTCCAGGTTGCCACAGTCACTGGCAGGGCCAGTCTTCTGACAGATGCTGACAGACTTCGGGTATTACATCTCTAGCCAAGCTATAAGTAATGTGCTCATATGTGACCCTTACTTAGCCATTCACATGGCTGTTGTAACTGTTTTGAAAGAGGACAATTTGAGGCCTGCATGTGTTCAGGCTGTGTCAGCCGTGGCCTTCTGGCTATGCTCTGGTCATCCTGCTAGCCAAAACAGGGGCCAGAGGGCATACTCTGAACCACAAACAATCCAGTGTCTGTGAGTGCTTAGGAAAGCAGCATCTGTGATCTCATACTGTTACAAAGGGTTCTAAAAGCAGGAAGGATCCAAAATAAAGGCCAGCATCAAACATTTATGTTCAAGTCCAGTGTTTGTGAGCACAAATGTCTCGCTTTCTAGAAAACACACATCTGGGAAGACCCTGATGTCAAAAGGAATTCCAAAAACCAAAACTCATGTTTACAGAATAAAGAAATCATCATAAACAACTGTTATGAGCAATTTATAAGCTCCCAAAATTCACATATGGGATCCTGACCGCCCCCCCTCCCCACATACACACCAAAGCTAAAGTACTTGGCAAAGGGGGCTTTGGCATTATCAGGTTTATATGGGGTCAAGTGTAGAAGGCTTAGGTAGGACCCGGACCTACTCCAGAAGAAGACATAGATCTGCCTGCACTCAGCAAAGGCACTGTGAACATGCAGCCAGAAGGTAGGTAACAGTCAAAGAAACACGTTCTCACTGGGAACTAGGTCTGTGGGCACCTTGACCTTGAACTTTAGATACCAGAGTCAGGGGGAATAAATATTGGTTACGTACGCCACCTGGCTTGGGATACTTGTCAAGGTAGCTTGGGCTCACTATTACAAAATCAAGGCTAGAAGACAGCTCCATGCTGAACATAGCATGAAACTTGAAGTCACAGAAAAATTAAGGAAAAAGAAAATGTTAACAGATATACCTCAGAGACACCAGCTGATGGTACTCAGGTGAGGGGAACAATGGGCTTTACCCAGGACAGTAGACTTAGGGGGACAAAAAAAAAAAAAAGGAAAATGAGGAAGTCACCAGGAAAAGCAAGCAAGTGGTCTGTGTGGGGGTGGGAGTGGATGAATTCAAAATCTGGAAAATCAATTAGTCATGATTCCATAGTACACAGCAAAGAGGGAAGCAGACTCTGAGCAGAACCCCCTCGGTGACTGTCACCTCTGCCTCACAGGCTAAGTTGTGTCCCTGTGGCTGTTTCTCAGCTTCTCATTTCTCTGAGCTTGGTAGGTCTTTTTCCTCCATTGGAATGAAACGTCTACCAAGGCAGAGATGTTACTTTGTAAACTTTACTTGCCTAGTATCTAATATGAAACCAGGGATAGAAAAAGAAAGAATGTTGGGGAATAATGTGTTTCTTGATGAATCTAACAGCAAGTACATCCTAGAGCAGGCAGCAGGCAGCAGGCAGCTCTTTGGATACAGGGCTAGGAACCCATGGACCAGGAACACAGTTTAGACTTGGTGAGGCATGTCTGGTCTTTCTTTATTGCATCTTCTTGTTTCTTGATTCTTCAATTTCAGATGACAGGGGAAAATGCTAAATATAAAAGTCATTCTTATTTCAGGGTTATTCCAAGCCAGATATAGGCAATACTCTGATAAATACAGTATTAAATATACATTCAGAATATAACAGAAAAATATTTTGGTATTATATATATATTTTATTATTATAAAATAATAATGTTATATAGTATGATATAGAATATATATTTATATATACATATGTATACATTTATATACATATACATACAGTTATATATATATACCTATAATCAAGCTTATATATGTGTGCAAATATATATATAAAGTTTATGTCTGTATTTAAATATATAATCAAGTATATGTAGATTTTATATATATACATATATATATTAAAAACTTTAAGAATACAACATACTCTTTCATGGGCTTTTCCCCTATTCTAAATGGAGAAATCAGGATCCTTCTATTAACCTATATAGTTATCCATCCCCACCCCAGTCTAAGCTGCTTTGATCCTACTGGAAGAAACAACTTAACTGAAGGGTTTAGGACAACAGATCACAAAGTACGCACGCTGCGGGGCCAGAGAGGGAAGTCACTGGGATAGAGACTTAGGGTTCTACTCTCATGGTTTCCCATACATCTTACCAATTAGATTTCACATTTCAGCAACCTCATTAGTTTTTTGGGCTTTATGACTCAGGCTTGAGGGGGAGGGGACAGCGCCCCACAAAACAAAGGCTTCAATGTCTCCAGAGCTGAGAAAACCCCAGCTCTGTCAGGGCAGATGCTATTTATATCCCATTTAGTGGCATGCATGCTCTGGAATGCACTCCTATGCAGAACCTAAACCAGTTTTGAATTCTGGGCTTCAACAATGAGAAAGAAGCAAAACTGTGGGAAGTTGGGGGGTTGGGGGAGGGGGCATCTTGTTCTTAAAATATCACCAAGTCCAGTGTCATGTGATTGATAAACCAAGTTAAAAACCTCCCAGCATTGACTCACCTTTGACAAGACAGTATCCTGATACAGTGAGTTTGGAGTTCAAATTAGTAGAAAATAAAGACTAGGAAAATATCCAAGGATGAAAGAAAAAAATTGTGGTAATGCCCATTTAATTTTACTTCAGAGTACACAATGAACATACACACTACACATACAGAAGAACAGATAGAAGCATTTTTATTGACTGAGAATATACATGTCCTATAGTCACGGTCTATCATGCTTACGCTTTCTCCTAATACAGAAGCGCAGAGTTCTACAGGAGCGAATCGTGCTGCCCAAAACAGAGGGTGCCACGCAGCTAGGCAACCTAGCAAAGCTTGTACAGTGATGGATTACGACAGCCTCCGTAAGGCCTGGCCACCACCGGCCCCGTGCATGGATCCCAACCAAATTAATTCTCTCTTGTGCCAGTTCTATCACATCCCCCAGGTTCACAAAGAAGATTTACCAGGACATCAGAATCCAGAAGGGACTGAACGTTTTTTGTCCTGGCAGAAACTTAAAATAGAGCTTAAAAATAAAACAATGAGAACGAATTTTTAGCTCTGCAGAGCTCATGGTTTCTAGAAATTGCTTTTCTAACTGAAAAAAAAAAGTTTCCTTCTTGCTGTCATTACTGCATATGCGTTATGGGTTACTGTGAAACTAGCTCTGAAATCCAAAGAATCTAATTCCATACTTGATGATGGATTCCAAAATCAACCCTCAAAATCAAAGTATAGTTTGGAACAGTGCCTGAGCACATTCCTAGTAAGAAGTCCCCAGAGGCACTCTGCTCAGCAGAAACAGACATGAAACAAACAGATATATATACACTTCCCAGCAGCTACATTAAAAAGGAAAAATGAAATGTAGGTAAAAATCATTGTTATTAATATATTTAACCCAACATGCCCCAAATACTACTTCAACATGGACCCATATCATTCATAAATGATTAACAAGTGGCTGGTATAAACAAGGTACATCATATATGTGTGTATGTGTGTGTGTGTGTGTGTGTGTGTGTGCTTCTATGTCTGTCTGTGTGTGTCTGTATGTGTGTGTGCGAAGTTGTCAAAAGTATGAAAATATGACAAATTAACAAGATACTTCACATTTTAAACTATAAACCTAAGAAATCTGCTGTGGATTTTACTCTTACAAGCATAATTAGGGCTAGCTGTATTTCAAGGACTCAGAAGTCACCTGCTACCATAGCAGACAATGTAAGTCTTAAGATTACTCTCTTCCAACACAAACAGTTCTGCTTGCAAGGGCATGGTTATTGTCAGGAGAAGCAGCTATTTCGGGTGTTGTCTGACTCCTTAAACAAGCTCCTACTCTGCCTTCTCTCTGACCGGCCACACCGCGGCTCCATCTGTTGTAATGGAACAAGCCTGGCCCAAAAGAACTACCAGTTTCTCCAGCAGACATGCAACCACAGCAGGAAGTTTGTCCTGGCTTAAGCAGTTCCAAATGGTGACCTTCTGAACCTGGTTTGTTCCAGCTGCTACATCTGGACAGTAGCAGGGCTTAAATTAGTGTGTCTTTTGATGTAGCATCTTTGCAGAGAGGAGAAAGCAAGGCCAGCCTTGTTTAGGATGGGCCTTTGAGGAAGGCTAAAGGAGACGCAGCTAATACTGAGGAGGCTCTGTCCTTTACAGGCAACTTTTCAAAGTTGCTTTAACCATCTGACCTCAACTCAGTAAGTACAGTTGCCTTTCCTGAGTATTATAGTTATGATATCCATAAACACATATTCCATTTTTCTCAAAAGCAAACCTTACTGAAATTTTACCCTAATAATCAGAATTGAGATGGAGTAAGCAATTGCTGCTTTTCACTTTAAAAAGTCAATCTTTGAACTTTTTTATAAGCCTATAAACTTATAATCATATTTCGTATTTGTGTGTATTGTTTTATGTGTATATGTCCTCTGAGTTCATGGACATGTACACATGTATAGGTAGATGTGTTGGCTGAGGGCAACATTGGGGTGGTATCATCCTTTTCTCAGTCTACCTGCATTTTTGAGACAAGGTAACCATCTCCCCAGCCCATGTTTCAAATAGTTTAGCAAATTAAATAACTATTGATATGAAAAATAATGTCACTTCCCTTAACAGGAAACATGTTCTCTTAATTATATGCTGAAGAGGAAACCCAGGATTTCATACACTCTTAGGCAAGCATTGAGTTATACCTATTCCCCTTCCTTAATTTAAAAATAGATATTTGACCCCCTAAAAACAATTACAAAGTAGTTATTAACATATCCACATAAATTTTACTTAAATTTAGTGTGTTCCAAATGGAACACAGAAATCTAACTCAAAACCTAGACTATGCTCACTTGACAAATAGAAATGCCATGCCTACTTTGTGTTTTAGGGAAGTAATATAGAGATAATCATGGCTTCTCCCTGATGTAACAATAAAAGATGTGAAAAGCATCACAAAGATCCCTGTAATCTTTAGCTAGATAGCAAGCAGGTGGGCTTTCTAGGGCTGGCAAAGAACGCCTAGAAGAGGAAGAACAGGTAACCAAAGAAGGAGGTCCTCTCAGAGTTCACAGAGAGTGGGAGATAGATGTTCAACTTGCAACCTGCCACAGAGGAGAAACCTCATCAAAGCTGAAACAGTCAGGAAGCCTCCAAAAGGCAGAAAAGTATGGCAGGGCTCAGCCTGTAAGCATAAGAACCCAAGAGTTCCATCCCTAGAAGCCTGGTGTGATGACACAAACTGTAATCCCTCTACTGGGAAGCAGACGTGCAGATGCCCGGGGCTTGCAACCCAGACAGCCTTTCCTCCTTGACAAGCTCCAGACCAGTGAGAGATCTTGTCTCAAAAAAACAAGGTAGGATGAGAGCCAGAAGACAAAACCGAATTGTCCTCTGCTTCTACGTGTGTCTACACACACACCACAGAGACAGATAGACAGACAGACAGACAGACAGACAGACAGACAAAGAGAAAGAAGGAAAGAGACAATAAGAAAAATAGAAGGTTAAACTAGGCATATAGCAAGATTACGATAGATCTAATCTCAAAGTTTAAAAATAAGCCTGAAAACAATTAAACTGATCAACAAGCAAATTAACTGATCACCAGAAGGAAATCAACATTCCTTAAAGAGAGAGAAAAATTCAGACTCACAACAGAGTTGGTATTCTCAAAGACTAGCTTCCAATGACAGATTACAAGCTATAAGGGAATGAAAAAAAAATCAGCTCAGAAGGATAGAGTTGGTCAAATGCTAGACTGCCAGGAAAGGCTCCTACTCCTATTCTATTCTATTCTATTCTATTCTATTCTATTCTATTCTATTCTATTCTATTCTATTCTATTCTGTTCTATTCATTGCTGTTTGCTATGTGTTTCTATATGCCTGAGGTTTTAGTTTCATGTTAACTTATAGTGAATATCTATTTTTATAACTGTGGAATCTTGCACTACACAAGTTTACCTGAACCAGTTATGCTAATAGCATGATTGACAATAAATGCTTCTTTGCTGAGGGAGGAGGTTCTGGAATCTGAGTACTTAATACAGCTCAGATCACAGAGATATTCTTTGAACTCTAATAAAAGTCCCGGACATCAAGCTCTGGCGGGCTTCGCTTGTTGGCCACACTTAACATGTCTTAGCACACACTGGTGTTGAGGGAACTGAGTGACCCCCATGTGATTCAACGGAGAGAGGATGCATGGAACCTTGCTCCATGTTCTAAATACAGTATTAGAATAGTATCTGGTACATCTCTTGTAATAGCAGCATCTAGATTATGCAAAAATGGAAATAGTAGTTTAAAAATGTGAAATGAGGGTAAGTGAGACGGCTCAGAAGGTAAAGATGCCTGCCAGCGATCCTGATGACTTGAGTTCAATCCCCTGAGGTCACAAGGTGAAAAAGGTGACTCCTAGAGGTTATCCTCTGACCTCTATGCATGCACACAAGTGTACAACACACTTGCACACGCACACACACACTCTCTCGCTTAATTAAATGTAACGAAAGTATTTTTTAAAATGTGCAATTAGAGAAGACTTACTAAGTGAACCAAACAACTAATTCGTTAGTCACATACAATATCCAACAAAGCGAATACCACGAGGCATTGTCAACAACCAAGTCTGTCCAAAGAATGCAAGTAGCAGTCCAGACATGCAACAGTCTGACCAATGGCATAGTACTCTTTTCTAGTTTCCATGAGCTGAACTTTCTGCAATTTCCTTTAAGGATGAGGGTCAGATGAAACAAAGGTGAACCATATTGCCTTTGTGCAGCTAAAGGAGACACCAGTGCCCTCGGTGAGTTACTGTGGTTCTCAACGCGTCCACAGAAGAGAATGAATTTGCCAACCCTCTTGCATCTTCTCATTTTTTTTTGTTCATGACACCTATCCAAAAAATAAAAACAAAAAGTACTCTTAAACTCAGTGCCCCACCCAACCTGAGATCATGAACTCCAATTGTCTGTCAGTCAATCTCTACCAAAAATACTACTACAGTCACCATTCCTCCTTCCACGAGAGAAATAAAGTCTTTTCCCTCTATAGGAGACTCAAATGTCTGGGATCTGATGAGATCCAAAAAGCTGCTAAGGGTCCTGGAGAATTCTAGTACAGGACTAGAAAACCTTACTTTCCCCACCACAGCAGGCTGGACTGCAAAGAACGTTGGTCTAGGCCTTCCACAAGGTGAAACCATCAAAAATACTCTTACAAACCTGAATTTGTGCATGGTGATGAGAAAGAGAATTATTTTCATGTCCTAATGTACTCAGACACAGCAGTACTTCAAGGGAGGAGAAGTACATATTCCACTCGGTGCAAACACATAAAGGAAGAACAGGATTGGGCAGAGCCCAGGCTCACTGTACTGATAGGTAGATGGGTAGCCCCCTTCCACTTGACCTCATCTTTCCTTAGCGACCTCACTGTGTTGCTAGTGGGCCACAGTAACATATCTGAATAAGGCAGCCATGCCTAACTCTGGCTTCTTCTCTGCGGAGGTCAGGGAAAACTTTCTTCCATCCTGAACATTTGACACTTAGTTTTCCCATTGTGGGAGGCATCACAGTGATTTTACATGTGTCATTTGAGGCAAACAACAACAACAAAAAAAACCCAACTGACCAAGTTATTTACATGCACAACCCAGTTCTTAATCTTCACAGAATTTTTTTCATCTGATATTCTTTTTATTAGGTTTACATGAGAGATAATCATTTCACAAAAGAAAAACATTAATTCCTGTGTTGCAAGTCTATTAACTTATAAAACAAAGATTTTTTTTTGTTATTTTTTTGTTTTTTTTATTTACATTGCAAATGATTTCCCCTTTTCTGGGTCCCCACTCCCCGCAAGTCCTATAAGCCCTCTTCCGTCCCCCTATTCTTCCATCCACCCCTTCCCACTTCCCTGTTCTGGAATTCCCCTATACTCTTGCACTGAATCTTTCCAGAACCAGGGGCCACTCCTCCATTCTTTTTGGACATCATTTAATTTGTGGATTATGTCCTGGGTATTCAAAGTTTCTAGGCTAATATCCACTTATCAGTGAGTGCATACCATGATTGATCTTTTGAGACCGGGTTACCTCACTTAGTATGATGTTCTCCAGCTTCATCCATTTGTCTAAGAATTTCATCTTCACAGAATTAAACCAAAGAATGCTAATGGCTTGCTCTGTGGTTGGTAGTGCACAGAGATAGCCCCTCTATTATCACAAATACCTTGTTTAAAAACATGAGAATTCTACTGATAGCTCACAACATATATTTGAAAACTTGGAGCCAATCTAGGCATTAAATAATCAGAAACTCTAAGAACAAATATTAGCCATTGGGAGAAAAATCAGGCTGCGAATATCAAAAGCAGACAGGACCAAAGGAATCTCAGCCGCGGAGGCAATGAGAACATAATGAAGGTGGCCTCCCAAATACACTTCACCTGGCTGCACACCAATGTCTAAAAGTCAGCATTCTCCAAATATCTGCTAACAAGGAGAACCCCGCACCAGTGTGCCCTTTTGCCTTCCCAAAGCGTTTCTACAACCATGGTCATTTTTATTTTCATGGCACTATCCCTATGAGATTATACCATTCCCATTTTAGACAACCCTGGTAGTGTCAAGCACCTTGGATAAGGTCACAGTGCTATTTCGGGACAAGGCTAAGACTATAATTTACTACACTCATTCTTTCCGCAACATTGCACGATTTAGCTTATTGTTCCTGCACCGTTTCTATTTTTAGTATTGCCCTATTGGTTACTGAAAAGTGTCTCTTGACCTAATGTTCTACTCAAAGCAACTGAGGTTACCAAGGAACAGAAACCCACTGAGGGGAATGTGAGGAAGGAAAAGTAGCCAGGAAACAGAGGGAAATCTCACAGTAGTTCAGCAGCAGGAAGGAATATGGCTGCAACCCTGGGGGTTAGGACTGAGATTAGATCAGAAGCAGAGGCCTCCTCGCCAGCATGCAACCCCATGGCCATCAAGCTGTGGTGCAATTAACTCTGCACCTTGCTTTGCACGGCTACTGAGTATACATTCTTCATGGCTCATACAGGGTCCGAGGTGATTATCAAGATCTTACAGCCCTTCCTCTTAGTTACGTGCTTCACAGGTGATGAAGATATGCATCTCATCATTCTCCCTCCCAAGCATGGTCTTCTGAGTTGACTAGCAACGCAGAAGATAGGGCAAGCTCTGGACAAATGCCCACTAATTTGATTATCTGTGGGTGGGGAAGGGCGGCAACGAGGCTACAAGGCAGGAAACCATTCTGGTGACAGATAGCCATATGCTGGGCCATTGAATCAACATTCTAGAAAACAGCAGAATGCTACCACCATATAGTCATCTGCACTGCATTTAACCAAGAACTTTATTTTATGCATGAGAGGATTGGCACTACATAATGACTTGAATATGGTGGCACAGAAGTGGTGCAACTCTTGTGCCCATAGTCCCTATACCCAGGGTCTCAGAACCAAAGATTTCATCATGAAACTGACCATCAAGGTTCTTTGCTCAATAGCCAATGGTATAGCTCTCCTTACATATCATGTTACCTTGATACATACATGATAGCTCTACCACAACTCCAGTGTGCAAACACTCATAAACACCCTACTTTTAGATTATAAAGTCTCACCACCAGCTGCTCAATAGGATTATCAGTGCTTTACCTCAACCCCATTCAAACCATCCAGATCTCAGACAGAAATGTTAGGGTTTGGTGCTTTTTGTTTGTTTGTTTTGTGTGTGTAAATGCTGTATGTGTCTGTGTTTGTGTGCACAGGTACAGTCTCTTACTCAGCCTGGATCTTACCAATTAAACTAGACTTACAGGGAATTCTGGGAATATACTTTCATCCCCAGGGTTTTGATTACAGACACAGGCCTCCATGTCTGGCTTTTAGTGTGCATTCTGGATAATCTAAATTCAGGTCCTCAGATTTTATTGACTGGCCATTATCTCCTGCCTGAAAGCAGTATTTTCAATGCTCTCCTGTTCCTTTTAATGTGCAAACATAAGAGACACTAATAGACCTTTCAAATCATATATATATGATATATGTATATGTATATATACATAGATATCTATATATGGGATTTTAAAGACTGTTTTTTAAATGTGTGTGTGTGCATATCTGTATGTGAGTATGGATACGTGAGTGCAGCTTCCCACAGAGGTCAGAGGTATCGGATCCCCTGGAGCTGGAGTTGCAAGCAGTTGTGAGTCACTGGACATGGGTGCTAGGAACAGAACTTTGGTCCTCTGCACGAACAATATGTGCTCTTAGGGGCTGAGTCACTCTCCAGACCCACGCTCTCCAACTCTTGCTCACTCTGCGCACATGTGGAACTGCACTCAAACACAGCTGCTGGGCAAAGGCTCTGAAAATGCCTTCTCGACAGCAGAGTGCTCTGTAGACAGATTCTGACTACGTAGTCTGCACGATCCCTAAACTCTTGACCCTTCTGCTTCAGCTTCTGGAATGTTGGCTTTGTAGACATGCACCATTATGGCCAGCCTACCAATGTGGGTTTCTAAGCCAAGAAAGACCCTAAAAAACTTAGAGTAATATGTGTTCTTTACTGATTATAGTGTTGAAATCGTATCTTTTTAGAGTTATAAAGAAGGTTCATCTTTTGACCAAAAGATCAAAACTGGTAGGAAAAAAACCAGAAACCCTATTCTTAATACAAGCTTTGTTGTTTAATTTTCAAAGTTAAGCATCAAGCTGTCATATAAATCTTTGGGCTACCCAAGCTCATACTGGGCAATAATAAAATGATTCAGCTTGAGGTAGAGTCTGAGTGGAAGTCTTATATGTAATCCCATGTAAAATGTGTCAAGAACTGAGTGGAGAAACTTAGCCACACTTAGTATAAAGTGTAAGTTGGTGCTTAGTAAAGGGATGAGCTGGCCAGCAGACGTCAGAGCCACCGAAGCCATTTATTTCTGCACATGGACAGCTTTCAGCCTCAAAATCAAATCATGCCACAAGATGATTTTCAAAATCTGTCCAAAACTTTTGAAAATGATATCTAGTACTTCTTGCTGGTCAATAGTAAATTCATGATGGAGGTCTGAAAGTAGACACATTTTCTTACAATAAATATACAATGCCCATGAAAGGAAAGGGAAGCAGGGGAGGCAGGGAGCATTAAGAATGGTCACTAACATGCCCCGATAGCCATTCAATCAAAAATGACAAGGAATGGAAACTGAATCTCTGTGTGTCATTAGGGTAGAACTGCCATCATTTGGAGCAACCAAGAGCTAAGCAAAAGAAATGAAAAGAAACCCATCAAAGAGGACCAGCTTATTTAATTAAAATAAGTGGTTTTGGAAGAATGTTGAAAAATATCATCTTAAGAATCTCAGAATATCAAAGCTAAGGTGTTTTTTTTTTTTTTTGAATTTGGTTTTTTTCAAGAAAGGGTTTCTCTGTAAAACCATGGCTGTCCTGGAACTCACTCTGTAGACAAGGCTGGCTTCGAACTCAGAAATCCACCTGCCTCTGCCTCCCAGATTGCTGGGATCACAGGCGTGTACCACCACCGCCCTGCTCAAAAATAAGTTTTAATCTGTAAAGGATATGAGGAATTTTTCTTGTCAATAGAAGTTTCATCTTCTAGAGATATATATGAGCTAAGGCTACAGGAGGCTTGAGACAGACATGCCCAACTATTGCTAAAAGGCCATACGAACAAGGAAGAATGAATGAAACTAGCCCTTGAACAGAGCAAACTACAGCACATCACCCTGTAGCAAACAACTGCATCCAGATAACACTGCTCGCCTGGTGCTCTGCTGTGGACCACAGCAAAAGTCTTCACACAGCATCGTGTTTTAGAAAGAAAGGCCCACTTGGTTTGGTGGTGTTTATACGTGCTCGCATGATGCTCAGGGCTTCATTTTCAATGCACTAGCTCCATAACATCACACCTTAATAGAGCAACAGCCTTTTAAGAGGATCATGTGATAAACCAGCTGGGCCCAGTGTCTAAGATGTACCTGATTATAGACGAAGCAGCTGGGAGTTGCAAACTTAACCCCTGAATGTACCAAGCTATTATTGTTCAGAGAATTGTTGCTCTGATGTCCTAAATGACACTGCCACACTGCCCAATGGACTAATATAGGAGAGATCAGGTAAGAGGTCAATGACACAGCAGAACTGGCTCCAGCATACCAATTTAAACACCTGCGGCTCTCCTCAGTAGACATGTCACAGGATTCTACTGCCACATAATATACAATACATGGTATTTAGGTGGCACCTAAGAATTGATAAAATTGCTGTATTCTGAGATGTAGACTTCTGAGAAACCTTCTCAGTCACTCGGGGACTAACTCCAAAGTCCCTAGAGTTCTGTGACTTCTGCTCAGTGCTCCCAGTTAATTTACAAGAGAAGCTGACAGGACACAATAGAACTTTATGCCATTAGTGGTAGGCATAGAAGAATTTTCCCACCCCTTACATTCCTTATTACATTCACTCCCCAAACCTCATGTAGTACTGCTGCTAAATGCTTACTTTACTTTCTGGGATGCCCTGGTTACAGTATATCCTTAAAGTCACCAGAGCCCCTCGGTCAGACTCACAGAGCCACTTACCCGCTCTCCCCAGATGTTTGTCACAGTCCCTGCTTCGTTTCACACGTCTCTGTTCAGCTCTCCTCTGTACTGTTGTCCAAGTGAACTTGTCACATAGCAGGCATGTGAGTCACATCCTCCTAATCCCTGTTACTCCATAACTTCTGGAAGGACTCTCCATAGCAGGTAGGGCAATACTCTAGATCCCTACCTGGATGGTGAAATTCCTGCATAGTGTGCACTCTTGCTGGTTTCCTAGTCTCCTCCCACAACATGCTCCACCAGGGTCCCCTGCTTGAGCGGCACTGGCCTTCATCTTTAAACACACCATTTTCCCCTACCATCTGAAAACTTACTCTTTGTACTTGCTTTTATCTTTTTGAAATATTCTTTCCCTAACCCTTTTTTACAATAAGACCTCCTAATTCTTAGGAAGACCTTTGTTAGACCATAACTAGACCAAATCTTCTTATAATACAACCTATAACAGATTTAATGCTATAAATTGATAGCTAATATCCATTACTGAGTTCATATCTATGACTCCTTCATGGACTGAGAACTTCAAAGAACAAAAACATTGTCCATTTTAAGCAGAATTGCCTGTTCCTCCCACTTTCCCTGGAACAAAAGCTATATGTAGCTGATACCCCAAAGTCATTATTAAGAGTAGCCCACCTGACTCACAGAGGTTCCAAACTGGTCTAATACATGCTTACTATCTAGTAATAGTCATCAATGAATGCCCAGAGTCATTGCCCAGTCACTATATCAAATTGTTACAAAGTAATGGCTGAGTTATTAATTAGTATAAATATCTTAGGAAAATATACCCTAATACTATTCATGACAGGGTCTTATCCTTTATGCACCAGGCAAGACCTCTACCACCTGAGCTACGTGCCCAGCCTAGTCCACCCCAATGTTCAACACATATTGTTGTATGAATAAAAAACAAGAGGCATACTAGGCTGTTTTCCAGTGTACCAGATCACTCAGCAAAGAGCAACATCACAACTCCCCCAACTTCTGTGATTGTATTTGGTAATAGAATCACTGGGTTTGCCTACTAAATAAGCAGTATACAAGATAGACTCCAGAGAAGCATCATGGTACCCATAGCACTACAAAGTAGGTCACCAAAAGATTAACTGCTTTGATGAGGTCAGTGCCTCAAAGGCTGTAGAAAGAACATTGACCCAAATAAAGGAATCAATGTGGTTTATCTACCACAAAAAATTCACCATGGAGTGTTCTCTCTTAATTACTGCACTTAGTAAATGAAGGTATTGCCCATGTGCATGTTGAAGACAAGCCAGTGTCATCTAATTGAGCCATGGGGGTAGAATAAAGGAAATTACATTTTCATTTATTAATAGACTTTAATCAACATAAAAAGTTTTTGCTTACCAACTGTCCTTGAGAAAGGAAAGACAAAATTAAAGAAAGGTCATGAAAGCATCTTCTTTGGACATTTGCCAGTATTTGATCATCAATTCCATCAAAGCAGTAACCGGCCATGTAGATTATTCTTTAACTATACATCTGAATCCCCCATCAATCAGACTGAATAAGAGATTCTCAAGTTGCCAAAGACCAGAAAATAATATCCTCAGCTTGCATTCATTCATAAACTGGGGTTCACAAAGCCACACAGGGCCACATAACAGAGTGTAGTTTATTCACAAAAATTTCCCAATGGTAAAAGATTTCCAAATGCCCCATGGGTAAACATAATTCTAAATGAATTTTATACTGAACCCATGGTGTTTCTGGCAGAGCTTTCTAGTGTTGCATCATGAGACTGCACTGCAGCCTTGCTTCTGAACACAGGGTGGTGTATACTTCACAGTACACCTGCCATCACCCCAGGCGACACCAACAAACACAGTCTACAACCTCAGCTCAGAGTTGACTGTGTTTTATGGTTTAAGCTGTTTGATTAGACAAAGCTCTGCTCTGTGGAAACACAATAAACACAATGGTTCAACTTTAGAAAACAGAGACTTGGAATATTTTCATACCATTGCTCCTCCCCAGCAGAATCAAATTAGTATCTTTTTTGGATTATATTGTGTTTGAATGCCTGATTTTTAAAATTGCTATTCTAGTTGATAACTTGAGTTTAAAAGATCAACAACAACAAAAAAATAAATAAATAAAAACAAAAAACATTCAGTGAGTTTTTGCTTGGGTTTCAGAGAACCATTGTAAATGGATCTAAAGAAATTTCTGCTATTTTATACAACATACTGAAGCAAAACATTAATAGCATTGATGATTATAAAATCAAAACACAGATCAACTCGGAAAAAATGTTCATATGTACTGCAGTGTTGAGTAATCTGCCAAGACTCAATTCTTTATATAAAAATAAACAAGCATATCCATTCCATTATTTTGTAAATTTGCTTTCATTTTAATAAATTGCAAAAATTATATGTGTACTAAATAAGTTCCATTTCGATTTACTATTATTAAATATTTGATTTGTGTATCTTTGCTCTATGCTTATATACAAGGGGTCATTTCTACATCCCCATATATAAGGAGTTTGTTAAAATTTTATCAGTCAGTGGCTACAGAGATGGCTTAGTGGTTGAGAGCACCATCTGTTATTGCAAAGAACCCAGGTTCAATTCCCAGCACCCACATGGCAGCTCTCAACTTTCTGTGATTCCAGTTACAAGGGATCTAACACCCTCACAGCAATGCACATAAAATAAAGTTAAATAAATCACACACACACACACAAATCATCAGTCAAAAAGGTTCTGAATGAAAAATGTTTAGGAAACCAGGACAAGGAAATATGTCATTTCATCCTTCCCGTGGCCTCAGAGTCCCATTGCACATCAGGAATGTAGTAAAAGAAAAGGCAGGTAGAGCCGGGCGGTGGTGGCGCACTCTGGGAGGCAGAGGCAGGCAGATTTCTGAGTTCGAGGCCAGCCTGGTCTACAGAGTGAGTTCCAGGACAGCCAGGGCTATACAGAGAAACCCTGTCTCGAAAAACCAAATGCAAAAAAAAAAAAAAAAAAAAAAAAAAAAAAGAAAAGAAAGAAAAGAAAAGGCAGGTAGTACCTCCAACAGTCCAGTAAAACCATGCCAGTTAGAGGAAAAGCTGGCCCAGCCAGAAACATCTCCCCAGGGACTTCCCCAAGAGAAGCAGACCACTTAACTGCTGTCCTTGAGTTGAATCCTAACAGCAATCTCCACAGCATGATAATAATCTCCAACAAAGAGCCAGACAGGAAAGAATGAGTGTGACCATCTTCAAAAGGAAGCTGGGCATCAGAATTTCCTGTGTTATTCATTTTACTGACTTACATTTTTGCCTGTCTTAATTACAAAAGGAATCAGACCAGCAAAAATCACCATTCTGATTTCAATGTTCATAGGTTCATCAAGTTTCCAGGAAAAGAGCCACATCTCTAAACCATTAGAATCATGTTATTTGCAGAAAAGCCTCTTAGAGAATAAAGGCAAGAATTAAAGGCCTTATCGAGTGAGATAGCCTTCCTTGATCTCTGACGTCTTTGACAAGACTCATCACAGTCATCAACAGCTGCAAACCCAGACTATAAAGTAACTTAGGTGTGTGTGCATATGGGCTTTGTGCATACGGCTTTGAGGATCTACCTACAAAGGCCTGGAAAACTGTGACCAGGCATACAAACTCAGAAAGGATTAAATGTATGCTTCTGGAAAAGAAAAAGAACCTTCAAATTATAAATGGAGCCTTGATTTTCCAAGTTATAATTTTTTTTCTTGTCATCAGTTAGATTCTTGGGCTGGTACGGGAAGAGCTGCATAGCAGAGTATTGACTGGTGTGTTTGAGGCCCTGGATTCAATCACTAGTACAGGGGAGGGTAAGACATTAGCAAAGTCCAGACTGGAAAAAGAAAAAGAACAAAACTAAACAAACAAATAAAACCTGGGAACTGGAGAGATAGCTGAGGGTGTTTATTGCTTTTCCAGAAGACCAGAGTCTAGCACTCACATCAGATGGCTCCTAACTGCCAATAACTCCAGCTCCATCAAGCACCCTCTTCTGGTCTCATGGCCACTTGAACACTTGTGGCATATTCTCATACAGACACACAAGCACACATAGACACATATACTCTCACAGATACACACACATTTATAGTTTCACAAATACACACATAGTCAAATATTTATTTTTAAAAAAATATTATTTAGAAAAATACTATTAAAAGAACAAGAAAATGGCTCACTCTAAGCTTAGTGCTACTCAGATGTATACTTGCAAAATTTATAAACGAGGATTCCTCATAATCAGTCTACAATGGGGAGAATAGATTGAAACTCTCTATCTAGTCATGCATTGCTGACTGTTACCTTTCATGCTTTAGTAGTGAAATGCTGTGAATGACGTGACTATGTGATGGCATAAGGGGAGAAATGACAAATAATTAATATAAAACAACGATTAAAATACATGAACACATAATGTTCTTAATTACTGCCAAAGGAGAGGAGTCAGCAGGTATCTGTGACATCACCTCAGAGAGCATCACCTCAGAGAGTCAGGACACAAGCCACTATTTTTGGTCCAAACCAAATCCGTAAACAATCCAAATCAGAGGGGACCATAAGGAATGAGCTGAAACTATCAAACTAGTACTAAAACTTTAGTTAAAATTGTGAACTATCATCAAGATTTTAGTTACTTTAAGGTTTTAGTTACCATGTAAGTAAGAAGCAAAAAAATTGGAAATGGGAAAGATGTGGAGAAAATATTTAGAAACATGGCAATAGACAAATTAGCTTTCCAATTCAAACTGTTTAGCTAAGAGAGCAAAAGTAAATAGTACACCCATTAAAAAGTTACAAGGCAAAGTTATGTCACTAGCATTGACTCAGTTTTTCTCAGTTGTTTAAACAAATGAGTACAGAGTCAGCGATGGAGCCCTGTATCTTCTGTCTCTACTGAACAGACAGCAAGTGGCAACCTCTATTGAGAGTCTAACCTCAGAATGAGCAGCACACACCTGTGTTACAAGAATGCGCTCTCTCCTCTGCAATAGCCTGCCTGTGTGGCTTTCAGAAGCAAAGCATGTACTTCACAGCTTTGTGAATTCAAGGGACATGGTGTGGCTCTGCAGTCTTGCCTGCAGCATGCTGACCCTCCACTCAGCAGATCACCAACATCTATACGTTCCTTGGCCTAGAGCTCCCATGGACGGCAATCTCTGACCCTCTAGGCCTCTCTGGAAGTCTGTAGAGTCCCATGGAAAGCAGGAGCTGAACTCAGATGTTAGGATCAAGGAAAAAGTCTTGCTTGTCTTCAGATCACAAATGCCAGCTCACTATGCACATGCACGTCTCCATCCTATGCTGCAAATGCCAAATCTGAGAGTGGTATCAAATACTGGTACCCACTCCAAAGAAAAGTAGGCATAAGGATGCATTGTGTGTCAGCCATGAAAGAAATATTAAATGGCAGGAGCAACAGGAGACAGTATGGTACCTTATAACAAATGCATGCTGGTTTTTATAACTTCACAAAGAGTTCCAGATGTTGGCTATCCTATGAGTGAAGCAATCTAACTGCTAAGACTCAGCATTTGAATTGTTAGAACTCTTCAGAGGACACAGAGTGGCTGCAGAAACAGTGGTGTGTGGTCCAGAAGAGTGAGTCCTTCCCTGAGCACAAGGAAAATAAGGAAGATCTGCCTATGGGCTGCCTTTTCTTCAGACAAGAATGTAAATAAAACTGTAAGTACCAGTCTTGCTTCTCCATGATGAACATGTACTGCAAAGACAGGGACTTCCCATAATTTAGGAAACAGTTCACCTCTTCCTCACTGTGGGAAATTTTCTGGTTAATGAAATAATGATGAGTTATTTTATGAACTCAATAGAGTTCATAAAAATAGGAACTGTGGACACCAGACTTGGTTTTTTTTTTTTTCATGATTTAAAAGGAAAATTGTTACAAGTCAAAGCCTTCAAATCACCGTTTTAAGGGGTGTGGATGCATAAGCCCATCTGTGCTGACTTTCTGTCATTAAGGCAAATTCTATTAAAATAGGCACCTTAAATTTTTAAATCATTTTTATGATTCTAAATCATTTAAAGTAATTTTATTAAATCCAATCTCTTGGTAAGTTGATCACACATTTGAAAAGAAATTGATACTTTGTGATATTTCCTACTAACACCACAAATCATTTCATACCAAGAGAACTTGTGAAAATCAACCTGAGACAGAACCCATCCCACCAAAGCTTCTTCCTTCCCTAAACCTCAACCTCAATCTCACGGTCTCCTGAGGAACAACAGTCCATCCCAGCTCTAGTTCTACAATGGGAATCACAAAACTACAATTACACACAAAGTCAAGAGAAAAGACAGAATGGACGCTCCAGAATAGGAACCACTGTCACGGCCAACACAGACCCTCACAGGAAGAGGCCGGTACAGTTCCTCGAGCAGCTGGCTGATAAAACAGAAGTTGAAAGCAAACCCACACTAGTGTGGGATATCCACCACATGGGACATCCGCCATGTGGGACACTGTTCCTTATGTAAGCAGTCAGAGCTGACCAGAAATGAATCTGTAAAAAACAAGTGGTTAGTGATTGTGGATGACCGGTCCCTTGGTTGTCTTCTGTTTCCTCTGCTTGCCTTGTCACTCTCTTTGTGACAGTGTCTCTTCGTAGACAAAGTCACAGGACATCAGTGGAAAAACTTGTCAAAAACTTACTTTGTTTTACTTCTTGAGGTCTCATGAAGAAATGCAGCACTTTCAGTGAGTCTAAGCATATTAATGAGAAAAGATGGTTCTGATCCTACTGTTTTCCCCAGGGTCCCACTGCCCTAGGACAGGGTTTCTCAACCTCAGAGATAAACCCATCTCCATCCAGAAATTCTCTATTGTGGAAGGTCATGTTATATACTGTGAGATGTTTAGAAACATCCTAGTCACTGCTTACCATGTGCCCACAGCATCCTGCATCCATTGTTACAACAACCTGAATCCCTTCAGATACTACCAAGTTTCTTTCAAATTAAACTTAGGTGAGATGTACCACTCCACTCAAGCCTCTGTGACTGTTTAAGCCTCATCTCTTTATATGAAAAGTGCGTGGAAGACCAGTTTCATCAAATGATGGGTGTATTGATTGAATTATAAAATTATAATCCTAATAAGAATAAAGCTAATATTTACTAAGATCTCATTTATGAACCAGGTAGATGAATTGTTAAGTTGATTTCCACCAACCTCACAAGGTGTGGTGTTTCTACTGTCACAAGATCATGCATGTGCCAACTGCCACTGCCAAGATTCAAACTGAAAGACTTCAAGGCCCTTCCTTGCTTCTTATTTACCATATCCCTACATCATAGTCAACCAGCAGTGCAGTGTGTTACTGAAGAGACCTCAACGGCTAATCATAACCTTCCAACATCATTCACCTAGCTCTTCTCCCAGAATGATGAGTTTAGTGTGCTTTTCTAGGCTGCATGAAATCTAGAAAGATCTCTCAAAATCCTTCTTCAAAATATATCATAACTGTCTCTTTTCAATCTTCTAAGGACTTCCTCCTGCCAGCTCTGCTGAGGACAGCTCCCACCCCAAGATAATCAGAGGCCCCAGTGGCCTAGCACTTAGCAGCATGTTACTAGAAACCAGAGCATGAGTGATATGCGCCTTACATGTTACTTCTCATGCCTTAGGTTGTAACAGAAAGACATTGCTGGTGATTGTAAATTATCATCACTATAGGGGTTAAAACAGAATTTCCACTGAGGTACTCTTTCTTAAATCCTAAATTATACCTAATGAATTGATCTGCTCATATTTAAGCTATTTAATATGGTTTTTGGCCACCATGGTGCATCATACGCAGAAACAAACAAACACTGAGTTTTCTACAGGGTTTCAAGGACTTCACTAGGCCGATCCACATGCAAACACTCCTTGTAGCAACAATGTATATGGAACGAGCATTCAAAGGTAAGAAACAGAAAAACAACTCTGATTCACATGGAAAAACACAAAGCCATGGGGAGAGGTACATTTCTTATGATGTAGGTTTCTTTATCCTCCTATGATGATAGGCACCTGTACACTAGGCTTCTCTTGGTAGTCTCCTGATTTGTAGGACATACCTCTATTTTCTTGTTTGTTTAGTTTCTCTAAAGATGTTGGTTCCCAATCTGGATGCTGAAGACTTTTGGTTATTTGGTTTGTGGTTGTTTTTACCATTTTTGTTTGAAACTGGTTCTCCTTTGACAGCTCAAGCTAGCCTCAAACTCAAGGTCCTCCAGCCTTGTCTTCTTTAATGCTAGAAGCACAGGTGTGCACCACCATACCTGGATCCACCACTACTTTAGATTCCTCTGGCCATTGAGAGGCTCATTTCAATACACAGTTTCAATAAAAATGGCAAAAACAGTATGGAAATTCTAAATCAAAGAGGAAAGGAACTAATTAAAGCCACCTAAAGCCACCATTACAAAGTGAGACATATTGATCACTTCACACACTCTAGAATGGCTTTGAAAAAGTAATTAAAAATACATTAAGTAAAAACAGACGATAACAAGTGTTGACAAGGCTATAGAAAACATGGAATTCTAAGACATCATTATAAGGTGAAAAATGATACAGCTGTTAGGAACGTTTCTCAGAGAGATGAACAGCAAGTTACCATTATAGCCAAATAATTCTACTTGGGTACAAAGGTTCACACCAAAACTTGTGTAAGAATTTCTGTCATAGCAGCACTATGCATGCTAGCTAAAATAACAGAATCACTAAACATGTCATCTGAGGAATATAGCCAGCGTGCCCTGCCCCAGCAAGGGGCTACTACTTACCCAGGAAAGGAGAAAGCAAATACTGTAAGAAATATGCACAGAATGTGGCCTGGGAGACATGCTATAGGAAGGAATCCACGCATGTAAGATCATAAATTGTATTATTTCAACTACCTGAAATATCCACTGGGCAAGAACACAGCACAGGAAGCAGAAAGTGCAAGGACAGGAAACAAGACTGACTGACTAGGAAGTGGGACAGGTCTTGCTTCCCAGGACCGGGTTCTTCAAGAGTTAGATAATGGTGACGGCTCAGCAGACATACTAGAGACACTCACTTTAAAATAATAAATTGATGTTATATGAATCGTATCTCAGTTTAAAAGGATGCTAACATTTGGTGTATGGTACATGCCTGTCATCCCAGCATTCGAGATGTAATGGCAGGAGGATGGAGAGTTCAAGGCCAGCTTCGGTTAAAGGAGACCCTAGTGGAGGGGATGAAAAGAGGAAAGAGAGGGGGATAGGGGGAGAAAAGGAAGGAAAGGAGAAAAGGTGAGTGACGGATGGAGGGAGGGAAAGGATGTGAAAATAGTATTAACTAAACAAGAAAACACTCAGCACAGACATTCCATGGCATTGCTCTGTGAGCACGGAACAGCACAGGTTCCTTCTGTGAAAACCATCTTCCTGGTACCTTAGGTACCAGGGCATGGAAAGTGAGAAGCTCACCAGAGAAGTCCTACACAACAGACCACTGACCCAAAGAGATTAAGCAACTTTAAGTGCAAAGAACCACAAGAAAGACCTAGTGGGTGTATGATTGAGCAAGTAACAAGATAGCCAAGCCAAAGGAAGAAAGGAAAACACCTCCTAGGAAAGAAAGGCCAGGCGAGTGTCCTCACAAACTTTGGCTGGCTCTCTGATCACTCTGGGAGTGTTAATACAATAGTTAAATGGATTCTGCATTCCTGGGTGAAGAAACCACTGTAAATCAGGATCATAAACAAGCAAACACTCCCCAGGTGACAGACGCAGATCAGAGTCCCTTCTCAGCCATTTCCTATTTGCAACAATCCCCAGCTATGTCCTGCTCATCTTCCCTCTTTCTGTCCCCCACACCTTCAGTTCTGTATCCCCTCCCACATACACACACCACTGGGTTCCCCTGGAGCCCCAAACAAAGCGCATATCTGCTTTCTCTAAGTACATGCTCTCCAGGACAAGTTTCGCACCCCAGCTAGCCTATGGGAATAAAAAAATTAACAACACATGGAGAAGCAGTCAAATCATAAGAAAAATGATAAGAGCAACCAGCACCATAATTATGCCAACATCTATCATTTGATGAAAGGTTATTAGATGCTGAGAGCAGTGCCGTTTCCATATATGATGCTATTTCTCACACCAGCCTTTGTGATACACCTCTGTGGTCTTCATTTTACATGTGAGGAAACTGAAACTCACAGGAGATTAAGTCACCCAACTCCCTTAGTCATACCATGTAGCCAGCCGGCATGTGTGCACAGCAGGGCTAAACTCTTCGTGCCCAGGTGTGAGAGGTATTCTTGATTGCCAACTTGACTACTTCGGGAATTCACTAAAACTCAAGAGACAGGATATACCTATGAGGGATTTTCCTTTAATTATTTGAATTCTCTCTCTCTCTCTCTCTCTCTCTCTCCATATATATACATATATATATATACATACATAGATATACACACATATACACATATATACATGTATAGACATATACATGTATTTATTTTTTATATAAGTATGCATGTATATATGTATATATAGTTTATGAATTTATATATACTAAGTATGCATATATATACATATACACATATATACATGTACATATATATGTATTATATGACATGTACACACACATATATATACATGTACATATATGTGTGTGTATGTATATATATATATATATATATATATATATATATATATATTAAGTTTATTCCTCTAGATAACCCTCACTTATATACCTGCCTAGTTCTAATACAGCTTCCTGCCCACACCAAGAACAGAAACAGGAACTGTGTGAGACATGTTTATATCCCCTATGTTTTGAAGTCTTCTCAAGAGCTATGAGATATGAAGCTCCTCTTTACAGCTGGGGAAACTGAGGCAGAGTGAAATCAACAGCAAGCATGAACATGAAAGCTCCAGGCTTGGAAAGTCACAGGGCTAGAATCAGAGCTGTGGGATGGCTCTTTCTCATCAGTTTGGATGGTTATTAATTAAGAATTGAAACGATGAGGCACCATTCTATCTGCGGTCCATGTAAAGCCTGCAGAAAAAAAAAACAAAATGCAAAACTGATGCTACTTCTGCAATTATCGTGCTAATCTCTGCCTCACAGTGCTGGGAGTCCTTGATGCATATCACTACTTGTCACCTCACACTGACAGCTCATAAAGATGCAGATAACCTCGCCTACAAGTAAGAAGTGTGGACAACTTCTACCAAAATGGGCTGAAGAAATGGCAATTTAAGTGCTCCCAAAACGTAAGCAGAAAGTATCAGTACCTGAAGACTGAACACAAATGCTGATTTCAACCAAAGAGGTCTATCCTGAGTTCTAGAATACAGACTGGGGATGTAAGTCTGGGGTAGAGTACTCTCCAAGCATGTGCAAGGCTCAGGGTTCAGTGCCCAGAACCCTAAAAATAAGTAACAATATAAACAAACAAACAGCACAGAGAGAATATACAAAAACAGGAGAGAGTGAACTACAGTCCTGAATCCCCAACTGCTCCACCATGACCCTCCCCTTCAAAACCCCCACACAGCAGCAACGGAGCTCAAACGCTCTTTACTTTTTCCACTGAATCTACCTACCAAAGGAGAAACAACTCTTCTGTTAGGCCCAAAGGACTGCTCTTTTCCCACAATCTAATCACTCCCCAGAAATCACTAATGAAGAATCTTTAGTATAACAGCAGATATTTGGATAAACCATCATATATGATTTGTGGATATTGCCTTCCAAGCAAAACACACAAACAAACAAAAAACTCCTCTAAGAAAGTACAGTGTGTACAAGTTTAAAAACCAAACAACAACAAAACTACATGGAGAAAATGGCTGACAGCTGAGACCTCTCTGTGCCCACACTCCGGTGACAGGGCTACTGTACAGCTTCACACTTAGATAGATGTGCCACGAAATTGGTTTGAAGAAAGGCATACAATTAGATATGCTTTGTTTGAATGAAAATACCCTACAAATTCCAGCATACTGCTATTAGAACTGTTATCAGCTTACACATAGGGACAGATGGACGGCTTTCTCTCAGCTCCTGCAGTTCTCAGGTGTTAGAAAGAATCCTGAGCAGAAGTGACTTCTCCAGCGGCTCCTCTGTCTGCTTGAACTGGGCAATTCCTAGACATCACTTGCTGTGGCAACTAGAGAAGGTGGGATGTTGAGCTTATTGTTAGGGAACAGATGTGGCCTAAGCAAAAAGCCAGTCTGCCCTGGGTTTTGTTTCGGAGGAACAAAAGAGATTTAAAGGGACTGTGTGGAGCCTCACACATGCAGTGCATCCAGGTGGCCCAGAGCCTTTACCACCAATGCCATCTCAAGAAACTCCTACTAAAAGCAAACAGATAGACAGCAGCAGTAACAGTAAGACCTTCAGATTAGGTTCTATTTTTAGACCAAGGCCATAAACCATAGCCTCAAATAGACTGTAATAAAACCCAATCTTCAAATACAAAAATTTAGATTTCCCCCCAATACCAATGCATTTCATTTATGATGTAAGTGACTCCTGTTCTAAATAAATGGGCAAGGTATGCACATGAACAAAGCTACCAGAAACCACAGATATTCTAAAAGTGTGTGGGTCTAGAGAGATGTCTCAGTGTTAGGAGCACTGGCTGCTCTTGCAGAGGACCTGGGTTCCCTTCCCAGCATCCACGGTGGCTCACAACCGCCATGATAACTCCAGTTCCAGGGGATCTGATGCCCTTTTCTGGCCTCTACAGGAACGAGGCATGCACATAGTGTACAGACATACATGCAGGCAAAACACTCATACACATAAAAATGAATTTTAAATTCAAAATTAAAATATATAGTTGTATATTTATATTTTTTAAATCCTCTTTTGAAATAAGACTGATTTACTATAGCCATGTATGGAAAAATCATTTTTTAAATAAATGAAGTCTTTTGTAACACAAAGAATGAAGGAATACACAACATTCTATATTTTCTTTAATAATCAGAATGTTCTACATTAGGCTTGGTTTAAAGAGGTGGATATTTTAATAACATGCTAAATGACATCTGCTAAAATACACTAATGAAACAAATGAAAATGTTTCATTTGTACTAGTGTACAAATGAAAATGTGTTACTGAGGGTAGCAGAGACATCTATGCAAAATACTAAATATAATAAATATAAACAAAAAATGAGCCAAACAGACTGCTCCAGGGCTGTCCCCCGAAAGAAGTTCCTATGCTCTGTGACCACCATTATCACACATAGATGATCAATGGCAAGGAAGCCAAAACTGTGGCCTATTCACACTTGTGTAGCCTCTGTAACCCACAGCAGCAGAAATCACAATCTAGCTGAGTGGTAGCACATGCCTTCAATCCCAGCACTCCAGAGACAGAGGCAGACAGATCTCTGAGTTCAAGGCTAGTCTGGGTTACAGGCAAGGCCTACATAGAGAAACCCTGGAGAGAGAGACAGAGAGAGAGAGAGAGAGAGAGAGAGAGAGAGAGAGAGAGAGAGAGAGAGAGAGAGAGAGAGGGAGAGAGAGGGAGGTCATAACCTACTGGTACATTCTACAGCACAAACAAATCTCACAGACTCTGCTACATCAAGGAAGCCATTGAACAAAGAACAAATACCATGGAGTTCACAACAGGGCATAAATACATCCAGTGACAGAGTACAGCCTGCAGTTAGTTTCTTCCTGACTGAGAGGCGCACAAAAGAGGTGTCCACAGTGATGGAAGCCTTGCTGCTGTTGATTGGAGCCATGACTTTGCTATTTTTCTATGTGTGGATGCATCTTCATGTTTGTCTGTTATGTTGACAACTGAACTAGCAAAACTTAAAGACATGGCAGGTGGCTCTCAGTTGTCTTCACACACTGCAAAGGCAAGCAGACGAGCCACAGAGCATCGGCTACTCTTTAGTAGGCTATCTGGCCAAGGCAGTAAGGCAGTAAGTCACCTGGCCACCTGGCCCACTGTAAAAATAAACAAAGCCTTAATAAGAGGTCACACTTTTAATTATAGGCCTGATGCCAGATTTGTCAGATATAATAACACACGCCCTCTTTTAATTAAACAAATCACCTAAATAGATACTTGTAAAAAATGAAGAAATATAAAGGATGCTATACTGCATCTTCTCACAGGAACAAGAGCAGATGGAGAGGCCAGCTACCCCCCCCCAGGAGCCTTCTCAGGTGGGGCCACTTCAGTGGAGGCCAAAAGCTGTGGAGACTGAAGTGAAGTAACTAGAGGAGGGAGCAGAGGTGATAGCTGTCTGATGTCACTGCATCCTACATGTCACATGTATCCACAATGACCTGGTGGGGTGATGTCAATGGCCTGAATCCCCATTTGGATACAAGCATTGTGGATAAAATGATGAAATTCCTATGCTATTTCTGTGGCTAACTCAATAGGTGTTGCCTAACTACAACCAGAAAATACTCAAAAGTTCCTGATAACGACAGAGAGAGCTTTATAAAAACAAACAAACAAAACACTGTAACTAAACACAAAAAAATATTTTCAGTGTCAAGTGTACAGAGGAGCTAACTGAAAGTCATTATTATGAATACAATACTGAGATTTGTTTCTAGTATAGCCATGTTTTCTTTTTTAATGATGGAAAACTGTTCTGAGAAATACATTGCAAGAAATACTGTGCTCTAAATATGGTTGCTACATGTACTGCAATTAAGATGGCTCCAGTGAGCTGGATATAGCTGTCACTTGGGAGGCTCTGCTAGTGCATGAGAAATACAGAGGGGGTCACTCTCAGCCAGCCACTGGACTGAGCACAGGGTCTCCAAGGGAGGAACTAGAGAAAAGACCCAATGAGTTGAAGGGGTTTGCAGTGCCACGGGAGGAACAACAATATGAGTCACCCAGTACTCCCAGAGCTCCCAAGGACAAAACCATCAACCAAAGAGTACACATGGAGTTATCCATGGCACCAGGCGCATAGGCAGCAGAGGATGGTCTTGTTAGACACCAAAGGAAGGAGAGGCCCTTTGTCCTAGACGACTTGATGCCATAGTGTAGGGGAATACCAGGACAGGGAAGTTGGGGAGGGTTGATTGAGGAAGGGGAGATAGCTTATGGGATTTTCGGGAAGGGGGAAACCAGGAAAGGGGACATTTGAAATGTAAATAAAGAATATATCTAATAAAAATTAGTATAAAACAAAAAAATGGCTCCAGTATCACCAAGTGATACAGTCTTACAGGACCACTGCCATATATGGGGCCCATTACTGACCAAAGCATCCTTGGGTTCCATGTGGTTGTGCTGTGTGGTATGAGGCTCTCATATCATGTATAGATGAATAAATAAGAAAAGTAACTTCTGCTGTGTATTGGGTTTTCTAGTAAAGCACACTTGAAACACATCACACCAGATGATGTTACTTCTCAACCAGGGTCATCCGCAGCCCTGAAGAATATGTTGGCATATCTAGAGAGATGCCATGGACCACCCCTGCTTGGTGGGATTTAGACTGACACTAGATAGGGATGTTTTGTGGTATCCTCTGACACACAGGACAGCCACCATCAATAAATAAGTACCTAAGGCAAAGGATGAAAGTTTTGAGGTCAAGAAATAGCACAGGATAGCCCAGATGGGCCAAATGCAAGGATTCCAGAAGGTCCATTAGCACCTTAGAAATGTTAAAGACTTGAGTGAGCATGGGGACAGGAACAAACCCAGAACAAAAGCAGAAAGCACAAAGAAAATCCTTTTTAAATGGAGTTAAAATACGTGGTGCTATTTATTTCACGAGCTGGAAAAATAGAACCATCTGAGTCTATCAGTGGCAACTTTCATGAATAAACTGTAATCAAATCATGCTGTGAAACATTCTGCAGCCAGAAAAAAAATAGTGAGTTTTAAAAAAATTTAATTAAAACATAATTACATCATGCCCTTCCTTTTCCTTCCTCCCTCCAACCCCTCCTATGCCCCCACACTCCCTCTCAAACTGATGGCTCTATTTATTTGTTTATTGTTTTACAAACACACACACACACACATACACACACAATCTCTTTACTCACTGCATTGGGCCTTGGTTACCTTCCTGCCCTGAGCATCTCTGGTATGGTTCACAAATTATTATCAATACATATACATTATATAAACACACACATGTATGAACATAGATATAACTACAATCTACTGAGCCCATTTGGTGTTGCTTGTGTGCCTATCACTTTGTGGCTAACCACTCTGTATTGTATTCCTGGGTTTAAAACTGAGAGAACATCATGGAAGAAAGGGTGAAAAGTTTGTAAGAGCCAGTGAGCTGGGAAGTCTGTGTGAGCCAGCTCCAAAATAAAGAGGGTCACTGTGCACACAGCCTGAGCACTCTCCCCTAAAAGTCCAGATGCATGCGCTTCTCTCTGGCCATGGCGTTCACATGCGGGGGAACTGTTGGCACAAAGCAAACTGTCAACGCTAAGTTCTTTAAAAGAACAGGATTTGAGAAGAGAAGGCAGGAAGACAGCTTACTTATAAAGGCCCTAGAAAGTAAACTTGGGCTTAGGAGAGGGAGAGAGGTCACAGGAAGAGGAGAAGGCAGCACATGAGAGGGTGCAGGAAAACATTCTGTTGTTCCCCTTCTCACCAGCCAGTGCTGCTGTTGGTCAAGTTAGTGCAGGAAAGCAGGGAAATAAAACCAGGAACAGGGCTCCAAACATCTGGCTGACAGTGTTCAAACATCTGGCCAGTGGCTCGTGGTCAGGCCCCACAACAAAACAGCAAGGCTGGGCAGGCCCGCTTTGGCCTTGCTGTCTTTCATTTTCTTCCACTACTCATTTGACAGTTCTGCACTGGAGATCGGTAGGATTGAGATAGCCACACCACGACAAAGAGACACTGCCTGCTCTGAATTAAAAGTCTCCTCTGGGCAACACAGATCTGTCTCCCCTTGAAGATCAACTCTCAGCATACAAGATCCTCCTTAACTAAAGCTCATTTCTAGAATGTTCTCTCTGTTCCCTGATCCCAGGAGATGAAGGCCTCCTCCAGGTCTGCTGACTGTTGCTCAAAGCTTTAGGCCATGCTTCCCAGGTCCTAAGGCATAAATAAAGGAGACACAACATGCAACACACTGGCATCTCTAATAATGCACACAGTTATACACACACTTGAACACTGTAGTGGGTGTGGCTGTGATAAATACACAGTTACTATGTTTCCTACATACTCTGGATATAGGAAGCCTACCTTAGGACAAGAAGGTTTACAAGATTAAAGATCTGAAAACTTGGGACAGTTTGAACTTTCAAACAGCCAAGACTACTTCTCCTCTCCTCTCCTTTTCTCTCTCTCTCTCTCCATTTCTCTCTCTCTATTTCTCTCTCTCCATCTCTCTCTCTCTCTCCTCTCTCTCTCTCTCTCTCTCTCTCTCTCTCTCTCTCGTGTGTGTGTGTGTGTGTGTGTGTGTGTGTGTGTGTGTGTCTTAGCATGTCTGTGCTTCTTAGCATGTGTGGGCAGGTGCACATGCTCATATGCCCATACATGTGGAATGCAAAGGAAGACGTGAGCTGGTCTGTTCTATCACGGTCTGTCTTATTCCTTTGAGAAAGGATTTCCCTTTGAACATGGAACTAGACCGTCAGCCAGCAAGCCACACTGGTCCACATATCGCCACTCCCAGAGCACCGAGTTATACTGTGAGTCAGGGATTTAAGTTGGTACAGGGGATCTTAACGAGGTCCTCAGGCTAGCAAAACAAATGTTCTTATTCACTGTGTCAGCTACTTTACTGTTGCTGTGATAAAACACCATGACAAAGACAGCTTTTGGAATGAAGCGTTTATTTGGGATTATGGTTCCAGAGTGCTCAAGTCCATAATGATGGGGTGAAGGCATCAGGCAAGTATGGAGAATAGAGCAGGATTCAGAGTGCTCACATCTCAAACCATGAGCACAATGCAGAGAGAACGAGCTGGGAGTAGGTTGAGGCTTTCTGCTCTCACTGCCATGCCCTAGTAACACACTTCTTCCCACAGGCTACACCTTCATACCTCCCACAACAATGCCACCAACTGGGGGCCAAGTTTTCAAATGTTCCACCCTTTAATACAATTTCTCATGCTGTGGTAACCCTCCCCCCCCAAACCATAAAATTACTTTGCTGCTACTTCATAACTGTAATTTTGCTACTGTTACAAATCATAATGTAAATCTCTGATACAGGACCCCTGTCAAAGGGTCATTTGACCTCCTAAAGGGATCGCAACCCACAGGTTAGAACACTCCTCCACTGCTGGTGGGGCTGTAAGATGGGACAACCACTTTGGAAATCAGTCTAGTGGTTCCTCAGAAAACTGGACATGACACTTCCAGAGGACCCTGCTATACCTCTCCTGGGCATATACTCAAAGGATTCTGCGGCATGCAATAAAGACACATGCTCCATTATGTTCAGAGCAGCCTTATTTATAATAGCCAGAAGCTGGAAAGAACCCAGATGCCCCTCAAAGGAGGAATAGATACAGAAAATGTGGTATATTTACACAATGGAATACTACTCAGCAATTAGAAACAATGAATTCACAACATTTTTAGGCAAATGGCTTGATCTGGAAAATATCATCCTAAGTAAGGTAACCCAGTCACAAAAGAATACACATGGAATGCAATCTCTGATAAGTGGATATTAATTAGCCCAGAAGCCCTGAATACCCAAGGCACAAATCACATAACAAATGACTCCCATGAAGACGTATGGAGAGGGTCCTGATCCTGGAAAGGATTGATCTAACACTGGAGGGGAATATAAGGACAGAGAAAAAGGAGGGAGGTGATTGGAGAAGGGATGGAGAGAAGAAGGTTTATGGGACATATGGGGAGGGGAGATACAGGAAAGGGGAAATCATTTGGAATGTAAACAAAGAATATAGAAAATAAAAATATTTTTAAAAAAGAAGAAGAAGAAGAAGAAGAAGAAGAAGAAGTAGTGCCCTAAAGCCTCTCCCCATTCCCTAGCCAGGACCTTTATAGTTTGTTGCATAACAATTCTCAACTTTTCCTGAAGAGGTCACCCTTGGGTCCCTGGGTCCTTTACTACACAGAAGTAGGTTTAGATGGTTTGCATATGAAAGACTGACAAAACATGAATGTTTTTCTTGCTTACAAAATAATGATACATTAGCATACTATTAATCCAGTGCCAGTGAAAGAGACTAGGAAGATATATTTATCTTTCTGAATTACAATCTCAAAGAACTCTACCCTCAACCCTGTGAGGAGATGAACAGCTTGGGGAGCCCTTCAGTGGCTCTGGAACCTTCTTTGACACCAGAGCTGAATGACTGTTGTGGAAGCTGGATTCCACAGTCCTCTCCTGGGACTGCAAGGGCAGGCGCCAGTCACAGCCTTTCCCCTTCTTTGCTGCTGGCTTGAGACCCACCAAAACCATTCACATCTGAAAGTTAAAGCGTCTACATTTAGAGTATGACTCACAGGATAGAATCTGTTGCCTGCCAGACTGCAAAGGGAACAGGGAGTGTCAGTGTCGGGCTGTGTTCCTATAGAGACCTGTGGTCACAACATAGTCTGACCTAAGACAGAGCACTGAAAGGCTCTAAAAGGTGACTCCAGAAAGTGGGAAGAGCAAAGCTTGTGGATAGACAGAGGACGTGCTGGGGGGAGAGGGGCATTAGGGATGAAAAGAGCCTTTTATTTCCAACACACAAATACAGAGGCCAAGAAGAAACAAAGAAGCAAGAATGGAGGGATGGAAGATACAATACCAGCTGCTTCCTCAAACACGTATGTGTCATAAGCGTATGACACACAGAGCAGATGGAGGAGTATTATTTGGGTGGAAGCAAGGAGACCAATAGGGGGATGGAGAAGCCAGAAGGTGGCATTTAAGTAATATGAGGGAAGAACAGTAATATGCCAATGTTATAACAAGACCCTTCATTTTACAGGACAACAAGAAAATTAATTCTAAAGCTTACTGTGGCTAGCACAGGAGGATGGGTCCCAGGACAAGAAGGTAGCCAGGGAGGCCTGTGCTCTGAGTTGCTTGCCCACCTTTTAAAACTACATGCAGTCGTCAGTAGCAGACTGAAGGGGCATGTGAGCATGTATGCCTATGAACTATGTTCAGTGTGGGAGTTCAGGGTATACAACTCCAAAGATATCCCAATTTCTAAATAAGGCACTTAAGTTAGTGCCAGGAAAGGAAGAGAATTACCTAAAATTGAGATTTTAAAGAAAGTGGGCAGCAGGAAACTTTCCTATCTTAGTCACGTTTTGCTTTATTTTGCTGTGTATGTATATGTGTGTATGTATGTGTGTGTATGTTATATGTACAGTATATATGCAAGTGTGTACACATGTATGTAAACTCATGAGTGTACAAAAATCAAGGAAAGTAAGATATCCTGCTCTACTCCTCCGCATTACTCTCTTAAGACAGGTTTCTCACTAAACTTAGAGCAAGTCCAAAAAGCCGGCTGATGCCCCTACCTCTATCCCACACAGTGCTGAGGTCACAAGCACACATAGCCATGTTGGACTTTTTATGTGGGTGATGTGGAACTCAGATCCTCATGCCTTCAAAGCAAGTACTTTTAACCACTGAGCCATCTCCCCCCATGCCATTCTTGACCATTTGTAGACTGCCAATGTAGACTAACAATGGTTCACCATTGTTAAATAGATCCACAACACAATAGTGGTTCTAGAGCCTTTTCATCTTGAAAAATTAAATGACATACATTCATCATCAACTTCAGTAGACAGAAAAACAAAAACTGGAATCATGCAGTGTCTGTCTTTCATGATCAGCTTATTTCATCAGCCAAATGGCCTCAAGATTCATTCACATTATAGCACATATCAGGATTTCCAATCTTTTTAAAGACTGACTAATATCCCACAGTGGATATAACACAGTGTCCTCATCTGCTGGTTGCTTTTGCCTGCTGGCTATTGTGATCAAGAAAATGGGTGTTAAATCTCTCTGACTTGCCAGCTTCAATTTGCTTGGATTTGTGCCCAGACCTGAAGTTGCTGGATCACGTGGCGGCTCTATTTTTAGTCTTTGAGGAATCTTGATACTGTTTTCTATGGCAGTTGCTCCATCGAATGACCCATTAGCAGTGCACAGGGTCCCAACTTCTCCGAAGCCCCACCAATGCCTTCTCCTTTCTGCAAACATGGTAATTAACCTGATAGACACAAGGTGGCATATCACCATGGCTTTGACTTGCATTTCTCGAAGGACTAATGGTATTCAATTACTTCACTGGCCCGTGGCTGTTTCTAGAACATGTCTGAATGATCTAGCCCTTTGTGTAATTTTGGTAGTATTATTGTGCTTCATTGTATTGTTGTCAAGTTTTATGTGACTTTTTGCTCTTTGTTTTGCATGTGTGAATGCATGTTAATATTCATTTATGGATACACAGATGTGTGGAACTCAAAGGTTGATGTTGGAGTCTCCCTTAATTGCTTCCTATCTAATATTGAGGCAAGGTCTCTCACTGGAGCCTAGAGCTCACCTCTTTTGCTCTTAGCTTGATGCTAAGAACTTCTGCACCTACCTCTCAGACACTGCTATTGCAGATGGCCACCCTGCTTATCCAGCAAACACTATCTAGTGAGCTCTCTTCCGAGTCTCTACGGCTCTCTGTAGAGTCTTGATCGTAGCTCTTCATCCAGTACATGATTTGTACAAAATTTCTGTCATTTTCTGTGGTCCCTTTGCTCTTAGTGAACTGTGTCCTTTATGAATAAATCTTCCAGGAAGTCACCCCAACATCATTTAGGGTTCTCCTTAGTTTTTTCTTCGTCATTTCTTGTCATTCAGAACCTTCTAACTTTTGTGTATAGTGTAAGGTAAGGATCTAGTTTCAGTCTTTCATATGTGGGTACACATTTTCCCATCCCTGCTCACTCATTAAGAGGTCTTTACTTTATTGAGTGCTCTGGGCACCGATGTGAAGGAGCACTTGACTCCTGGCCTCTCTCTTCAGGTTCTTTGGTCTGCCCATGTCTTTACATCAGCTCCATACAGCTTTGATTTATTGAGGTTTACAATGCACGTGGGTAGGTGGGTGGGTGTGCCCTCCAATTTTGGGCTTCATTTCTCAAACCTGTTCTGTGTCTTGTGTAAAATATAGTTTTAGGCAACGCTATCTCAGAGTCTGGTTTTTCCAGGTCCAAGCTGGTAACTGTCCTCTTTCCATTGTCCACACGACTAGAATGCAGAGGCAGGGGCATCAGAATTCACGAGCAGAGCCCAGAGTTCTTCCTGACTCAGCGTTAGGTGAAAAGACTCAGAGTATGGCGGCTTTGTAAGGCAAGGGAACTGAGGTTAAGGGCACAGATCCTAGAGTCAAACAAAGCTGGGTTCCGGGATCAGGGCATAAAAGTTTGCCACAAGCCAGAAGACTTGAGTTTGGTCACGTGGATGGAAGGAGAGAACCAGCTTCCCAGGGTTATCCTCTGACTCTCATACTTTTGCTGGGACATATACGCACCCCCTCTATATCATATACATAAACATGGCATCATCATCAATAGATAAACAAATATTCATTTGCTTAACATTAGTTTCCTCATTTTCAAAATGGAGACAATTGCAGCCGCCACTCTCCAAATCTTCAAAGGGCAAATGTGATGCATGCGAGTGATGCCACAGTGCCACTCCTTATGGAGGAATAAGCACAGTGCTTGCCCAGTGCACTGAGCACAGCACTTACCTGGAGCACTGAGCACAGCAGTTACCTAGAGCACTGAGCACAGCACTTACCTAGAGCACTGAGCACAGCACTTACCTAGAGCACTGAGCACAGCACTTACCTAGAGCACTGAGCACAGCACTTACCTAGAGCACTGAGCACAGCACTTACCTAGAGCACAGCCAACAGCTGGGAACTTGGACCACCATCCCATTACTGGTGCCTTTCAGTAGTCATGACTTCAATTTTATCACTAGTGCAATTTTTAAAGAATAAAATGAAATGTCAGGAAGGCCAATGCCAGATACCAGGAGCATTCCTGAGCTCAGAAAGACAAAAGGAGGCGACTCAGGGTAATTTACACTGTCTCCAGGAAAGCTTGCATTCTCAAGCACAGAAAGCACACGGAGGAGGGGAGAGCCACTGGCCAGATGTACACCCATTGTAGTACTGTGTAAGTTCAAAGATCAAACCACGGGAGACTTTACAAGAAGGCGCATGAAGAGAACAGACTGTTGTGGCCAGTCAGACCTGTCAGCCTTCAAATGTCGATCTGGGCTTTTTTGTCCATCAAAGGGCAAACTTCATAAGTAACCACTGCCACGAGGGACACCTACCAGGTCACCTGTCCCCTGATCTGAGCTGCGGAGAACTCTACCCACATCTGCTGATCTTGCAAGCCCCCTGCTTTCTCCTAACATCCTCCTTTTTAGGTGAAGCTCGCTCCACCAGAGGATCTGACCGACCTGTACTCCAAGGCACGAGTCTCTTCTTCCATCAGAGAAAGCAGGTAACAGCTCAGAACAAAACGCATATCTGACTGCTAAGAACAGTTTGACATTCTTCTTTTTGCTGTTCTGATATGTCTTTTAGAAACTCACTTCTCTCTCTCTCTCCCTCACTCTCCCGTGTGTGTGTGTGTGTGTGTGTGTGTGTGCTCTATCACCTTCCCTCTCTCTATCTTCTCTCTCTCCCTCCTTCTCCTTTAGCCCTCTAAAGAAATAGGCAGTCCTAGAAGATTTCAGTAGATGTCTTGACAGGAAGCAAGATCACCAGCAAACAGTGGATAAGAAATCAGTTCCTCAGGACTGCCTGGAGTGAGCACACATGTGAGCTAAGAGGCCTGCTCTGCTGCTTCTGGCTGCCTTTGTCCCTTACAACAGAATTGCTTCTGAACTGACAAAGCTCTAACTCTAAAACAAAACTTGTAAATAACACATACTTCTCTGGATGGGGTACTTTGAGTCTGTTGGCCCCAAAATCTTGAACTTCAAAGGGATAAGATCATATATATGAGAAACAATATCATTCAAAGTGAGTTTGTGGTGGTAGAAATAACTGTTACAAGAAATTCAAGATTTTGCTCCTGGGAGCAATAAACATTGCCTGGATGCATTTCTTCCCCTTCCCTGTGTGAGATTAAACTATATCTGTCCTACTTGGATACACAATCACTTCTGGAAGGGCACTTGATGAGACATAATAAAGACCTTAGACTTCAGAAACATATTTCTTTCTTTTCTTGGTTTTTTTTTTTTAGTAGAAAAGAGTTTATTCGGGGCATGGGGAGGAGAGTCAAGAGAATAGTAGAGGCAGAGAAATGCAAGGGAGGAAAGAGAGAGAGATAGAGAGAGGAAGAGAGAGAGAGAGAGAGAGAGAGAGAGAGAGAGAGAGAGAGAGAAAGGAGTAGAGAAGTAGAAGAGGCCGGCCATGAGCACATGGAAGGGGTGGGGGAGGGGTGCAGGAGCAGGAGGGGGAGAAAGCAGGAGTAGGAAGGGAAGAGCAAGAGCAAGAGAGGAGCCAGAACCAGAAACTTACTTCTTAAACAGAGCCCAAAGAGCTTTATGTTCCTTTATGTCAACAGCCCATAAAGCATTAGAAACAGGTACACGTGCATCAACAGACAGCAAGAAAAGTCATGCAAGTGACCAAGATCAGCAGATAATGGGCAAATGCTGACAAAGCTGTGCTCTTAGGGATTCCTTATTCCATTCTTTTCTACTCAGAAAATTACTCATGTTCTAAACCTATGTTTGGTAAAGAGCAGCACTAGAATAACCTTTTTATCCACATTTCCCAGAGTGCACTGGTTCACCTCCTCCATCAAGTCTCCTCCCACTTCCAAAAACACTAAGTCTATAGTCAAACAAATCTGAGACACAAAGATACCTGTGATGGTTTGTATGTGCTCGGCCCAGGGAGTGGCACTATTAGGAGGTGTGGCCCCGTTGGAGTAGGTGTGTCACTGTGGGTGTGGGCTTTAAAACCCTCATTCTAACTGCCTGGAAGCCAGTCTTCCAGATGAAGATGTAGAACTCTCAGCTCTGCCTGACCGTGTCTGCCTGGATGCTGCTATGCTCCTACTTTGATGATAATGGACCAAACTTCTGAACCTGTTAAGACAGCCCCAATTAAATGTTGTCCTTATAAGAGTTGTCTTGGTTATGGTGTCTGTTCACAGCAGTAAAACCCTAAGACAATACCCAAATTTGTTAGTCACTGACATTTCAGAACTTTACATTGTAATTGTATAGAAGGCTGGATGAGAAGCCACCAATACAAGTTAAGGACTTTTATGACCTGGTATCTATATATATAACATATATGTATGTGTTTGCTAAGGAGTACAGACTCTGGACTACCAATGCCCTGGTTAAGTGTGGTTAGCATCCCAGCCCTGGTTAGCATCCCAGCCTTGGTTAGCATCCCAGCCTTGACTGGGCAGTGGTAGTACATGCCTTTAATCCCAGCACTCAGGATGCAGAGGAAATATATGAGTTAGAGGCCAGCCTGGTCTACAGAGTGAGTTCCAGGACAGCCAAGGGCTACACAAAAACCTTATCTTGAAAAACAAAACCAACCCAAAACATCCCAGCCTTGGTTAGCATTCCAGCTCACCCACAATAGCAAGCAAACTCAGGAAGAAGGCAACACTAACTTCACCCAGTTAGTAAATACAAACACTTCAGGTAAACACAAGACACTCAGATAAGGCTGGATGCTATGGTGTTTACACACTTGGTCTCAGCTTCCCACACTTACATGATTAGAGAATTTCAGGTCGCATCAAACATCCATGACACAAATCACTATCCAGTGGAATGCTGACCTATATTCTGACACTGTCTCATGTATGAAAGGAGAAATGTCTCTGGACTTGTGGACCTGTCTCTTTTCTTTCCACTTGTCCAACCAGGGTTCACTTTCTGGTGTGAAATGCCAGGTGCCACAGGCATGAGGAAGCTAGCAGTCAACCTTGAGTGCTATTTTCCAGGGTCTGTCTACTTGCTTTATTGAAACTGGTCTCTCACTGGGATCTTGAAGCTCACCAGGACCTGCAAGGATCACATCTGTCTCTGTCTCTGCGATGTACACATATTACCACGCCTGCCATTTTTACATGGGTTCAGTAAGTTAAACTTGCTTGGTCAAAAAATACTTTACTGACCAGTCTTCTCTTCAGTTCCTTGCTTAGCAAAGATGGTCTCCATTTTGACCATGCATCATGATGGACATGGTATCAAGCCAAAGGTTTAGTCTGGTTCGCAAGCCTGGGCTTCCCATAATGGATTTTTTCCATCACTTACAGTCCTTACCTCATAAAAAGTAAGGGAAAAACTTTTTTCTTGTCACTAGAGTTTAAATTACAAAGTGGAAACTGTGATGTAATTTAAGAAAAAAGCAAAAAATCAGTAACAGAAAGTGTCTCTTTTTTAACATAACATTTATTACATTGATTACATTGATTGATGCACGCATGCCACATATATGCATGGAGGTCAGAGGACAGCTTGTGGGAATAAGTTGTCTTCATCCACTATGTGGGTCTTTGGGAATTGAACTCAGGTTGCCAGGCTCAGTGACAGGCATATCTATCCTAGGGAGCCATCTTGCTGGCCTGTCCCCACCACACCCTTTTTGGTAAACAGAATGTGATACAATTGCTAAAGGCATGAATTTTAACATCCTAGAGATCAGAGTTCATGCCCTAGTCCTTCTTCCTAGTAGTCACATGACTTTGAGATTATTATCTACAAGGCTGACATGCAAGATGCTCTAGGTCTACGGGGCTGTTCTGATTTAATGAGATCATGTGGGGAAGGCATTCGGCACAGGGTCTGGCACCCTGGAAGCTTCCATAAATGCTGGCTGCTGCCAATAAGGGCTTCTGTGGCTGCGGCCACTGCTGCTGTCACTGTTGTTATTCCAGGAACACGACTGCCCTAGCACGCTGTGACTCACAGCTCCACTCAGCCTGCCCTGCTCAGCCCTCCTGAGGAATGTTCCAGGCCCTCACTGTTAAACAACCTGAAACATACTCTACCAACAGCCCCACAGCCAAATGTTCTCAGCCAACACGAAGCCTTCACAGAAGAGGCAAGACAGGAAGACGCATGCTCTGTGCTAATAAAGAAACCTTCTGGCCCAGCCCAAACAGACAGCAGGCTTCCCCAAAACAAAGAAACTGCCTCCATGAAACTGGATTCACATACCATGAGAGTCCCAAATCACCTAGAACCCCTCGTCTCTAAGGACCCAACTAGTGAGTCCCACGGTAGAAATGGGGAGCAGCTTCTGGGGCAGTCCCCTGAATCAGGGACTGTCTCGACTGTCTCCAGCATGCTGGACTTCTTCACCAGGACACTCTCAGCTCAGAACCTTGTACTTTCAGAACCCGCTGGGATCTCACTTTTTTGACTAAAGAATCAAAACACTTCTTAAAGAGCTCTGATGCCTCTGGCTGAAAGCTCCCTCTGTAGACAAATGTCTGCAGTGAGGTCTCTGACAGCAAAGAGGACTAACAAGCTGTCAGGCCTTGGAGACAATACCCGCAAGCCAAGAAAGGCAGGGTTCATTGTGGAAGACAAACAGCACGTTGTTCTTTCTCACAGATCTGAGAAGAAGAAGAGTGGGTACAAAAAAAAAAAGAGAGAGAAGGAAGAGAAACAAAGAGAAGGTGGGGGAGACAAACTTCTGCCCAATGGCTCCTTTTGTACAGACCACAAAGGAAAGGACAGAACTGAAATGTGATTCTAGTAAATTAACAAAAGCCTTTCATCAACTCTAACAAACAGAAGCTTCTAGATAAACCCGTGCCATCACTTCCTCTGATGTGTGTGAAGGAAGGGAAAAGGAAAGAAGGCAGCAGAGTGAAATTAGGAAGAAAAACAAATGGACAAACGTAAAGTCCATCTTTATCCTCACTCTGGTACACCAAACTACTCTCTCCAACTCTGGAGAGGAGTCACAGAGAAGCTGGAGAGACAGCAGCTTCCTGCAGACTTCAGATCAGGACCCAGCAATTCAGAATAGTCGCTGCATCACAGGCTGTTTTGACATAGGTGGCCCTCAAACTATACTTCAGACAGCACTGCATTTGGATGTAGAGAATGAATTCCATGGATCATTTAAAATCAGAACTTTGTAAGTAAGTGGAATAAGGTATTCTGTAGTCCCACCAGGCGTGGTGGCACAGGTCTGTAATCTCAGCATTTTAGGAACTGAAGGTAGGAGGATCAGAAGTTCAAGACCTTCCTCAGCCACCAGGCAAGTTTGGGGCTAGCCTGAGCTATAAGAGATCCCCTGTCTCAAAAAACTAACTATATAAATAATAAATAAATAAAAAGCATCTCATAGCCTTAGGCAAATAGAGTAAATGGAATCTTGTTATTCTTTGTGATACTAAAAACAATAAAAACAGACTTCATATTTAACAAAGGACAGTGATACAGATCCATATGAACACTGTTATATATACATGTATATATTTAATACACATACACATACCAACAGGTATGTTGGTATATATAAATGAATATATAATACACATATACCCATAGGCATGCTGGTATATATACATGTATATATACATTAGTGTATGTGTGTATGTGTGTGTGTGTGTGTGTGTGTGTGTGTGGTCATCTTCGACTAAGCAACTTAAATAACCTAAGGACCTTACTTTCCTCTCTACCCACCCAACAAAATCCTCCAGCCAATAATAACGGGTTATCAGCAGACTGTTTGCTTCATACTGTGGGAAATGCAGAAGGATCGGTAAGAAGGGCAAAAAGCACCCCAGCTTCCTTCTGTGTCTGAACATCCCTACGATGCACGAGGGGAAGCTGTGTCTCTGCCTCCAAGCCAACATTCTTCTTGTGCCTGGGAAGACTACTCATGAATTTTAGTGGACTTCTCTCTGATGGGTCGGTCAGGAGTATTCTCACTGCTACTCAGGAAAGAAGGACCAATAGTCTTTTCCATCTCCCCCAAAGCATGTATCAGACAAGCGATGTTTGGCTCTGTGTTGAGGCAATGACTTAATGTCCATGTTCTCTTAAGAGCCTGAAAAAAATCTGCCTGGGATGGAATCTCCCTAGGTGTTTATCATTTTGATTGTAACTAATTCTGATTGAATGTCATTCACTCCGGCAAGTAGCAATAAAGGAAAACCAAAGCCTACAAGAGAGGATCTGTGGTTACTTGGCAAAAGGTCAAAGGTAACTGAGAAATAAAAGCAGACTGAGAGTACTCAATAGAGGAATGATAAGAGAAACAAGGAATGGCTGGCCTACAAGAAAATAAACTTTCATCACAGTGAGTACTGTGATGTGCCAACATACCCTAAAAATTCATGGCACGTGCTCAGACTTAGAAATCAGGAAGTCCTGAGTTCGAGTCATAGTTTGTCACTGAGTACACAGTCCCTGTTAACCTCGGTGCTCTCATTTGTTTGGTGGAAGAATAACAGTCACTAATGGTGTTGTTGTGGAGATAAAACTCGATAATGTGCACAGGGTGCCTAACATAATAAGCACTCAATAAAAGTCAGCCACCATTTTTCTAGTACGAGGGTCAAGTGTGTGGGTGTGGATGTAATTTGGCCTTGGCATCTACTGATTAACTCTCACGTTAAAACATTAAGAGCTGGCGAGGCTACAGCCTAGGCCTCAAAGAAGTAATTAAGAATGGCTCGTGTGTTCTTTATAAATATCAGGTCTATAAACACTTCTGTTGATTATTATAGCTGACTGATAACCTTCCAGGTCTGGGCCTTCATGCGCAGCTAGTCATGTTTTGCCCTGAACATGGCAGGGTCTGCCATTCTCTGACATGCCCGCAAAGCCCTGTGCTATAGTAACGTGTATATCTGGAGTCTACCAACCACTGTCTAGGGGTGCTGATGCGTACGTCCCTAGAGTAAATAAACCATGATAGCGTCCATGTGAAAGCCTCCAAAGAGATCAGTTGCTCTCAGCGTGTGTAGGGTTCTAGTAGATCATGTGGCTACAAGTACTGCCATCACCACTGTCTCCACCCATCTTGGACCACTCAGCAACCTCAACAACCCCTGCCTCCATGCTGTCCTATGGCTTCCATTCCATCCTAGGCATAGCTCCCAGAACATCACAGACATTGACAAAGCACAGACTTCCCTCAACAGTCATCAACTTGTTTCCAGGTTGTGATACACTCAATGTTACCATGGTAGGGCATGTGATTGTCCCAACATTTTTAATTTTGAGATAGGGTATGATGGCTCGTTGTATGTCAACTTGACATAAGCTAGAGTCATCTGGGAAACAGAGTCTCAACTGAGAAAATGTCTCCATAAGATCTTGCTGTAGGTAAATAAAGTAAATATTTTCTTTATTACTGATTGATGGGAAAGAGCCCAGCCCAGTATGGGTGGTGCCATTCCTGGGCTGGTGGTCCTTGATCTATAAGAAAGCAGGCTGAGCAGGCTGAAGAAAGCAAGCCCATAAGCAGCACTCCTCCATGGCTTCTGCATCAGCTCCTGCCTCCAGATTCCAGCCTTGTTTACTTACATTCCTGTCTTGACATCCTTTTGACTATGAGGAAGTTCTCAACCTGTGGGTCATGTCCCCCATAGAGATCACTTATCAGATATCCTTCATATAAGATATTTACATTGCAATAACAGTAGCAAAATTACAGTTATAACATAGCAATGAAATGATTTTATAGTTAGGGATCTGGTGATTTGTGGTCAACCAGAAACTGTATTAAAGGTTGAGACCCAACAGACTGATACAGAAGTGTAAACCAAATAAACCCTTTCCTTCCCAACTTGCTTTAGGTCATGGAGTTTCATCATAGCAACTGTAACCCTAAGACACAGAACTTGCTGGCCTAGAACTTGTGATATGTGTATGTGTCTTTTGTAGGCCTTGAACTCACAGAGATCTGTCTGCCTCTGCCTCTGCCTCTGCCTCTGCCTCTGCCTCTGCCTCTGCCTCTGCCTCTGCCTCTGCCTCTGCCTCTGCCTCTGCCTCCTGAGTGCTGGTGTTAAACGTGTATGCCACCACACCCAGCTCCAGATTTTCTTGCAACTACATATAAATCTAGTTATCTCAAAGTATCTATGGAATTGTTAAATGTCTGCAACCTCAGACTCATGAATTCCATTTTTCTTCAAAAATTAAATTTATATGAACCTTCTTAATGCTCTCCATTGTTTCTTACCACTGACAGAGCCAGGTCCCTACTGACTCAGACAGACATCCTGTCAGGCCTTTCCTAATTGCAAACAAATCCTTGATGCCTTCACACACTATACACACTGTGCACCTGCATACTGGGGGTGTCTCCAGTTGCCCTGGAATTCCCCTCTAGCAGCCAGCACGCAGTTTCCACCCCCTCCTTGACAATATCTTGCAGCATACATTAACCCTTCCTCATTTTACTTACACTCTGAGTGTATCCCACACATCCTGTCTCCAGGGTGCTTCTGGATCCAGATGTGATGCTGGTGTGCCTACTATACAGCCATCTCTGTCACAGATAAGATTCAGGAAAGACAGCAAGCTGTTCTGAGATGTTGCAGAACATCTTCAAGGTCATCCAGTATAAGTGGTAGGATCTTGTCTAACTCACTGCTCTGTCTGTTGTTCTTCTGGAACCAGACATTAGTTATCTTCTGAACCACGGTTACCTAAAACAGTCACTTTCAGAATTCTGGGTCTATTAGCTGATAAAGACTGTCTTGAATTAAAGTGGAATAGGGAACAAATATTTGCATCTTATAATACTGATATAATATTAAGTAATACTACCTCCAGAACAAATAAACATGCATTCTCTCTACTTTTAAGCACAGAATAATTGTATTTTTCATAGGGACAAAAGTCAAGGGTGGGACATTTCCCATCATGCATCCCCTGCTTTGACTTGCATAGCACTTGGTGAACACCCAGTGGAATTTTCCATATTTGTCCTGGACTTAGGTCTGCTGAAGGCTGAAGAATAAGGAAGAATTGAAAATATATTTAAGAAAAGAGGTTGTCTTTTGTAGTCAAGATTATTATCAGAATGAGAAAAGTTGTATTTAATGTTTGTAAAGACAATTCAGAGTTACATGTGTTTGAAGGGCTTTAAGAAAAGCCCAGTCAAACTTTATACAGTTCTTCACTTACACATTAAGAAAAAGCTGCAACTTGGGATTTACAGCAAAGTTGAGAACAAATGTGTTCACTGAAACTGCTCACCCAAATTATTAAGTTCTTCTAAATTCTCAAAAGTTACACATCCCTCCATCTCTTCTAAATTTCAAAAATTACACATCCCTCCATCACTTGACCAAAACCTGGCTGACGCAAAAACAGCGGCACATACCAGTCTCATCTCTCTCGCTCTATGCTACTAAAGACCAAAGTTTACCCAAGATACCAAGATGACCATGGTTGTATGAGCCCTGACAGACACAGGAGATGTCTTCTGGAGGTGGTTCAGAGAAGTGGATTTTCCAGGCTGCTGATGTCACTTATATTTTTCCTCTTCTTAAAGTGGATGGGATGCCACATTCCCATCACCAGGTAATAAACATTAGCTAAAAGCCAAGAAAACAAATTCTATGCTGGTTCTGCAATGGTAGAGCCACCAAATTGCAGTGATCGTGGACCCCTGGGCTTCTTGTACATAGAAAACTGGACTCCTTTTATTTGCATACACAGCTGTTAATTTGTTATTACATGTCACAGATAAAAATGAAACCCAGATTAATATACATAATCTGCTCCAGGCAGGTCTTCTCTTATAGCTGCATTGGTAACGACTGTTCCATCACCTACGTGTTCAAAGAATGTCCACCCTCCTCAACCTGCCTCTCCCAACACTCATCACCATGAACAGCTCCATTGTTCTACCCACTTGCCCAGGTGAGAAACCTAACTGCATCCTTTCTTCCCACTGTCTTACCAGTGCACGCGCAGCCAATCATCCCAGCTATGACCGTCTCCCTGGTACCTCTCCCTTATACCCACTGTTCTCCATCTCCCTGGCCACTAAGAGTGCCCTGCCTGCACTGCCCCTGACTGGTTCTGTCACTACTGGTACTGTCCCAGTGACCTTTCAGAAACATGAAAGACTCCATCTTTCCTACTTAAATCTTTCCTGTGTCTCCCTCTTAGCATTGGAACAAAGCCTATCACTTTAAAGGTACTCCAATTTGGGGCTCCCATCTCAATAAACTTGTATTTATCTTTCCTCCAAGTGCTAGTCTTCAAACAATGTCATACTCTAAAGATATCTTCATATGCCTAAAGGAAGTTCTCTTGTTCAAATAGAGGGGTATAATTGTTTTATTTGATTTATATGGGTTTTGTTTTGATCAAATGTATATCTGTGTAGCACATGTGTGCTTGGTGCCAAAGAACCAGAAGAGAGTATTGGATCCCCTGGAACTAAAGTTACACAGATAGTTGTTAGATATACCATGTGGTTTCTGGGAACTGAACCTTGGTCCTGTGGAAGAGCAGCCAGTGCTCTTAACCACTGAGCTGTCTCTCCAGTCCTCTTAAATATTTTTGGTTGTCTTTCTCTCTCTAGAACACATAATTTAGGAACTCCAAAGGCCCTTCTACATTGCAACTAAGGTATCTAGTACTCAGAGCTTCATACTCTTGCATTTCTTTGCTCATTCGATGGCTGGATGCAAGTCTCCCACCTCTCACTAAAGCATAGGCAGCTCCCCGTCAAACGCTAGTCCAGTGGTTCTCAACCTTCCTAATGCTGCGACCCCTTAAGCTCATCATGTTGTGGTGACCCCCAACCACCAACTTATATCCATTGCTAATTCATAATTTTGCTAGTGTTATAAATTGTAATGTAAATATCTTACATGCAGATATATATTAGGTGATTGCTATGAGTCATTTGACCCCCAAAAGGGTTGTGATCCACTAGTTGAGCAACACTGCAACAGTCAAAACTATAAATTTCTCAATCATGATTCAGCACTCTATATTCTACTTGCTTGCTCGCTCACTCGATTGCTCTCCCTCCCCCCTCTCTCATTTCTAAAATGAAAGAGGAAGCTGAACTTAAAGACATATTGCAAAACAGCGTAAAGGTCTACATATAGTTGTGGTAGTGACCTGAATGATTAGGAAGGAAAATGCTAACAACACTTGAATCCTTAGTTATCCACTTCCAAAGAAGCACAGCTATCAGATACAGATGGGACTTAACATTGGAAATTTAAGGTATGTCCTTATGAGTTCAGCCCCAGTGAACATAGGAAATAGATACAGACTTGACTTGAAGTATATGTTCACTTCTTATGGCTTTTGGAATTTTTCCCATTGTTTCCTATGTAATTTTCCATGAACAAATAGCTCTATACCTAACATTGATCTTTTGATCTTTTGTGACTTGTAAAATTATACATACTTGATTATAGTAAGTCTTCCATGAGATACTTTTCAATGTATCTAAGGGGTTCATTTGGGTGACTATCTCACTAGTTACAGGAAAAAGCAAACCTCAGTCCTCGCATCCACTTTATCATATTCACTTCAACATAGTGTTGGGGGCTCTATCTTGAAATGTAATGCTGTACACAGCATTGTAATGGTAGGCATGGAAACTAAAATAGCAATTATAAGAAAAGTCTTAGACATACTCATGACTTACTTAATGAGAGGGTTAATCTTCATTGCCAACTTGATGGGATTCAGTCATCTAAGAGATATGCTTCTGATTTTCTGCAAGGGCAGTTTCAGAGAGGTTTACCAGAGGAGCAAAGACCCACCCTGAAAGTGAGCAGCACTATCCCATACACTGGAGTCTTAGAACGAATAAAAGCAGGAACAAGTCAACCATCTCTCCATCCCTCTCTGCTTCCTCACTACAGATGATCAAGCTCCAGCTACCACAGTTTTCTTTCCATGATGAACTGGACCTCTACAAACCACCTACCCAAATAAACTCCTCCTTACACCCTTAGTCAGCTCTTCCATGATAGGGGAAGAGGAATGGATACACAGAGTAGTCCATGTTCTAACCCTTGGCTACACATCTGGCACACACCTCCAAGTACCGATTTCTCACGAAGCCTTTCATGATCATCCCATATTCTAAAATGAAACACATAGATGCTAGCCACTTCTTCATGGCTGCAGTGTGGTGATGGAGCCACACTCAGGCCTCTCAGTCATAAGGAAGACATTTGCACAGCATTTAACACAGACCAGGAGCTGCTGTGGGCACTTGACAAATTCTAACTCAGTCAAGCTGCAGGAAAAGCATATGTAGCTATGTTCTTACTATTCTACATGGGGAAAGAATACATGGTACAGGCAGTGACTAACAAAAGGTGGCCAAGCCAGTAAGCCACAGAGTCTCCTGTAAAGTCCATTACACAACTGCCCACTACTGTATCCGGTGTACCATCCCCCTACAAAATAATAGCGAGAGGGGATGTGCTGTTCACAGTCATTAACTCATGAAATCTTCATCCTAACTTCGAAGGCAGCTGGTGTTTTTATCTCTATTCCACTTCATGGATGATAGCTCTGGCCCTCAAAGAAGTGAACTGAGGAACCGAGGGTCACCCAGGTAACAAATGTCACACGAGAAAATATAAAATAGCAACACCTGGGTTTCACTCCAGCCTCTTGCTGCCTCAATTTTCCCCCCAAAGCATGAATGGCTGGGAAACAATATATATCAGATTTTCCAGCTTTTTAAACATGTTCAGTTCATATACTTTAGGCTGTGACTATTAATATATCCCTTTGAGCTGATCTTCTGAGATCCAGTTTACTTCAATGCACTGGAAAACAATGGAAGCCTCCTCTACACATCAGGCACACCCAACTATTTTCATCAATACTTAAGGCATTACATTTCAAAAGTGAAGCCCACTGCTGTTATTTTTTATACCTTCAAAAATCCTGATTTTGTTTCTTTTTTCTACTCTGGAGAAATACCCATTTAGTTTTCTATCTCCACCCTCTTAAATGTTTCAATCAACAAGTCAAAACAAACCCTGCCCATGCCCCTGCCCCAAAGAAGCCCTCTATAAAGCCCATTAAGTACTAGAAATGTTTTCTCTATTCCTTTTTAGTTAAGTAGAATAGCGACACAAACAGCATTAAAACTCACTTTTGGAAACAGAAGTAAGGAGCAGAAACACAGCTATAGTTAAATAAATTGATAAATCACAGCCTTGCATGTCAAGCCCACACCAATAAAAGAATGCTTATTTGTATGATTCACTAAGTTCTGGTTTGTGCCAAGACAATCTTAATAAAAATGCCTAAAAGCCACAGACTGAGTCATACAAGGGACAGAAATCACATCACCTATATCCTTGGATAATATCCCAAACTGGTAACAGTTGTTAGCTAGGCACAGACATTTCATGTAAATAAGTAAGAGAAAACATGAAATTTGCCTTTCTACCACCCGATCCCCTGTCTTTAGAATGGCTGATTTAATCCACAAGTATTTCTACAAAGCCTATCTGTGCTCATACTTGATCTAACCTTTGGAAATACAAGGGCAAATGCAATAGCTATGAGTTCTGGCCTCATGGAGCTAGAAACCAGACCTTGAATATAGAGGAACACAGAGAGAAATAAAAAGTCCAGGATCCATCAAGGAGGATTATGGCAGCCCCAGTCAGAGGAGGGATCAAGGAAATAAAGAAGCAACCTTTATGCTGAGGGTGATACAGAAGAATAAAGGGCAGGAAGAGGAATGCCAAGGCCTGAAGTTTAAAGGAAAGGTAAAGCAAAGCCATGTGGTAGCAGGCAAGAACTCCTGCGTGTGAGCCAACTAGATCAGAAGGCCCCTCCTTTCCTGCCCTCAGCTTCCCACCCACTTGTGACAGTACTAACAAATAGAAGTAGGTACCTCCTGAGCATCACCACAGGGGCAGCTCCCATGTGGAGACCTGGCCTCATCCTTTTGAGAGTCACAGCCCTGTAGCCATGATCACTCTTCTCATCCACATCTCACGCTTGTGTATCAGCCAGAACTCTGCCAAAAGACCAGTCTGGGAGAGCAGACTCTTACCTCTTAGAAATCTGTTCCAGAACCCTTGGCCTAGAAACTCTAGAAACTCTAGGCTTCCCAAGAAAAAAGCCAATTCACAGAAGAAGAGAAATGGGGTGAGTCTAACCTTAGATGACATGACTGGGCTCCACGGGACCCCTGACAGTTGTCACTGAGGCCTGAAGACATGGCAAGGAGAAGGAAGGACTTCTCCACTTGGTACTAATGAACTGGCTAGTTATGATGCCAATTGGGCACCATCTAGAAGGGGCAGCAGAACAGCAAAGAAAGCAGAAGAAATGTTCTGAGAGACAGGGAGGACCAAGATTCCCCAAGGATATTCTAGAGTAATAAAAGATGGCCCCTATGCTCCTTCCAGAAAGGGTTAATTACAGGCCCTTGATGTGCTAAACAGCATGATGCCAGTTTGGGGAGGAGCCAAACTGCTCAGGGCTACAGAAGAGAGTCTGCCAGGTCCTGGCACCTCTTACCCTGGGTGGCACTGGGGCTCAGTGGGTGTTGCAAACAACTTAATGAATACTAGGGGAAAGATGTACCTGAACATCAACTATGGCTAAGGATCTCACAGGCCTCCAACTAGCCACACCTTCCTTCCCTCTCTCCTGAAAAGAGGAGGGTTCTGCCTTAACCCAGACCATCTCCTCCTACTCCACTTCTGAGAACCTTTGCTTGCTTATCACTATGTCCCAGGTGATAGCTCAGTGTAAAACACAAAACTTTAAATCTACCTTCTGTGTCCCACAAGGCGCCATTAAGGTTACAGATAATGGTTAAAATCTTTGATTCCCCACAAATTTAGTCTGCGAGCAGGCTTTAGCATCCACATATAAACCTTCTTCATAATTTGCAAGGTTTTTGATGTAAGATGTTTATAGAAATATTTTTCAAAAATTAAAAAGAAGGTGTAATAAAATCATTTACACATTAGTGCCCAAGCTCTGCATGCTTAAAGTAAAATGCAATCAGCTGTGTATATAAAACATTCAGCATCCTGAAATTAGGATGAGGATGCTGATCCAATATAGCTGGAAGATCGTTAAAATGAGCACTGTGTTGCAAGAAGAGGAAAAAAAATCAAAGCTCAGATGCTGAATACAATTGCCTCTACTGGGGACAAAGTCATAGCTTAGCTGATCTCCAAATTTTTGGGGTTTTTTTGGGGGGGGGCGGCATCCTATCCCAGTGCACATGTGAGGACAACTGTGGGAGTTGGTGCTTGGCTTCCACAACATGGGTCCTGAAGATCAATCTAGGGTGGACAAACTTGGTGGCAAGTACCTCTACCCACTGAGCCATCTTGTTGGCCCCTAATCTGCAAATTCCTGTACCATTGCATCCCATCACACCAGACCACTGTCTATAGTAACAACCCTGTGAGTCCCCAGACTTACATTGGCTTTCCATTCACAGTAAGTAAAATGGTAAGACTTAACAGATGGTATGTATGGGTCAGCGTCTGGCCAGATCACATTTCTCCTCTAACCACCCCTGCCCATTTCTGTACTTCTAACACTTTTCACTCTGCTCAGCCTATGGCATGGTCACAATGTTCCTATAGAATCAGTCACATCTGTTCAGGGGCCATGTCCTTACCCCTTGCTGTTTGCTGGACTTTTCCTCTCAATGCCTCCAGGGCCCATTGCAATCTTCTTGAAGCCTTTCTTCAATTGCATTTTCCTATGGCATCTCTCCATGTCCACTCAATTTTAAATGATAAATCACTATAAAGCTCACCTCTCTTTCTCCCAAATATTTATGACCACTTGGCTCATATATATATTTGTTTCTATATGTATATTTAGTTTAACATGCCAACACACACACACACACACACACACACACACAGGAAAGTTTCATGGGTAGAAACATCCCACAGGTTAGCATCCCACTGTATTCTTGACACCAAAATAAATGACTAGCACAGGGGAAATCCTCGATGTAAGACTCCAACAGCTGGTTCCATGGATTGATGGATAGAGTCAAAACTTGGCCTAGATCCAGAGAATTCAAACATTGTAAATTGTCTGATAGTGTGTGGCAGCCCTTGGGACACAGCTTGTGGCATGGGTGTCAACTATCATCATTACACAGCTACTCCCAAACTGACACTCAGTGAAATCCTGCATGACAGTCAGTGAGCTAAGGAATGGAGTGCAAGAAGACTTGTCAAGCTAACTCCTGGGAGAAGAAGCTAGCAAGCTGAGGCGCTTTAATCACAAGTGAGATGTTCTTCTATATACAGATATGGACGCTTCCCTGTACAATCGCAGCCTGAACAGGGAAAGAGGCGTAGACCGGACTACCCTGGACATCTTTGAAAATGAGGACGGATTTCAAAAACTTCCTGGCACAAGCCAACATTTGCCATTAAGTGTCTGAATGGCTGGCATAGTTCAACTTCCATGCATCAGGGTAAATATAAAACATGAAACTTCAATTATAACTTAATGACAGATATAAAAAGGAAGAAATTAAGCATGGCCAAAAAAATGAAGCAGTAAGAACCAAGAGTAGATATTTAAACCACTTAATATTTGGCCTGCCTATCTGGGGGAAAAATAATAACATTCAGCCAGATCCAAACTTACATAAGCAGGTATGTTCTTTCATGTTTAAGAAGCCAATAAAGGTTTGATTCCAGGCTCCATCTCATCACACCAGTACCTGAAATAGCCAAGATGTCTACCACAAATAACCTGCCTGGGCTTGAGACACACACGCCAATCCCAATTGACAAAAATAAAATACCTGAGCCTCCAAATGCCTAGCTAATTTCCATTATAGCTTAGAGCTTTCTAATCAAACACACATAACTTGAAACACAGCACAGTTCTCTATGCCTGCTCCAGCCATCCCAGAAGCCCCGCTGATGCAGAGAGCAGGCTACCCAACCAGTTCTCCACACATCTCCTAACCAACAAGGGCACCCCACCACACTTTAATTCTTTTGCTAGAGTAGTAGGATTGGTCTCGATAAGTTCTAAAGACAGGTTATTTTTAAATGGTATTAACTTCACAAGGAATGGCTTGTTTAATTGTTCTTGGTGTTGCTGTTGTTTTAAGTAGCAAGAGTTATTAGCTATGTTTTAGCGTTGACTGTAATTTTAATGCTTTCTTTTAGGATTCTTGGTTTCTGCAGGGAAGTCTAAGATGGTGACAGGCCCTCTCAATCAGCTCTGTGTGTGCTGTACTCCATTTGGGGAATCTTCCCTGGTTACAAATGGCACCCTGATGGAGAGTTATTTGGTACCATTCAAAACCATTAAGCCTATTAACTGTGACTTAGCCCAAGTCTACTAAACAACTACCATCTCAACAGGAAATGAAGTAACCTGGCTTTCAAAGTTACTTAGGCAAATACCCAATGTCAATGATGCCTCACAAGAGGCCTCTCATGGTATCTTCCTGCCCAGTTTATTCCAGAGGCCTAGGCATCAATCACATTTAATGCATTTTAGTTGGATGAAGTGAGCAGGTAAGAGGCTCTCTGGCCATCTCATACATAAGAGCAGCCAGTGCACAATAAATACTTAGGAACCAACATGAAATACATCCTGCTTCATGAATCTCACTTCAAGAGTGTGTATCCTACACCATCAGCAGTCACACATAAAAGGGGGCTTGCTGTGTGCATCTGTATCTATTTTTGTAACATTTAAGTAACATGTTTACCTCAAACTGTGGACACTTCCAAGCATTTGTTAATGCTAACCTCATACTTAGAACATTACATTTCTGAAAATAAAATCATTCTCCTTTTTTGTTAAGTTCTCTCAAATAGTACCCTCCAAGAAGCCACTTCTAATTTAATCTATTTCTAATCCACTGAGTACGTTCAATTCCCTGGGACCTGGCTTGACCTGCCATAGACCATGACCTTATTTATTCTGCCTCTTGTGAGTATCATTTCTTGCTCTAGAGCCATCAAACATGAAGGGAGTGAAGGCAGGAACATTCATCTCTCCAGTGTGCACAGTATGCTCCGGGAACACTGAACTCAAAGGATCTCAGTCTTGGATGCGACTTCTCTGAGAGTCGCCAAGTAGTCTAATAGCTTCAAGGCCAAAGCCACTCAAAAAATTAGCTTCGGGTGTAAACAGAATGAAATCATTCCAAGATATTAGCCTAACCACTAGATGTGTTTATTCTTCTGCTTAGAAAACCGAGCCAACCCTAAGGAATGGCATTGTTCCCCAGCTAGGTGACTCTGAATAATGAGATAATTTCCTTCAAAGGTGATGAGCTCTTCAGGATTCTCTGGAATGTGTATCTACATTATAGGACATTAGCAGTCTCCTTTAGGTTAAAACTATGCCAGAAAATTTCAGAATTTCATGCAATACGCTATATCTAGTATTATATATTATTAAAACACCATCCTCTTTTCATAATAAATGTTATTATGACAGAAAATAGTATATATTCCTATATACATATACATATCACAAATGAAAGTACAGAGTTAAGTTTTAGTTTCAAACCATGTTTCCAGATTTAGCAAATAAAAATATAGGCTATCTATCCATTTAAATTTAAATAAGCAATTTTAAAATCTAAGTATGCTATAATACTTGGCACAAAAGTAAACTGAAAAAAAATCTCTGTTAAAAATTAAAATGTAACTGGACATCCACTATGTAGAAGAGCAAAAATATTCCTCGCCCACAAATTCTACTATTAAGTCTTAAGTTAAAAAAAAAAAAAGCCAAGCATCTCAGAACATAGCATAATCCCACGTACTCAAGAGGTGAAGGCAAAAGATGTCCCAAGTTCAAGGCCAGACTAGTCAACATACTGAGTTCCAGTCTAGCTAGGGCTATATAACAAGATCCTAACACACACACACACACACACACACACACACACACACACAGACACCAAAGAAAAGCATATAGCAGCAAGTGTATTTTATAAAACACTAATTTTCAGATAAAACAAAATCCCAGTCAGACAGCATTCATTACGGTACATTCTAGAAAGCCCAACACAATGAGGTTAAGGAAGATGGCTGAGTAAGGACTACTGAGAGTGAATTAAGTGCCAGGTATTGTGTCAAACCCTCTATGCATATAATCCCATGCAGTATCATCTTCATTGTTATCATTCTACAGATAAGGCAGTTAAGACACCAAGAGAACACACTGCCCATTGTCACATAGCAGTAGAGCAGGCATACAAACCCAGGCAAGTTGAACAAGAGGGCTTACGTGCTTAGCCACCACCTCATTTAACAGGTGAAGGAACAGAGGGCCCTAATCATCCCTCTAGACTCAACAGCTACTTACCAAAGCAGCTGGGATTCAAACCTCAAATAAGCTGACTCCTCAGTTCTTACAGCAACAGGCTACTGCCTTTTGCCCTTACCAATCATGTGAAATGGGAGAGGCAGACTCCCTGGTCAAATCTGCAATCTCTAGCTGTAGTGATGCTTTATCTTGCTAGGAGTCCATATCATTCAGTCAGCTGGATCTGGACTCTATATATAGACAATGCTGGTCTGGATGGGGACCTTGGGGAGATTTTTGTTTGGTGGAGAAACTGATTGCCATTTCTGTACCAACACATCTCTTTCCAGTATACCACTTCTCCGATCTCTGTCAGTCTTACTGCCTCAAGGCCGGTGCTTGCTCCTCAATGAAAATGCTAAGTGCCAGCAACAACAAGGAACACAGGCAGGAAAGCAGTCACAAAAGCCGTCTTCAAGGTTCACAAGATCTGAGACTTTTCTTCTTTCTTCACAGGGTCATTCCATACAAAGTATGGGGAAATGTCTAGAACTTTTCCTGGAGCAACTTTGCCTATGGAGTCACCAAATGCTTTATTGTAGGCCCCCTGTGCATGTAATGCAAGCATATGTGATGCAAAACACGAGCCTTATCTGCGTATCTAACATCATCTTCCAACTCCTGTCATAGAAGCAAGCCACCAGCCTATAAATTGTCTGGAGGAAAGAAATGAGTATGGGACAAGATAGACATGTAGAATGTTGATCATTGACCCTATCCAGAGCTCAATGAACAGAGGCTTCCAGAAATCAGAAACCATGCCTGCTTAACTCACAGACTATTCCCAGTGCTGAGTACACAAGAGGCTTCTGACTATGTGATGAAGGACTCAGTAGATGAAAGAATGAGCAGTCACTAACTGTTAGAGTAAGCAGTAACGCCATCCTCACTTCTGGCCTCGTTGACTTCAAATCTGTAGTGGAGTTTTTTACCCTCTTGTGATCAACCATCTTCATGGTGGCACATCACATATATCTTGTCATTTCTCACACACAAAAAAAGGTTCATCTAGAACAATTGTCCTCAGCCTGTGGGTCACAACCCCTTTGGAGGTCAAAGGACTCTTTCACATGGGTCACATATCAGATATCCTAGATATCAGATATTTACATTACAATTCATAACAGCAGCAAAATTACAGTTGTGAAGTAGCAATGAAACAACTTTATGGTTGGGGGGTCACGAGAACATGAGGAACTGTATTAAAAAGTCACAGCATTAGAATGGTTGAGAACTGCTGATCTAGAACCTTCTTAACCATGACATGAGATGTATGTAGCCACACTCCAGATCCACACTCCAAGTGGCAAGTCCCTTGCCGACACAGCTCTGGCCATGCTCAATGGACCTCTAGTCACACGGCTGGGCTTCTACCCAGAATGCTTTTCTCTCATTTCATGGGCAATGCCCTTTCAGTGATAAAGTCAGGCTCACTTCTGCAAGGAGACTTTTCTTCACATGCTATGGTCCCGAAGAAGAACTGGACTTTCCATCTTTTAGACCCAAAGCAACAATTACAGATTTCACATCATCATATTTCTGCCATGGTGAGTTGCATGAAAACAGATCCAGTGTCTTCAGGGCAAACATTTTAGCCTTGGCCTACATAGTCCAGAATGCAACAAGTATAAGTGATCACATGTCCCATGTATAGAAGGGATTCAAAGAAAAAGGGAGAGACTGTGGATCTCATACACTCTTGATATCTTCCTCCTCTTGAGAAATACTGACTAAGCCTACTGATTAAGTTGTGCATATATGTGCAGATATATCAAAACAATCCGAAGGTGAGGCCAATGGCGTATGCTGCTTCTCTTGCTGTTGTTTAAGCCAACACCCGCTGACCCACAAGTCTCACAGAATGTTGCTGACTTGTAACAAACAAAGAAAGCCTCAAAGGTAAAGAAACAGCATAAGAAACCTCAGAAAGAAAGCTTCTGAGAGAATGCCTGGCTTCATCTCCCCAAGAAGTGGAGGGGCAGAAGCTGGAAGCCACAGAGGACCCTGGGCAGGTGAGAAAGAGCTTCTCATTTCCTGCCAAGGAACAGCATGTGCCTTGCCCAGTCATTCCATCCCTGATCTAGGCCTTTCCTTTCACTGGATAAGAGAGACTAACTCCTCATAGACACTAACAAGGTCCCCCAGTTAGTTAGGAAACAGCTGATTCTACAACCAGGCTTCCCAATGCATGCATGCACTCAACATTTACTCAGGAATTACTAGGTATACCATGGTGCTATTTGTGGGGATAAAATAAAGCACGCACGATCACCAATCTAGTGAAATGAACAGTTCACTTGATGTTTAATCTATAGTTCCTCTTATGACATCCATAATCTCAATTCAAACATCATTGCCACTATCAGAGGAAATGCTACCTAACTATATACAGATCTCAAAGCAAAAAGAGGCTCAAAGATAATTCATCCTAAGAATCTTGAATTGATGCTTAATAGTTCTTACGATAATCAACTACTATTTCATACTCCTAAGTTAGATCTCTGATTTTAAAACCAAACTACAGTGATTCAGTGAAAGCCAACAGCAAAGCTCCCATCCCCAGCTCATAGCAAACACTCAAGGAGCACACATGACTTCCATCCGCAAGTCTGTTGTTGAACCTTGCTTCCCACCCGCCCCTCTAAAAAAAGAGAGAGAGATGGATTAGTGAGAAAATGAACTGTGAAAGGGAGTACTCTAAAATCTGAAGATGTCTTAATCAAAAGAAAAAATTTCAAAGAAAGCAAATGTCCCAAGATAGAAATATTTACATATCTATAATTTTCACTTTAGAGTTTCTATTTTGATTCTGTGGAGTAAACATGGTATTTCAAATGCACATTGGTTTGTGTAATTCCCAAGCACCAAGGAACACTTATTTCCATAATGATTTTTGTTTTTTTTAAAAAAAAGACATATTCTGATCTTACTTTAAACAGGACACCAGAAAACAAAACTAATTCTGTAGACAAACAAGTCTTAGCTAAAAGTCATTGAAATAATCCAAATAGTTTCCATTCCAGAGAAAATAGTAAGTCAGCAGTTTGCAAATGGATGCTTTTTCTAAATACACGAAATAAGCAAAAACCTCAACACAGGAAAGTGCGAATGCTGAACCCTTCCATTTCTGCTTCCATGGGGCTCGGTTCAATCAATAGAGCCTCACAGGGCATGGCCATCCTGTATGCTCACTCCAGGTGGCGGCCACACAGCCCTCTCTCTCCAAAGCCTGGGGAATTCCCAGGACAGGTTTTTGGAGCCACCGCTCAAGCCACCAAACAAGAGGTAAGAGAGACCGAAGCCCAGCAAGCAGCTATTAGAGGTGGGAGTAGAGAGACAGAAGAACAAATGAGTGCCTGAGGTAAACTAGGGAGAGAGCAAGGGGGTCAGAAGACAGCTCTCCTCAAGGAGCAAAGGCTCAAAAAACATCAGTAAACAAATGAGAACTTTCACCTCAAAACAAAAACAGTCTGGAGCTGGCAAAAAAGCATTGAGTAAAAACACTCTATATAAGGAAACTTACTTAAGAGAAGTTGTCAGAAACTCTTTACCCGGGAGAAAAGACGGGTCCAGTGGTCCAACCTGTAAGATCCTGAGTGAGGAGCCAGGCTGGGGTTACTGAAGGTCAGGCCAGAGCTCCATCCTAAGGGCTACATTATCTCTGGAGTAACAGAGAAAGAGATTTGAAAGTTGCCTTTTGAACTCTGAGACAGAGAATTTGCTTCCAAGTCCCTAACCTCCCTAAGGACTTAGAAGGACAATAATTAGTCCAGAAAGAAGCAAAATGAGGAAGTGGTATACTTTTACGATTTCTTCTAATTCCTAGCAGCTGTAATTTAAGAAATCTAAGTGACATCAGCATTTCTGTCTGAGCCAGCAAAGATGACAGCAGTGTAAGTGCAGAGTCATCTCTGGGGGGAGAGAAACCAGGGGGCGACTGGGGAGCACATTGGAAAACGTGGAAAATTAATTCACTTTGCAGTGAATCACTTCCCCAGCTTCCAACACCAGCAGTGCCAAAAATAACATGAGAAAAAGTGGGAAAGGAAGCGTAAGCACTCCAGACCTGATCAAATGAGCCCTAGAAACTTCAAAAAGAGTGTTCACTGAAACAAGTGAACTCAACATTTCTGAACACAAACAAAAGCAATCCAGCCACTTCTAAGCAACATGAGAAAAAAAAACCCTAATATTAAATAATGATGTCCTAACACACACACACACACATACACACACACACACTCACACACACTCACACACACACACACACACTAGAAGCAGTAACTAGGATATACTCCCTAGTTACCATGTGTGTTCTTATGCTCTGCCTAAGTCTGTATATTACCTTCTGAAGAGAGGCATAGAGTCAGTTCCATGGTCTCTGTACTCTTCACCCGTAGAGGAATCAGCTGGTAGAAAAATCACTTACATGTTTTCAAGTTGTCTTCATCTTAGGTTCAAGAACAGACTGGAAATAGGTCTGAGGTCCCAAGGTAAAGGCATATTTGATACCTACTCAGGCCAGAATCAGAAGGAAAAAAAACCAACCATGCTAAACAAGAACAACCAAACAACCTATGGAAGAAAGGCGAAAACACTCACCAGGGCCACCCTGGCCCTTTGGCTGAACATAGAGTCCACACAACCGGCTCAGAAAGAAGGTTATTATGGAGATCTCACTGCAGTCCTTCAGCAGAAGGCTTACATGTGCCTTCTCTCAACACTGAGAAGACTAAATTAGAGATAGAATGATAATTAATAGGAGCCTTGGCAGCAGAAGCCAGCTTCTTTAGCAAACCTGTAATTGCTGCCTGCTTAAAATGACAGGGAACTCAGCCAGGAAGGAGGGAGGTGCTAACGATGGTAATCTTAAAAGGTAAAAGATACTTTACATCAACAGGTTACTGGGCTCCCATTCAAAAGTGTGTCCTCATCTATAGATTCAGGGAATGGGGAAGACAAATAAGTGTGACGCGAGTTGTACAGGAGGATAAGAGATCATTCATACTTGTAAGGAAAAGACACAAAGGTAAACGGCAAGAATAGATCTCCCCTCAAGTCCTCCAGTCCCAAAAATATCATCAATTGCCTATTAGATCATGAAAACAATGATCAATATGTACAAGATGCCATACTACAAAAGAAAAGATTCAAAGATGCTTTGAAGACATCTAGTGCTGAGCTATGTTAATGCAGCCACGAGCGAACGCTGCTTAGACATGAAAACAACCGGCCTTGTTTGCAAACTCTCTAAGAAAAAAAAGGTACATCGCTCTGAGGTTTGTTTTTTATTTAAAGAAAACAACCAAAGATCTCTGACAAGGAAAAAGAGGAGTAGCCCACGATCTCATTTAAGCCTCCAACTCCACACACGAGCCAGCCCACCATACTAACAAAGCAACCACCAAAACACTCCTCTAGACAATATTTCCAATAGGTCCATGGCTGTGATAACACTCCCCAGAAAGGACCAAAGCAATGTACCTCAACCATCTTCAGATGCCCAGAGACACGGAGAGACAAGTAGTCAACCTTCTGCCATGGAGAGATGTCTGTGGAGATAAACCAGGGCAACAGGAACATAGTTTCATAGTGAGTAATGCTGCCCAAAACTCTTCATAAAACCAACTTGATAGGTGCAGGAGTTTTTTTCATTCAGCTCTAGCTTTCCACAGTGCTGTGGAGAACTCCCCGATGGCTCTCCAATACCAACTGATCGCTATTACAAGGCTAAGGGCCTTTAATGAGGCTTAAGACACAGCCCAAGAGTCCCTATTGATAATGTCTCCCAGAAGGCTTTAACATTTCCCGTGGGAGTTAAAGATATGTGGCAGATAAGGGCTTGAGAGCAAGAGCTCTGGAAACTTGGACAGTTGGTGTTTTCCTTCACACGTGACAATAAAGTCCCTTTGAACTGTCCATCTCTCTCCTCTCCCACTATGCAGAGTAGGAAGGTTTGTGCATCTGAGCTATGGATCCTAACTTGCTTGGGGAAACCCACTAAGTACATGGCTCCCCATTAAAGCCATCAACTGGGCAGTTTACAGCTTCTTCCTCTCTGTTAGATCATTACAACCTTTTATTGAAAATATTTAACTCAATGCTTTGCAATGACTAATGCGCTTAACACCCACATGTCAAGGCAGAAGTTAGGCTCATTACACAACATTACGATGTTTCAAGAACTCTGGCATGTCAAAGATAAACAGTCCAAAAGGGAACACAGTGGCTACAACTTTTTGAAGGCACACAAGAAAAGCAATTAACAAGTTTGGTGGGGGTGGGGAGAGGAGCAAAATCAGTGAAAAACACCAAGATGTTAGGGAGTACATGTCCAGTGGTGAACTCAATGCTGGGGTATGTCTAAAAGGCTGTTGAAGGCATCAGAATGCAAGACTCAAAGAACACTTTAATAAGTAATGGCAGAAACCAACAACTTACCCACAATGCCCTTGAGAGTGATTATGGAGCCAACATCCTATCTTCTGCTACCTTTCTGGGAGCAATCACATCCTATCTCCCCTTCCTTCTTCAGAAGCAGCTTGGAAAACAAAGGGCTTTTTATCTTGGAATGCTGTGAGTACCTTTAATACATAGATCTATTTATCTTGGATTCAGATGTTCAGCCACACCCTGAGTTCTCAGTCTTTACTTCATCAGAAACCTAGTCCTCTTTCCATTCCAAAAACAATGAGTTGTCACCCCTGATCACACCTGACACTCCCTCTGAACCACAGCATCTCCAGCACTCACTCCGAGACATGATGGAGAAAAAGGTGAGCACCCAAGTTGGGACAGTCTAGGGTTAAATCTGGATGTCATCTTTAAGTGACCTAACATAGCTAAGGAAAAGAAGATAGGCAAGCCTTCATTTCTTCATCTATAAAATGCCAGTCTCGTGGCAGAATTATACTATACAAAGTGTCTTAAACATCTCATATCATACCTGGTGGATAGTAGATGACTTGATGAGTTTAAAATTCACTTAGGTAGCAATTATTTGGTCCTGATAGTTCATTTTCTAACACAGAATAGTGTAGGAGAAAAAAACACAGGTAATCTTTCTCACTCCAGGACTACACACACACACACACACACACACACACACACACTTGTATAGTAGTATATTACCCAAACACCTAAGAGAAGGCAAGACAAACTACAACCCAAGACTCCAGCCACAAAAAGAACTTTATGAATGCTAGACGAGGCTGCTATTGCTATTAGTGATGGGCTTTTCTATTTTCTTGTTCTTCTTAAATTGTGCATCTAAAACCAGTTCCTCCCTGCCTCCTTCTAGAAGAATCCCCAGCGCTTCTAACAAGTACTCGGCTAATGTTTACTACAATGGCAGCTGCTAACTTTATCATGCTCGAGGAAATCAAAATCACTACCTGTAAGCTCCAGGCCCTGAGCAAGCTGAGCCTGGCCACTTCAGCTCGATCTTTACCAGCATTTGAAAGGCTCCATCTGCTTTCTCTTGGACTCTTTGGTAAAGACCTCATAGCTTCTCTGTCTTCCCCACCCCTTCCACCCGGGACTGGACTCTCATATCCCAGCTACCTAAATAAAGAACAAAGGGAACTATACCGAACTCAAAAGTGCAATACCCAAACAGAATATTAACAGTTTAGCAGTGACCACCATGTTTAGAGCAAACAGGCCAAATGGAAGATTGAGCTCCTTCCTTTGAGCTGTAGGACTATAGCCTCAAGAAGAACATTTTTAGCAAAGTTGATTCTCATTATTCATGGGTTCCTCATTTTCAAATTCAGTTAGTAATTAAAATTTATAATCACAAATATCAACATCTGCATCTTCCTTGTAGTTATAGACATGTATAGAATAGCAAGAAATCCAAGCATCCAAGCAGCCCAATGCACACATTTCCCGCTGAGGTCAAACGAGGTGTAGGCCTGCTTCCCTCTTTCCATGCTCATAGCCCACTGTAGATAAGCATCCTTTCACAGACTGTCAGTGTACTTGTGTTTTTGTGATGGTGACCCCACTACTTAAACAGATCCAGGCAAGGTGCGGGGGCTGAGCCACTGACTTTCTTGTGCTGTTTACATGCTAAGGAGGCTGCCAGCTGGGAAAATAGCACAGGTAGCAAAATAAGCATTACTCAGACATGGGATACAGTAGTATTGGTCAGGTCAATGTTAATAAGTCAATAATATCCATAAAATACACTGTCTTTAAACAGAAACACATAAAAAAACAAAGCTATGCATTGATTGGTCAACAAAAAAAATTTGGGACCAGGTACTCTCAGGAAACTACCTCATTATTGCCCCAGGGATGATTCAATATTCACAAATGTGATGTTTTTAGTGATTTTATAGAACATGACCACCAAAACTAAGGAGTGCTGGCTGTAGTTTACTGCCCCTCTTGGCACCAACAGCAACAGCAATTCTGTCTACTCATTTACTGTACGGAGGACTGTAGATACCATGTTAGCACTGCTGGCCCAAGAAGGTAATTCTATTATTACTCCTATTATACAGGAGAGAAAACGTAGGCTCAGAAAAAAAGTCTAACAAGGAGGGTGTCTAATAAGGGTAAAGTCTGAAACCATTTCCTCCAATTTCTCAGAAGAGCCCTTTGAACACACCCAAAAGGCTTTATCCAATTTTGTTCAGGGTCTTCTTGTGGTTTTAGTTTTGGAAACAGACTCTTATATATCCCAGGTTATACCAAGAACGGCCTTGACCTTCAGATCCTACAGCTTCTGCCTCTGGAGAACTGGGATTGAAGATGTATGATGTACAGCTGGTTTTAGCTAGTGCTGGGGCTCGAACCCAGTGTTGTGTATGATGCATGCTAAGCACACACTCTAGCAACTAAGTGGCATCCCCAACAGATTTTAGTTATTCTTTATTCAAAAAAGATCTGGTGACTACTCAGAATCCTGGGCACTTGACATGCCCAAAATTCTAACAAATTCTCTGTTCTCCTACAGGCTCAGTGACAAAAAAAGAAAGAGACAGAGAGAGGAGGGGAAGGGAGAGAGGGAGAGAGAATGAAGAGAGAAGAAAAGAAAGAAAAGAAAATGTGACCACTAATCTATTTATAAATACAAGGAGCTTGATTATTTTTAAAATAAGGCTTTCATGTATAATGGCTTGCCCTCAGTACAAGGAGGATACACTCAGTGAATATCATTTAAAGTGATTTTATTTCTACAGGAGGTGGTGTAACCACCAAGCAGGCTCACTTCTTAATTAAGTCATTAGCCAGCAAGTCCATTGGCCAACCAGTTTTCACCCAGGCTTGATCATCATTTCCTTATGCACAGTGGGTTCAATAATTGGAAGATATACCCTCACCTAGAAGAGCAAAATAAATACACCAAGGATGCTACAAATAACTCCCAAATCAGAGCAGGAGGCATATCTCTTAACATCCACCCATCTATGCCAAGTAAAAAAAGGAATCTACCCTGACGACTTCCAGAACAACTTTCCCATCACTGCTGCCTGCCTCTGCCTTCTGAGCCCCTAACTCTGCATGTAGTCACCCACTCTTCTCACGGAAGGTCCAGGTTCAGAAAACCATCAGACACAATGGAGTGAAGCAGCCTTCCTCAGGCTCCACCCTCTCCTGGGCCAAGGAATTCTCCAAATGCATTGACTCTGACCCCCCAAAACCTGTCTCTGGCTCTGTGCATCTTTGTTCCAACAACATTAAAAGAAAAAAAAAGCTCACATTGCTTATGTCCTTATAATACTCAGCATTGAGATTGTTTCCCTAAGAAACAAAACTGCACTAGTTGGAATGCCACAGCAAGGCTGCAACTACTCTGAAAAAAAAAAAAATGCTGGATTTAAGGTTATAGAGCAGGATCCTGGTAGAAACTCAGTGTGTGTGTGTGTGTGTGTGTGTGTGTGTGTTTGATAAATCTATTTCCGCTCCTACATAATAACAGCAGATAGTTGAGGGAAGAAGTGTGAAAGCCTCTACAACTCATTCAGGACTCGTATGGTCTCAGCGTTCTGCTGCACATACCCATACACATTTGAAGAGCAACCATTCAGGCTGTGTTCAAACTACAGAAGATCCAGTTGTGACTTAGGTACTTATCAACAGCTGCTGCAGATGAACATTTCTATGGTTTTCCGTCTCCTCCACTTCCGTGCAGTGTTCACTGCATGACCCTCAATTTTCATTGCAAAGACATGAGCGGAAGGAAGCACAGATAGCCCAGACTGCTGTAGAGGGCAAGGATGGCCAATAACCTGCACGGAGTTAGCAGCAGTTACATCTGGCATACAATGAAGTTTTCTGTTCTGTTTTTGTTTGATTTGGTTTGGTTTTCTGAAATAGGGTCTTGCTATGTCCTCCACATGGACTAGAATTCAATATTCTCCTACCTCAACCTCCAGAGCTCTGGCAGCATGGCTGTACATCTCTACGCCTGAATGTGCTGTAACCTCTCTCTAGTTGTCATGTCATTATTTCACAAAATCAAGGAAACGAGGATCCTGGTAGCCAGGAACATGGCTGGCTACTAACTGATGAAGGCTTTTGCATACTCTTAGGCTGCAATGAAACTGTTCCCCTAAGAAAGATAGTTACTACTCAGGTTAACTCCTTTCTATTTCCTAAAGACTAGGTTAACCTTCACTTTCAGGAGAGAGCAATTGTGATGGTCAAGAAATACAACCATACCTGTGTAGGACAGGGATATTTGAAACTCAAGTTTCTAATCTCCTAAGGCACATAGGAAGATAAAAAGATCCTTAGGTTTGGGCATATGAAGTCTACTGATTGATAATGGATAAATATGACTACGGAAAAAGACGATGGTTTTAACATGTGTGACCAGAGAGCAGGAACTCATCATGGACAAGAGTGGATAGGGACAGTTAGCAACAGCAGGAGTCTATGCAGACAACAGCAGAGCACTGAGCTTCCATGATATTGCACAACTCCAATTAGTGCCTCTTCTTGTGCGTTCTCCACCCAGCCATGCTCTGTAATTATGATGAAAGGAAACATGTTGATAAAGACAAAGACTGCTTGCTGGCGACAAAGGGTAACAACGCCTTGTATGTAAATAGCTCGTGCCTGCCTTAAATATCTCCCTCTGAGGCATCCCGCCATTCCCCACTATTTGACCTGGCTCAACTCTCAAAGCTCCTAATGCTGATTATACAACTTGGCCTTGTGTAGGGCCTTTTCTGTGGACCGATTTCTCTTCTTGACTGACCTTGGTCATTCCTTCCCTATTGTGGTATCAAAACTGAAAAGTCATTTCAAGTTAAAAACCTAACTGATGATACGTGTGAAGGAAACCAGGAGGGACTAATAGCCAGGATTTGGGCACACCACTACACTCACATTTTTCTTTACATTTCTACATGTGTATATGAGAAAGTTCATTTGTATACAGATATGTATGTGTGGAGGAATATGTATGCACATGTGTACAAGTGCATGTGGAGGCCGGACTGTGATCCCTCAGGTGCCATCTACTTATTGGGGGTAGGGTGGGTGGGGGGGTGCTCTTTGGCCCGCAGCTTACTAAGTAGACCGAGCCCTCTAGCACACAAATGCCTGGATCCACCTATCTCTATCTTCTAAGGCTCAGTTACAAACACACACCACCACACCCTAATTTTTACATAGGTTCTGGGGACCAAACTCAGATCCTCACACTTAAGCCGCAAGCATTTACTGGCTGAACTATGTCCCCACAACCTACAAATCTGTTAATTCACAATTTACCCTATAACTTCATGCTGTGTTGTTACCCATTTCTTTTTTTTTATTCGATATAATTTTTTATTTACATTTCAAATGATTTCCCCTTTTCTAGCCCCCCACTCCCCGAAAGTCCCGTAAGCCCCCTTCTCTCCCCCTGTCCTCCCACCCACCCCTTCCCACTTCCCCGTTCTGGTTTTGCTGAATACTACTTCACTGAGTCTTTCCAGAACAAGGGGCCACTCCTCCTTTCTTCTTGTACCTCATTTGATGAGTAGATTATGTTTTGGGTATTCCAGTTTTCTAGGTTAATATCCACTTATTAGTGAGTGCATACCATGATTCACCTTTTGAGTCTGGGTTACCTCACTTAGTATAATGTTCTCTAGCTCCATCCATTTGCCTAAGAATTTCATAAATTCATTGTTTCTAATGGCTGAATAGTACTCCATTGTATAGATATACCACATTTTTTGCATCTACTCTTCTGTTGAGGGATACCTGGGTTCTTTCCAGCCTCTGGCAATTATAAATAGGGCTGCTATGAACATAGTAGAGCATGTATCCTTATTACATGGTGGGGAATCCTCTGGGTATATGCCCAGGGGTGGTATAGCAGGATCTTCTGGAAGTGAGGTGCCCAGTTTTCTGAGGAACCGCCAGACTGATTTCCAGAGTGGTTGTACCAATTTGCAACCCCACCAGCAGTGGAGGAGTGTTCCTCTTTCTCCACACCCTCTCCAACACCTGCTGTCTCCTGAATTTTTAATCTTAGCCATTCTGACTGGTGTAAGATGAAATCTCAGGGTTGTTTGGATTTGCATTTCCCTAATGACTAATGAAGTTGAGCATTTTTTTAAGATGCTTCTCCACCATCCGAAGTTCTTCAGGTGAGAATTCTTTGTTTAACTCTGTACCCCATTTTTTAATAGGGTTGTTTGGTTTTCTGGAGTCTAAATTCTTGCTCCTCTCAGTTTTGCACTGAAGCTGGAGCTCCTATCTCTACCCCTGTCATACTACGCTCAGGATACTAAGCTAATGGGTTGCAAAATTGAGACTTAAGTTCAAGTCTACCTTTTCCTAAATTTAGACTTCCTGGACTGATGGTGAAAACTCTTAACCAGTTTATAGTCAGAGCAGATGAGGGTTCTTTCTCTGGAGAAGTTCATTTGGCAACAACAGCAAAAACACATAATCCAAAACATTTGGGTCTAAGTGGATTAAACACAGGCACAGGTTACATTTCTGGTAAATTCAGAGTCTGGAACTTTCTTAGGAACTTAAGTTGTCTGACCCAACACTGGCCCTGTCCTTCCTTCTTTACAGCCCCACCCCCAGCCTCAACCCCCAATAGGAGGAATGAGCAGTGTGCTGAGGTTTAGAACAAAGAGGAAGCGTCTGCAATGTCAGGGCTTCCTTGTATGCCATAGAAAGGACACTGGCTGAGCCCAGTCATTCCACCTCTCTGTTTTGGAAACTCCCACACTCTACAAACTGTCTGGAATTCATTAGAGATGGGAAAACAGGCTGAAAGTCGTATTTCACGTTTTATTCAGCAGAAGTTTTGTGGAAAACAATTCGGTCATGTGGACGTGCCCCAAACCACCATCACCCTGTTTCTCAACCCAATCTCTCAGTCAAGTGACTTCGGACTGCTTCCAGTTCCACCCTCGCAGAGCTGGGAAGAAACTACCCCCCCATTTCAAGATTGGAGCCAGTCCTTAGGGGAGTAAAGATAGGTGAACTTCAAGTCATTCGGAAAGTCCCACTCTTGGGTAGACCTGTCATCCATAACCCTGGACTTTTGTGCCATGTAACCAACAGTTTCCTTTTCTACTTAAACATGATTAATTTGAATGTTCTGTCACCTGACAGAGGTCAACCATGTCATTATACATTATTTAGAACCAAAATCTTTGCAAGTTTTCTATTTCAAGTTCATTGAAAAAGGTTACCCTCTACCTCTGGTTCATGGTTTTCAAAGTGTGACCTCTACCCCAAGGCCTCACCAGAGCAACAGTTACAAACTTGTTTAGAAATGTGACTTCTCCAACCCTATCCTGGGCTACTAGATCAGAAAGCAGGGTGGAGCAACCCAGGTGCCCTGCCCCCCCCAGAGTGTGGTCTACTTGACTGATGCACACTTACTAAAAAAAATCACTGTTTAAGTACATTCCCATCAATCTCTCACCTCTATGTTATATTATTCTTGGATTGCTGTTTCAGAAATTAAAATAAAAATTATGGAGTGTTGATGTATTGTCAGATCCAAGATAATCAATGATCACTGATAAAAACCATTACCTGTTTGTTTAGCTGAGGAAGGAGGGTAATTCTCTCTAGAGCATTCTTTACCAGAGCTACAGAAATGATATGGCAGTACCCATGGAGATCTTGGGGTCCACTTAGGGTTCACTAGCCAGCACATCTCTGAAACTAAGGACATGGGACCAGGCATTGATCATGAAATTCAACTCTAAGGGCTGACCATGTGAGAGGGACTGAATATGGGAAAGAGATTGTTCACAGGTGAAAAGAGATTGTCCAACAGAAGAAGTAAGTAAGGGAAGAGATGCTGGCCACCAGGGAAAACGAACTGGAATGATGTCAGGTGTGTGGGATCAGGAGAGACAAAGAGGGGTTACAAGGGAAAGACTCTCCAAAGCCAATGGAGTACCGTAGAGTATCACTGAACCTCCCCTTCCCTGTGCCTCCCGGGGGCCCCCATTGCTGCAAAAACTCAACTAATTGTTTTTGTCACTCAGCTTCCTTTAAATTGTGCATTTCAGTGACTTTGCTGTGATGACCAAGCAAACCCAATCAGCGCTCTCATTCACTTCCAACTCAATAGAAGCAAAGCTTCTACCTATAATCCGCATCCCTGGGGCTGCATTCCAAGCTCCTGCCATTCCCCATTTGCTCACCCAGCATTTACCTAGACAAAATATTATTAGTGGAATGACAAGGGGAAATTACCATGCTATGATGAATGATGCAAGGTGTGGTTCCAAAAAGTCTGCAGTCTGACTGTCCGGGACACTGCCGTCAGTGGCCAACCTCTCAAATTACTCTCCACGTGTGTTTCCTCGCAGCAAATGGGCAGACATGCATGTCACAAGGAACTGCACCAGCTGCTCATGGTTGTTGGGCTTGCTTCACCCAGGCTATTGTAAATGCTTACTTTAAAAACAGACTTTTCAAGAGTGCACTGCTGAAGTCACCCTATTCCTTTGTAAGTAAAGGACTCTTAACTAACTGGTCATATTATCATAATTGTTCTCAGTCATTCTCAGCCAAATGCATTATGAATTGGTTTGGCTGCAAAGGGTTCTACTGACCAATGCCAGGGAAAAGCTGGTACCAGTGTAATTCATTTCACATTTGCTGAAAACTGAAAGATAAAGGTAGCTGAGACTCGAGCAACTTAACTGTAGAGTGCTGTCTCTGCTAGTTTGGAGAGACCTTGGTCATGCATGCCTAAAGAACAATGGGGGCCACATGTCACCTAGGTCCTCTGTCAGACTTTTCTTGGATGGTTTTGGTGCCTGAGTTAGATAAGAAAGCCATGTTTGTGATTCTTCATGTAAAAGGGCAGTAAAATGAGTCTGTTAGTTTGTAAGTTCATAGATAACCCCAGCCATTACATCAAATAGATCTCTGCTTTATAGCTTCTTCCAGACAAGCCACACTTTTCCTGATGAACATATACAGTCTGCAAATATACGCTGTGCATTTTTCCAATAGGGCAGGAAACCATGTTTTCCAATGATGTCCTTGATCAGATGGAAAGTGAGGGAATGTGTGTGGATGATTCAGCAAGTGACTCACACTGGGGAAGGGGCAGGGTAGGGGAAGGCGAAGCCCACACAAGTCTTCCTGAAATTGCTCAATGAGCCACAGCTTCTTATAGAAGAACCAGACTCTATCAGTGCCTTCCTCTAGAGCTGAACTCACTGATTTAGATTGAAAATATTTGCTTTCTCATGATGCAGGATCTTTCCTTTTAAAAGCTGCCATTCCGAGTGTATGTGTGAATGAAAGAGCACAGCTATTGAAGTCCAAATGATTTTTGAAAAATATTGTTTTTAAAGAGGCCACGTTAAGAGCTACCAGTCTCTGGACTTCAGTGGGCAAGAGCTGGGAAACGCGTGGGAAGTCAGCTTCTTTTCTCTTCTGCACCAACCCCACTGCTTCACGTCTGGAGGCATGATCTGGTGCTGAGGCTCACAGCTGGGAGTCAGAAGGACAGGCAGGTTTTATAAAATTTGCTGCCGAATCCTCATTTCCTCAGGCCTTACCTTTACACCCAAAAAATGTAACCCCTGGTCCAGCCAAAAGTCCATTCCTAGGCTAGGCAGTGTCAGATGTGACTTCAGTGCAGACAAGGGGGGAAAACACACAGAACCAGACCATTCTGAAGGAAATCAAAAATAATAAAAAGCAAGACCCATCTCCAATCTTAGTCGGAGGTTAATTTTATAAAGACAAGCATGAAACTTGACTCATCCAATACTAAGAAAAAAAAAACCTCAAAACCAAGCTATAAATACTCACAACACAGATTCATGTCTATTGTCCATCTGCTTTTACATCTTACCTTCAATCAGTCCTAAGGAGGCATCCAGGGAGAGTTCTATTTACCGCCATCCTGATGGTAGCTGCTTTTTAAACATACCTTTTAGTTTTGTAGAAACATTGCAAAGCAGTTGTTTTACTCAAGAAAAAACATGAAGTTCAGAGAGGTTAAGTAACTTGGTCAAAGTCACAGAGTGGTAGCACCTTTATGTCAGGCTTTCTCCATTCATTATGCCAGATCTTACTTCAAAAGCACTTCTTTCATGGTGCCTTCCCTGCCTATGGGACCCCACAAAGGCTGCTTCATTCTCAGTTACACTCTACCAATAACACTCCACTTAATTTTCACCGCAGGTACCAAAACTTGCCTTGTTCAACTCTTTGGTTCATTATTAACTTAAAGGTCCCTACTTCCAAGAGGGGAAGCACAGTGCTAGTAAAATCCCTAGCTGTCTAATTTACATTTCATCCCCTGCAGCCAGCAAGAGCCCCAACAGAGTAGAAATGCTTAATAAATAACTGGTGTAAAGGGGGAGAAAGGAATGGGGGGATGGATAAGAAAAACAAACACAACCAAGTCCTTTGGGCTCCAGAACTATGTTTCTTCTGCTTGATGTGACTGAGTAACTGATAGGGGCCGGGACTTAGGGGACCACAAGAGGGTCCTCATGAAGCTGAGGCAGGACTTACAGCCCTATGACTCTTTTCTCACCAAGCATTTTATTCCCCTCCCCCAGAGCTCCGCTGGTCAGCCCACCCTGACCCAGTCTACTATACTTCCAGCTCCAAAAGAAAAACCATTAACAATGCTACATCTGTTGTGCCTATGGGTTGGGACCCCAGCACTTAACACTTGAGAAGTACCCAGCAGTGATGAGGAAGGAAAGGAGACTCGTTGCTGGAATCTCAGGACAAGGGTTTCATGTAAATAACTGCAGGGATAACCCCTTCATCCTCCACAACGTGCTTGACTCAACACAGAAGAAAACACTGGACAAAGAATCAAGGGACTTGTGTTTATGAAGCAACCTGGAGAAATGGACTTACTGGTGATAAAAAGCCAAAGTGAGCCTTGGGAAATGCTGGCCCCAGAAGCAGAGAGGAGAAATTATAGTGGAGAGCCTAGCCCTATAGTCTCAGCACAGGTACAGACTTTGTGTCTTGGTGTAACTTTGCTCCTCCAGCCACACAGTATTAAGACACAGAAAACTCTCTAGACAAACCTTAAACTCACTGTGTTCTAATACTGAAAGCTTGCGATTAACAGTTATTGTCTCTGATTTGCCTTCTTGATAATTTCCTCCAAACAATCCACACTTGGAGAATGGCTAAACATGTTTTTATGATTTTCTTCAATTAGAAGAACCTAACAGTACAGCACATTTTATGCTTGCTACGCACATAAGCACACACACAAAAACAAATGAGACTCTTTCTTGTTGTCCTTGACAGCTGACCAAAAAAAGAATAGTAACCAAGGATTTTTTTTATCCTGTTATTTATCCTAATACTACCAGTTCTGAAACAAAGCAGTTGGAGAGAGAAATTTAGTAACTTTGATTTGTCCCAAGATACATTTTTTTACACTGAGGTCCTATCCCTGACAGTAAGCACATGTGACCTGTTCTAAAAAAAGGATATTTTCCACTTCTTGCACAACTGGAGCAGATCTAGACATCAGCTTGTGCAAACTGCACTGCAGACCTCAAAGGAAATTAAATGTACACACACTTAAAGAAACTCTATAAATAGCAGCACTCGGGAAGAGGAAATCTCCAATAACAGGCAAAACCAACACTTAGACTCCCACTTTAATCAAGTGTTCTGTCTAATCATACACAAAGCTCATCTGCATAATGAGGCTGGAACATCTGCCAGGTTGAGGCATCTCAGTCTTGTCTATTTTGCTTCTGGTTCTATAAGAGCTAAGTTATTGGCAAGAGAGGGAGACAATGCTATGGTATAATTTTCCCAGAAAAGAAAGCTCCTATCATTTATCAAAGGTACTACAGGCTATACTATGGGCTACACTAAGCATATATGCATCTTTTTGCCTCTGTTTTAAAACTTACACGGGTTTCAAGAAGATAAGACCTATTGGTCCCATCTATAGGTAAGTTAATTGAGATTCCATGCGAGTAGGTATCTTGAAGCCAGATGTGCTTGCTAAATACCCAAGCCATGATCCAAACACCAGCATGGTTCCCTAAACCTGCCCACCTGCACCCACCCTTTGCTAGCACTGAGGAGCAATCCCCTCAGGCTATCTCATGTCTTTTCGGCTGTTTGAATATTGCTTCACTTTGAAGGTCAAACTCAAATTCCCTCATTCACTCATAGAGCCACTGCCCCACACCATACCAGTTCCTCTAATAAATCCGCATTGCTGATACCCACAGCAGGTCACACTCTGCCTTGTGTGGTCACTGCATGGGACATGTGTGCTAAGCCTCACCCTACTGGGCATTTTGGCTGCAACTTTAGAGTCTGCATAATCATGCACACTACCTTGTACAGGATAGCACATGCTAACTGACAAAAGTCTAGGGGTTCAACACGACCACCTCTGTTTAAATCAGAGTCTATTTAGTGCTTGGTATGCCTCAGTTTCCCTTGGTAGAAAATAAGTGGAAAATAAAAATGCAGATGCCTGAGGCGGACCTGAGAATTAGTGGAGTCGACACAAGTTATATGTTCAGTAGAGTATCTGGCATATCGTCAGGACTAGATAATTTTAACAACATAATTAGTAACACCATTGTTCTTAGTTCTTAGCACCTCTTTGGGTTTTTGGAAGATTAAACATATCTTGTCTTTTGGTTGTGAGCCTTAGCCTGAGCCATCTCATAAGCCTGACATTAAGTATATCTTCTTCCTGTAAAAATCCTCTGAACAGATTGGCCCATGACACATACTAAGTCTCCATTAGCCATCTTTACTGTATTAATTTTGGTGTGCTCAAACTTTAAAAACACATGCTGATTATGGATTTTTATGTGTGTGCTGATGCCCCCTCTCTCGGTTTTTAACCTACATAAACTGTTATCAGATGGATCAAAAATGTAAAATGTAAAAACAACTGAACACTTTGTTAGAAGGAAAGTAAAACAGAATTTGTAAGATTGAGGAAGTTTTATTACATAACAGCACTTGCCTTGGAGAAGTGAGCCACCCTCTATTAACTACAAACACATTCCAGAATGTCAGAGCCCACTAAGGAAGAAGAACCACATCTACTCATGTTTGCTGAATGACGCTCGACCGTGTGCCAGCACCAACCCAAAGTTAATGTCACTGTTAATTTTCTTTCTCCAGGAAGAAGGCTCCTATTTGCTCCATGAGGAAACTAAGTTTAGAGATCACCAGGCCTGACCAAGGTCACCCAGATAGTTAGCCCCCCCCCCCAAAAAAACCCACAACGACAGAGCAAGGCATTCAGTCTTCACGCCAACGGTGCCCTGACAGATCGGAAAAGAAAAATCCAGAAATGAAAACATCTAGAAAATGTCCAGAAACAAACAAACCAGAGTTGGGAAGGAGAAGGAGAGGGAGGGAGGGATGGGGGAAGAGAGAGAAGAGGAAGAGAGGGGAAAGGGAAAGATTGAGATTGCCTTAACAGTTTTGTTTTGCTAAGCACAGGTTATTATTTTATCAAATACCACAAAAGCCAGTGTGCTTGTGACATGTGTGGGACAGGACAGCCCATCTTTCTCTTTATCCCACAAGCTTATGCAAAGTCCACACATCTCTCTTTGAACCCACACCTGGCACTGCTGTAGCATCCCATCTTGCCATGATTAACTTAGCACTCGCTCACATTCACATTTCTAATCTGCAGGAAATTTAATACTGTCTGAAACAGCAGTAAAATTTGTAGGCGGAAACCAGGGCCCAATGAAACCGGTTCCTAAGCCTGCCCAGGAAAAGAGCATCAGCAACTACAAAGCCTTAGGCTTCTGCAGAGCAAACCCATCAGAACCACAGGCCACACCGCTGTGTCCAAAAGACCAACAGCCCACTTGCCCCCAGAGCTCAAGAACAACTCTGCCTTTCCCTGGTGTGACTTGGCAGTGTGTAAACCTGGGTCCACTGTGATTGTTTCCTCCGTGACCCACTGTGGAGAACTCATTCCCAGAAAAACACCATTCATCATGAGGGTCTGTTCTGCTGGGTCTCTTTCTACGACACTTTACTGGTCAGTCTAATCAAGATGAGGCTCACAGAATCTAGGTTCAGCAGCATATTTGAAATATGTGAATATCTGGGTTGAGCGGCAGGGAAGAATATGGAAACTTATCCTTGAAGAAAGCCTGCTGGGAATTTATTTTAAAAGGAACACAATAGTGACTACAAAAACAAAAAGCAAGCCTTTGTGGCCGACTGAAGGAGAGTGCCATGTGTGTCCAACAAATATGTCCTACCAGACATTATCCTATACATTAGACAGCCCTTTACAGTAAAGAATCATCTATCTCAAAATATCAAGAGCCCTGTGACTGAGTGTCCTAAGCTCTGGGGACTTCACAGTTAACAAGACAGAGAGAAATCCTTACCACCTTGGAGCCCTGAAGTCTGATAATATACATGTGTGCCTGTGCGCGTGCGTGCATGTATATATAAGTGTGTATATATTCAAATTACACTATAAATTACAACATTAATGCTGTGAAAAAACACAGCTGGATAGGGAAGACTGAGAGTTTGGAGGGAGAGTAATTATGAACACATGGTCACAGAAGGCCACACTATCCATATGATAAGAATTAAGGGCACATTGAAAGGAAGATTAGGAGCCGGGTGGTGGTGGCACATGCCTTTAATCCCAGCACTTGGGAGGCAGAGGCAGGTGGATTTCTGAGTTTGAGGCCAGCCTGGTCTAGAGAGTGAGTTCCAGGACAGCCAGGGTTACACAGAGAAACCGTGTCTTGAAAAAAACCAAAAAGAAAGAAAAAGAGAAAGGAAGGAAGGAAGGAAGATTAGGAGTTGGTGGGGTAGTGAGTACTACAGTTGTGGCTGTCTGGGCAAAAAGTGCTCCAAGCAGAGGCAGGCACAATGGATGGATATCCAAAGGTAGAAGAGCCTGGGCTCTTAGCATGATAAGCAGCAAGAGATAAGAAGGTCAGAGCTGAAGGGCATTCTGACACATACGCTGTCTTGTGCCATTTGAAGGACTGAAAAGAAAGAAGAAGGAGGAGAGCTGTAGAGGGCTTTGACTGGAGAGGACAGCATGATCTAACTTGAGTTTTAGCACAGGACCCAGGCAATTCTTTGCTGTAGAAGCTGTCCTGTGTAGTGTAGAGTAACTAGCACATCCCTGGAATCTACCTGCTAAAGGCTATGCACAACTCCCTCCCACGGTGGTGACTGAGGGTCTCCAGAGGGGTTTGTTCTCTGATTTGGGGTTTGTGTGTATGTATGTGTGTATACATATTCAGATGTATGCACAGGTACACTGTGTACAGAAGTGTGTGTCTATGTGTATGTGCATGCATGTGAAGACTAGAGATCAACCTCAGGTGTCTCCCTCAGTCACTCCTCACTTGGTTGTTTGAGAGTCTGTCCTTTTATCTGTAACTTTTCAATTCAGATAGGTTGGCTTGCCACAAGCTCATCTTCCCCTCCCCAGTGCTGGGATTACAACTGCCAAGCACCATTCCCGCCTTCTTCATGTGGGCTCCTCCTAGAAAAGAACTCAGGCCTTCATACTTGTCTGGCAAGCACATTACTGACTGAGTCAGGTCTCAGTCCTAAAAAAAAAAATCAGTTAAATAAGAATACTGTGGCGCTAAATTTAAAATGTACTAAAAAGGGCCAAGACTGAGAATGTTAAGAGACTGCTGCAATAACTCAGGCAAAAACTGACACTGACTTGGTCAAATACAGCAGAGAAATAGGCAAGAAATGGGTGAATTCTGAAACAATCTAGACCAGTGGTTTTCAACTTCCTAATGCTGGAACCCTTTGATATAGTTCCTCATGTTCTGGTGACCCCCAGCCATAAAAATATTTTTGTTGCTATTTCATAACTGTAATTTTGCTACTGTCATGAGCCATAAATGTAAATATCCGATTATGTAGGATATCTGACATTTGACCCCTCCAAGTGGGTCAGGACCCACAGGTTGAGAACTGCTGCTGGAGCCAGTACAATGGATAGATGTCCTTGTTACAAGAATCTGCAAATTTTCATTACAACTTTTTCCTAGCCAGAACTTTAGGGGTGCCCCAGCAAAGACTTCAAACTATAATCAATGAGAAGGCCCTGAACCACATTTAACGTCACACAACAGATGTCAATGATGATACATACCATTAGGACAACTGTCAGTAGTATAAGGAAATGTCACTCACTCCAGAAACGCATTCACAGATTTTATTTAACGGGTTTATTTCAAAGAGTGTATGTCTATTCCATTCTACCTGGCACCTGCTGCTCGTACCCATGTGTGAAGCCGCTTATGCCCACATCCCCACATTTTTCCTTCCCTGTGCTAGCTAGCTGGCTACAGAGGACACGTGCTCTTGTGCGCCATTCTTGCTGACTGTGAAAAAGAATAGAACCAAATCCTTCTACATGAGTGTCAGGGCACTCATTGGTTTTCCCCAAAGGTACTTTCCTCACTCCTTCAAACTCATTTAATGTATCAGCCAACATCAAAATGATCCAAAGAGCCCAGTTAATTCATTCTTTCAGCAACACACACACACACACATACACACACACACACACACACACACACACACACACTCCCCCTCATTCTGGCCTTGTAAGCATTTGCTTATAGAAGCAAAAGCAGGGACTGCTCAGTAAGACACTGGTCCCTTCAGCCACATGCAGATAAAGCCCCAATGCACACAACCAACAATGAGCCTTACAGTGTCACTCGCAGTACCCAATACACCCCATCTACGTTCACATACAAATAGCCATTATGAAAAGATGCCACGAGGAAAAGGCTGAGTTGATGCATCTTGATGCCTAACACATTTCCTTCCACTCTGCCACGAGCATGTGCAAAAAGCCCGCCTTAGCAAGGGAGCCAGGGATTCTGCTCTTCCCAGAGTTCGTTCTCATTACTGGACTCAAGGTCCTGCCCCAGCCCTGAAGGAAAGTAGCCTGGCTCCCCTTTCCAGCAGAGTTATGACCCAGCCTCCTCCTCCCCAAAAGCAAGGATTCCACCCACTCCTCAAGTCTGCTTCCCTGGCCCCTGAAGATGAGGCCCTCTGCCCCTCTGCGGGGTGGGGAATGGGGGTGGGGACCTTACTCATCTAGACCCTAGACAATTGAGGCACCAGGTGATGATGCTTCCAGTGTTAGCCTTACATCATCTCACAACTGAAAGGGTGGAAATAAAGTCACGTATTCCAGTGACTATCCCTGTTCTCTGTAAACACTACACATAAGAAACGCTTCAAGGGTCCAGAGTGACCAAAGAGAGTAATAACCAATTCTGCCAGGCAAGTAGCAATGGAAGGTGATGGGAGGGATAAGGACACTGCAGATGTACCAAGAGTTGGGAGGCGCCAGACTAGAGAGCATCTCCACTCCAAGCCCAAAGTTCTTGAAGTACCTGGAAAATTAAATGTGTGTAGGTGCCAAGCTATCATTCCCAACTACCACAGGCCTCTAAGGTAGCTTCCTTCCTTCCTTCCTTCCTTCCTTCCTTCCTTCCTTCCTTCCTTCCTTCCTTCCTCCCTTCCTTCCTTCCTTCCTTCCTCCCTCTGTCCCTCCCTTCTTTCCTCCCTTTCTTCCTTCCTTCTTTTCTTATTGCATTTGCAAGGACTTCCATTCTAGAGAGCTTGCCCAGCTAGGGAGACACGCCCACCCAAAACCTGCGCCCCCCCATCACCTCCTCCCCCCCTCCCCCCCCACCCCGTGCTGTCCTGTGGCAGGTGGAAGGTGAAGCCCAGGTGAACTTCACCTAGAGGCCTCTCTGAGTAGTATCTCCCAGAGGGGCTGGACTACAAGGGAAGACCTCCAGGCCAGTTCATTGCTGTCCTGGAGCATCAGATCTCCATCCACCCCAAACTCTCCTTCTCTAAGCCCCTCAGCCTACTAGGATCTTCAGAAACATTCCTCTTGGTAGCACCAGATCACCGTCCCTGTCCGGTGCTCCTCCTCACGCCGGGTACCGCCCCAGCCCCCATCCAGCTCAGCAGCTGGCATCTGCAGCCAAGGGTCCCTATGCCTGGATGAGCCATCCCAAGAGACTCGCGGTGTCCCCAAAGTGCCATTGTCAGATGCCCTGGGATGCGAGCATGTCATTCGTGAGCGGGACCCTAAATGCCAGGGGCCAGGTCGCCCTGTACCCCAAGGCAAGGGCACGGGGTCCTTGTCCCAGTGCTATCCAGTCTGGCTGTTCTCCTCCCAGGTTAGCGGGCGCGGGGCCCACGGGCTTCCTGCCGCGCCCCCCTCCAGCTGTCACCACTCACCTGCTCTTCAGAGGTTGACTTTTGAGTTCGTAATAGGTTTTGGGTTCTTCGTGAAACTCCTCCCCGACTTCGAAATCCGCCACGATTCCTGATTCGGACTGCATGACTCCCGTTTGCCCGCCTTCCACTGCTTGGGACTTGGACCAGAACCCGAACACCTGACAAAGATGGGGGGCCTCGGGTACCCCAAGCCGCGCGCCCCGCGCAGTGCCCCACTCAGCCCGCTAGCCGGCCGCCCGCCCCGGCGCGGTGAGTTTACTCTCACACCAGAGCGGGAGGGGCCGAGCCCGGTGCGCCCTGGGATTTGTGGTTCCGCCTGGGCTGAGCATACCAGCTCTCCAGGATCTCTCAGCTTCCGTCAAAACTACAACTCCCAGAAGGCCAAGCCGGGGAGCGGCAACGTGGTGTACACCGATAGTGCAAGTCCTGTTTGGATTCCTTGTCAATGTCAGCAGCTCCTCTCCGTGTGTCTCCCGTTTGCCTCAAGGATACTGACCTGGCTGTTTAATATTAATAAGAACGGACTCAGCCTAGGCTTCTATTGTCCCTCCTGGTTTAGACATCTGTGAGAACACGCCGAGCGTTCATTTAAAAAAATAAAACTCTAAGGGGTTTTGGCACTAGAAAGTTTTGGTCAGAGTTAAAGCTCATTTTAAAAATAAAAAGGCTTTCTATTCGTACTCGAGCTCTTCTGGGCTAGAGCAACACATCATTTTGTCCTCTATTGGAACAGAGTGTTGGAAACTTCACTTTTATAATGAAAGCGTTATTGGAGGAGTTGTTCTTGTGCGTTCCTTTTCTGGAATTCAGGCTGGGCTCCCACAAAACTTCATCAGTTGAAAGGCTCCTTTCCATTTATCCAATTAGTCACCTCTAATCTAAAGCAGTACTTGACGGATTCAGTTAATTTTAAAAGGCACCAAGTTACCAAACAGCTTCACCACCGTCTGCTTTCAATTTCTCAGTTGGCTGGGAGTTCAAATGAGATCGTCCTAACTCTGCAAGCCTGTGCAGTTTCAAGGCAGTCGGCTAGGTGATGTATTAAATGACTGAACTTTAGCTCATTTGTACGTCCAGACCTGTCTTCTGGTTAGTTCCAGCAGGACTCGTCATTTTGTATAAAACAGCAACGAGTGCTTCGAGACATCCGTGTTAAGGGTGGCATTTTATGATGATAGAAATTCCTAGTTCTTCTAAGAAATCCTGTGCAATCTTAGACATGTCCACTTGATTCCTAGAAGCCTTAGTTTCCTCATCTATGAAAGAAGAGATTAGGAAACCTGTGTGAGATGGTGTTGCAAGGTCAAAAGTAAGAAAAAAAAATGACTTGCAATTTGTATACACTAGGGGCAAGCAAAATGGCTCAGTCAGTAAATGTGCTTATTCGCAAACATGGCAACCTGCAATTGATCCTCAGGACACACATGATGGAAGAAGGGAACTATTAACTATTGAAAGCTATCTTCTGACAGCTGAATGCAGGTGCAGACATACATAATACAAACATAGAAGGGAACTATTAACTACTGAAAGCTGTCTTCTGACAGCTGAATGCAGGTGCAGACATACATAATACAAACATAGAATTGTTTAAAAGCTACCCAATGATCATTAATTTTGACTTTCGGCTATCTTGAAGACATTCTTTACAAACTTGCAACTCTTCTGTGTATTTTCACTATCAAGAGATAATAAACTAAATGATTATCCTAAGACGTCTACACTGATGGTCAGGCATCTCCTTAGTTACCCACTCCTATACTTTGCCTCACAATGAAGTTTTTTTCTCTTTTAATTTTATATCAGAAGGATCACGAATAGGAGTGAGTGACTGAGACCTGAGAATTTGGTGAAAACGTATTCTGCATTGAAGTAGCAATAACCAACATTTTGTAGCTGAATATTATTCTTAAAACACATCTCTGGTCCTTCACTATAACAATAGCATGACAGGGTATCTGAAATCACCCTTAAAGGCTTCAAAATGTTCACTGGTATATTAACTACTAGAAACTAGATTCAGAGGGGATATTATGGAAGAGGAAAAGCAAACCAAGAGAACAGCATATGTTTAGACTCCCAACCTCATCCAGGTTCTCCATAATCAGTGCTGGAATGTGGGAGCAGCAATGGATGGGCTTGGAACAATTCCAGAATTTGATGAGGTGTGAACCACAGATGCTAAACATTGTGCCGAACAGCAAGTTTTCTGGCCCAATGTCACCCCCGTTGAGAAATGCTGAGCCTTTTCATTGACTGAATCTCTTGGCCCACTGGGAGGTTTTGTTTTTTGTTTGTTTGTTTGTTTGTTTTTGTTTTTTGTTTTTTGCCTGAAAGAAGCTATGTACCTTCTTCTGAGAACACACAAATAGAAGCACACTGTGCCCAATTGTGGTCTGTTGGCCCTTGGAAGGCTGGTTGTCAAAGACTTGTATCAGAATTGAGGTTTAGAACTATAATGAGGCTTGGGATATGATGTAGTTGGTAGAGCCTTTATCTATGTTACATGAGGTCCTTGGTTCAATCTTCAACACTGTATAAACCAGTATGGTGGTATAATCACATAATCACAGCACTTGGGAGACATGGATTCAGGATGGTTAGAAGTTCAAAGTCATCTGTGACTACATTGGGAGTCTAGGGCCAGCCTAAGCCTAAGAGACAGGTCTTTTAAAAAAATCCTATAATGGAACACTCCATGTCCCTCACTCCTTACATGGGACAATGAACGATGTCCCAGACCTAAAGGATCATTCTTAAAGCGAAAGTAAAAGTGAGAAAATTCAAGAGTTCATTGAAGTACAATTTCCAGAGAACTCTCTGGGGTGTAGCCCTGAGCTGGAGTTGTCTTAGAACTGCACATCCAGCTGCTCTTTCCTACTCTTGCATCTTTGCTTTGTGCTCATTCTGCTCTCTGTTCAGAAAACCTTCACAGGATCACCTCTTACAGTGACAGCTGGCACCCTGTGCGTGTGGGTGTGTGGCTTTGTCCTGACCATTATAGAATCCCATATTTTAAAATAATTGTTGATTTATTGACAATTTCTTAAGTTTATATAATATATTTTGATGAGAGTAACCCACCTTTCCCTCTCTTATCCCTTCCCACTCCCCCTGGAACCCATCTTCTTCCCCATACAGCCCCCTTCTACTTTCAAGTCTATGTTTTTGGTTTTGCATTGTTTTTGGTTTTTTGTTTTTTTTGTTTTTTGTTTTTTTTTTTGTTTTGTTTTTTTGTTTTTTTTTTTTTTTTTTTTTTGGAGCTCATTGAGTTGAATTAGGGTTTACATATGCATGCATGTAGGGTAATTTCCTGGATCCTAACCAGTTTACCAGTGGCTCTGCCCCATATAACCTCATGCTTTAGTCATAGTGATTCCTTTAGGAATTGACATCGGACTCTACCACCACTTTTTCCTTAGAGATTTTCTGCTCAGATAGTTCTGATTTGGGAAGTCTGGGATGGAAGAGAAGGAAAAATCTAGACGTACTGACCCACGGTTATCCAGGGAAGCTAAGTGAAAAGACAGGGGAGAAGGACATAGAAACAAGCAGAAGAGATAGAATAGGGAAGCAGAGACCCAAGACGTTTCCACTCCGTGCTCCAACCAGGTCTGAAGTCAGGAGTCTTTGGACTTCCCAGACAGATGAACACAAAGCGTTTCCTTTTCATTGGAAGTGTTTACTTGACCCAAGTGGTACCACAGAGCTTGGTGTCGTTATTATATAAATTCTCTTTGCCTTTAAGTGGATAGTTTACTATAGACTGCCACACACTAGCCCACATAACAAACAGTTGTTCACCTGATGGTCAAGCTAAATAGTATTCATCAATGAGTTAAAATCTGGAAGCTGATAGTGCTTAGAAAACAGGTGCTAAATCAATAGCACTGCACATTTAAACAGAGGACCGTGCCTATCAGATGTACAAAGCAACAATTAGAACTTACAATTATCGTCATTAATGTTACCTGTACTTATGTAATGCTTTACATAGGCTCATCACATGAATTTCTTACTGCAACTCACAGAGACATTGCATGGCTGGATAATCAAGGGCCCTCCAGGTTCCAAGGTATACACGGATCATGCCATAGTAGTGAGCAGGGCACAGCATCGGGTGTTTCAGCCACAACACTGGATAGCATTTAGTCTCCGTTCTTGTGAGACTCACAGTCCCGAGGCTGTCTGTCTGTGGCAGAGCTAGCTCATCAACTGTTTATAACGTGACTACCCAGTGCCAGACACCCTGGGCACCAGGTAGGCATGAGGGAAAGACCAAAGATACGTATGTAGTCCATGCACTGGGGTCATGGCTGTTGCCTCTTCAGAAATAGGAAGAGACATAATTTAATGTTGTGAGTATCTAAGAAAACAACATCCACTGAGGGTTGGCATAGTAATAAAGCATTCTTAGAGGAGTTGTGACTCATCTTTTTGAAAGAAGAACATGAAATATTCAAGACCACAAAAACTAAATGAGAACCAAGCTTCGAGGTCTGGACAAAGGTAAAAATAAGTAAGAAAAATGTGTTATTAACTCCACAAGGATGCAAGCAGACAACCAAGAGATTCAGAAATCCTACAATATGCCATTATAGCTTATTTTAAAAATGTATCTTAATATTTTACTGTATATCTGACAGTGTACCATATACATACAGTATCCAAGAAGGCCAGAAGAGGGTATCCAATCCCCTGAAATTGGATTTATAAACATGTGTGAACTGCTGTGTATGTGCTGAGAATTGAATTCAGGACCTCTGGAAGAAGAGTCAGTGCTCTTAAACCCTGAGCCATCTCCCCAGACTGACTATTTCTACAGCCTTAATAAACAAATACCATAAATCAAAGGGGAGAGAAAAACTGCCTTCAGTTTTTAGAGATCTTGAAGACATACATGTTAGGCATGTGATTTAGACTTCAATTTTTAAAAAAACAGAGAGAAAAATGTGTACCCCCTAAAATACTGTGTGGAAAGCATTTCAGACTTCACTAAAACAAACTCATAGACCAAAACTGAATAATGTGAAGAAAATAATTATCATTTTTATCATTAGCTCTGATAATAGCAGTATGCTTTTGTTACTGATTTGTTTGCCTTCGCTGGGGATGGAACCCTTTGTAATAGGCAAGTATTCTACTACTGAATCACACACACACACACACACACACACACACACACACACACACAAACAAACAAACAAACAAACATTCTGTTTGTGCTCACATATGTGAGTGTGAATAAATGTGTAGGGGTCAGAGTCATTGTTGGATAGATAGACCATAGATGTTCTCAGGCAACATCCTCCTTGGTTTTTGAGACAGGATTTCTCATTGGAATGGAATTCACCAACTAGGGCACTTGGGGATTCCCCTGCTTCACCAGCACTGAAGTTATAAGCACAATCCCATCATGCCATTTTTGGGGTGCGGCAGTTCAGCTCTCCAAGCTTTCATGAAAAGGACTTTAACAAAAGAAAAGATCTTTCTCCCAACTCACTATGTCACTATGACCAAATTTTTTGTGATGCCAGGCAGTGGTGGCACACGCCTTTAATCCCAGTACTTGGGAGGCAGAGGCAGGCGATTTCTGAGTTTGAGGCCAGCCTGGTCTACAGAGTGAGTTTCAGGACAGCCAGGGCTACACAGAGAAGCCCTGTCTTGAAAAAAAGAAACAAATAAACAAAGAAAGAAAAAAGAAAAAAAGAAAAAATATATTTTTGTGTAAGAAAGGTATCTATCATAATGGCTTTTCAGGGTCTTCTACTTCATTTATTACCCTTGGGGGAAGCACACACCAAAAGGTGCAAATGTAGAGGTCAGAGGACAGTTCCCTGTAGTCACTTATATTTCTACCCTTAGGTGAGTTCCACCAATCACACTCAGATCATCAAACTTGTGTAACAAGCTCTTTTTATTGGATAAAGAATCTCCTCAGCCACTCAGTGTTATCCAGTGTTATCGATTTTTTAAGTGAGTAGTATTTCTGATAAAACTAAATTAAAAAGCATATATTTCCCAAGAAAACAAAAAGGCACACAGGAAGGTGTGGAAACAGTTTTGTACATGGTGTGTTTGGAGAAAAGAACCAGTGGCAACTTCCTAAGGTAGGTTCAGCAGACAGAGACTTGTGAAAAATGCACAGTCTCTCTGGACCTTTAAGGAATGCAGCAGACAGAGCCCAGCATGTAAATCTGCCTGTAGGAGCAATGGGTCACTTATGCCATGATAGAACTGGGCTAGGGAGCTACCACCAAGGTCACCATTGGACAGTAAACATCAGTTTGCACCCCAAACAGCAGACTTTTGAACACAGAAAATAGCGACAATCACAAAATAATTTCAGTATGCTCCCCACTCCTTCACCTCTCTACCATCCAATCCAAGGTCAATGCTACCTTTGATTGGTAGATCAAGGTTTTGTGCCCAAGTCCTAACTTGAAGGGAAGCTCACTAAGTTTCCAGTACCCTTTTTCCTTCACACCTTCAGAGAAAATAAAGTGTTTTAATTATTTTGCTATCTATCAATTATTTAATGCTACCAGGAATCACATTTACAAAACCCCATAAGTCTACCCAAAGCTTACTCATTTTATACACAGAATTTAATATCTTTTGTTTTGTTTTAATTTTTTTGGTTGTAGACCAGGCTTGCCCATTACTCATAGAGATCCACCTGTCTCCGCCTCCTAAGTGCTGGGATTAAAGATGTGTGCTCCCACTGCCTAGTCAGAATTTAATCTTATTCTGTATTTGAAAAAAATGTTCATACAAAATATGTTCCATGGATGAAGGAGAGTATCCAGGTGCCTAAGAAGAAGCCCCAGTGGGGAGGGGTTCAGTGGCACAATTTCCATTTCTCCCAACATAAGGTATTTCTCTGTTTGCCAAGGCAGGAGAGCCTGTGCCAAGATGTGCCCCAGGAAAACAAATGAAACTTCACAGTAGTCAGAAATAGAACATGAAAAACATGTAGGTAAATAAGTTCAAAGATGTAAGTTTGTTCCATGGCTTATTAGAATTATTTAAGAACACATCCATTGCATTTTTTGAGAACTTTATCAAAAGTTTAGATCTTCTTTCAAAAAAAAATGTCAAGTGCACATTCAAAATGTCATCTGGAGCCTCAGAGCTACTGGGGACAGCCTTGTGCTAATCTATCAGTAGGGAAAACTGACCCTCCCTCCCTTAGAAACCATCAGCTGTCCAAGATTTGGGAGTTTGGGGTGAGGGGTAGGAGCATCTGATCCCCTCCCCACTGCATGCTGAAGTCTTGACTGACTTGATCTTAGTGTGGAAATAGCAAGTCAGACTACAGGAAAACATAGACCAAAGGAAGGCACCAACATGAGGCTAAAAGTAAGGCTAGTAAAAGAATGTGTGTGTGTGTGTGTGTGTGTGTGTGTGTGTGTGTGTGTGTGTACACATACATGTATGCATGTAGCAGCAATTAATGAAAAAGCTATGAAATTAAAAATAAGCAAGAAGGGATATACAGGAGGGAGGAATGGAAAGGAGGAAGTGATGTAAATATGTAATAACCTAAAAAGAAAAGAAAAATAAAGAAGAGAAAAACCCAAAACGAGGGATACAATGTAAAGTCTGAGCAGCTTGGGTGTGAGGAACTTTTCAGAAACTTTCATCACCAGCAGCCACACACATATCTAAAACATTCCAACCACTGCCTCCTCTGTGAGCTTTTTGGAGGCTGGGAATTATGTTTGTGGCTGATTTTCAATAGGTGTTTCTGTACTTAATGAATAAATTGACAACAAGCAAAAAGCTTGTCCCCTTCCCATGACTGTGACAAAATGTCTGATACAGTTTGCGGATGATATGGTAGTCTACCTAAGTGACCCAAAAAACTCCACTAGAGAACTCCTGCAGTTGATAAACAACTACAGCAAAGTAGCAGGTTATAAAATCAACTCAAGCAAATCAGTAGCCTTCCTATACTCAAAGGATAAGCAGGTTGAAAAAGAATTTAGGGAAATGGCACCCTTCCCAATAGCCACAAACAGTATAAAGTACCTTTGGGTGACTCTTACCAAACATGTGAAAGATCTCTATGGCAAGAACTTCAAGACTATGAAGAAGGAAATGGAAGAAGACCTCAAAAAATGGAAAAACCTCCCATGCTCATGGATCGGCAGGATTAATATAGTTAAAATGGCCATTTTGCCAAAAGCAATATACAGATTCAACGCTATTATACCCATCAAAATCCCAACTCAGTACTTCACAGAGTTAGAAAGAGCAATTCTCAAATTCATCTGGAATTACAAAAAACCCAGGATAGCTAAAACTATTCTCAACAACAAAAGAAATTCTGGGGGGATCAGTATCCCTGACCTCAAGCAATACTACAGAGCAATAGTGTTAAAAACTGCATGGTATTGGTACAGTGACAGGCAGGCAGATCAATGGAACAGAATTGAAGATCCAGAAATGAACCCACACACCTATGGCCACTTGATCCTCGACAAAGAGGCTAAAAACATCCAATGGAAAAAAAAATAGCCTTTTCAACAAATAGTGCTGGTTCAACTGGAGGTCAGCATGCAGAAGAATGCGAATTGATCCATCCTTGTCTCCTTGTACTAAGCTCAAATCCAAATGGATCAAGGACCTCCACATAAAGCCAGATACTCTGAAGCTAATAGAAAAGAAACTGGGGAAGACCCTTGAGGACATCAGTACAGGGGGAAAGTTTCTGAACAGATCACCAATAGCATATGCTCTAAGATCAAGAATTGACAAATGGGACCTCATAAAATTACAAAGTTTCTGTAAGGCAAAGGACACCATCAAAAGGACAAATCGGCAACCAACAAATTGGGAAAAGATCTTCACCAACCCTACATCAGATAGAGGGCTAATATCCAATATATATAAAGAACTCAAGAAGTTAGACTCCAGAAAACCAAATAACCCTATTAAAAATGGGGTACAGAGTTAAACAAAGAATTTTCACCTGAAGAACTTCGGATGGCAGAGAAGCATCTTTAAAAATGCTCAACTCCATTAGTCATTAGGGAAATGCAAATCAAAACAACCCTGAGATTTCACCTTACACCAGTCAGAATGGCTAAGATTAAAAATTCAGGAGACAACAGGTGTTGGCGAGGATGTGGAAAAAGAGAAACACTCCTCCACTGCTGGTAGGATTGCAAATTGGTACAACCACTCTGGAAATCAGTCTGGCGGTTCCTCAGAAAACTGGGCACCTCACTTCCAGAAGATCCTGCTATACCACTCCTGGGCTTATACCCAGAGGATTCCCCACCATGTAATAAGGATACATGTTCCACTATGTTCATAGCACCCCTATTTATAATTGCCAGAAGCTGGAAAGAACCCAGGTATCCCTCAACAGAAGAATGGATGCAAAACATGTGGTATATATACACAATGGAGTACTATTCAGCCATTAGAAACAATGAATTCATGAAATTCTTAGGCAAATGGATGGAGCTGGAGAACATCATACTAAGTGAGGTAACCCAGACTCAAAAGATGAATCATGGTATGCACTCACTAATAAGTGGATATTAACCTAGAAAACTGGAATACCCAAAACATAATCCACACATCAAATGAGGTACAAGAAGAAAGGAGGAGTGGCCCCTTGTTCTGGAAAGACTCAATAAAGCAGTATAGAACAAAATCAGAACAGGGACGTGGGAAGGGTTGGGTGGGAAAACAGGGGGAGGGAAGGGGACTGATGGGACTTTCGGGGAGTGGGGGTCCAGAAAAGGGGAAATCATTTGAAATGTAAATAAATATATCAATAAATTAAAAAAATGAAAAAAAAAAAAAAGAAAATGGAATCCCTAAAGCCCCTTTAAGAAAATATCCCTAGTGGTTTCAATTTCAAGGTCCCATCTGATAAATAAAGGTTGGCCTCAAATATGCGGGTCTTTAGAGATATTGATGCAAACCACTGTTTCTTTCTGTAATGATGACAATAACACTATAAATGAAAGTATAATTTTTTACTAGGTCATCTGTCGTGTTCACGCGCTCATCTGGTAAATATTGATGGAACAAAATAACTGACTTTTCTGTTATCAGGACTCTCTCCCAGTCCAAATTGATTTATCAGGATAGAAATTAGCCTGTGTCCCCTGGGCACACTGCAGACAAGGAGGCTTCAATCTCTTCATTAAAGCAAGAGACAGACGTGTTAGCACACGCTACTGGGTGATTTGGAGAAGTGCACTGGAAAATAACTGGATGGAACCTACTTAGCACTTATTATAGGAAATAATCAGAAGCAGAAATAAACCGAGATGCCTGCACACTTCCTGTTGTGAAGGTCACAGAGACAATCCCCAGGAGATCTGATGTTCCCATTCATGCTAACACAAAAAGCTGTCAGGAAGTTTCAAAAGCTAAAGATGCATTTGTTAGGTCACAAATGAAAATCTATTTATTTTTCTTTCCCTGTAGGGTCCAGGGTAATAATGAATGCTTAATGTCTTCAGGAATAGAATGCTAAAATAGCAGGACCTAGGGGGTAAAGGTCAAGAACATTGACTACTAGAGTGCTTCCTGCCTAGGAATAGGTGGAAGTTAGGCGGAGGCTTACTGCCGAAGAGCTGAAATACCATGGGGACCAGCAAATGGTCAGAGCTAATATCGGCTAATATTGTAAGATACACAGAATATTTCTTGGCATTTTGAACAGCATTGCATAGGAGTTTTGTAAATGAAATATATCTGTTTTTCATTCACTTAACACATATCTGTCATATCTGTCCAGTATTTACATAACACTAGTCACAATCTGAGAAAGACTTGTTGGCAGATTGAGCCAACAGATTCAAAGTTTGTTCCAATTAGTTAAATACAAAGAGACTTTTAAACAGATACCAGTAGTCTGGCCTCTTTTTCTGCATCATATGGGGCACATCAGCTGTGTTTGAACACTGGCTCTGTTTACATGACCTTGATTGAGCAAGATATGTAAATCACCTCAATTATGAGTTGTTGCTGTTTTTAATTGTAGAATAGGATTGGTGGAACCATATTGATTGTTGAGAGGAACAAATAAGTTATAATATTAAGTGAAGCGACATTGTTGGCTGATTTTATATATCACCATCTGTGGTGGTTTGAATGAGAATGGCCCCCATAGGTTCATATATTTGAATGTTCGGCTCTAGTTGGTGAACTGTTCGGGAAGGATTAGGAGGTGTGGCCTTGTTGGAGGAGGTGTGTCACTGGAGTTGAGCTTCCTGAAGTTTCAAAAGCCTACTCCAGGCCAGTCTCTCTTCCAGCTATACACTGACACGACGATGTAAGTTCTCAACTACTACTCCAGTGCCACGCCAGCTTGCCTGTCTACTGCCATGAGGATCTTGGACTAACCTTCTGACACAGTAAACAAGCCCCACTTAAGTACTTGGTGTCTCTTCACAGCAGTAGAAAGTAACTAAGGCACCATCCTTATTGGGTTGTTATTCTAGATTTGTCAACTCTGCTTTCACTTCAGGAAAACTGTGTACTACATGTATGTTAATGGTACACATAGCTTAAGTCACTAACTATTTTTATTGGGACTGATGATGGAATAAAAAACTTTTACTTCCAAAGTCACATGTTTGCATTATTGTTGTTTATTTTAGAAAGGAAATCATGTAGCACAGGCTAACCTCGAGCATAATATGTAGCTGAGGCAGGCCTTGAATCTCTCTGGTCCTCCTATCTCTACCTCTTAAATGCTGGGAATAAACATGTGCAAGACCATGCTAAGCTGTCTCAAAGTCACATGGTATACAAGCTTAATTTCATTAATTATATATGCCCTTTAAAATCAGGGAGAAAACAATGATATTTAAACTATCACTTAGGTCAATAATAAAAATGGTAAAAGTTACATGAAAAATATTGATTGATTAAGGATACTCTTTGTGCTTGATATATGACTTTCTGGGTAGAATTGTCTGTGAGCCCTCCAACAGCCATGAAAACTACATAACTTAAAAAAGCTGATCATTAGGTATGTGTTTATCTCCTAACTCATCAAAACCTACAGCATTTTTTTAAATAAAAAAAAACTTTTTATTTTTACTCTGGATGTATTATTTTAATTTGTGTATGTGTGTGTTTGTGTATGTGTGTACGTGTTTGCTTGCACATATGTATCTGTGCCACATATGGGCCTGTTGCTTAAGGAATCCAGAAGACAACATCCAAGTCCCTCAAACTGAAATTACAGACACTTTTGAGTCACCATGTGGGCATGAGTAACTGAACCTGGGTCCTCTGTGTAAACTCATCAAATGCTTTTTAAAATGCTGAGCTCCAAATTGTACAGCTTTTTCTATGCAAGTGCTATCAAGTGTTTGCTTAAGAAAGAATGAAATCCTGAAAGAAATTAATTGGAGAGAGAATACAAATTTTTTAAAACATTTTTAAAAATGTTTAATTTTAAAAATTAAAAAAAAAGGAAGGGAGGGAGAGAAAGAAGGGAAAAAAAGAAAAACAAAAATCTGGTTAATTCTTATTAGAAGTTAAGAGTAAGGGAGATCCAGAAATGAAAATCAAAACAAAAGTCAGAACACTGTTGGCCAGAGTTGGTTCATCCTCTGTTCCTTTCCCTTTGCCAATGGTGAACTGCCCAGGCCCTGTTCCAAGTGTCAATCAACAGAATCTAACGTCTCCTGGTTAGAGAAGTAAGCTGCTGACCCAAGCTGGATCAGTAAACTTTTTTTCCCTGTAAGCTGAATCTCCCGCGGAGGAACCCTGGGAGAGAAGGCCATTGGAGCAGAGTCAGCCAACAGTTCTGCCCTCCCCCTCAAGAACGACCCAGAAGATCCTGCTGAGAGTTCAGTCAACAGGCTCTGCTTCTAGTTCTTCCCCACCAGGAAGATATCCAACTGTGCCTTCTGGACTCTGAACTACACGATATTCTTCCAATTAATTCCAGTTCTTGCTAACTTCATGAATGTTAGTGTTTGTTGCCTGAGCACCACCAATAAAATCTTAGAAGTGTATCCATGGAGAGAGCGGGCATCTAGGGCCCACCCTTTGACATCTTATTCAAAGCACAGATGCATACACAGGCCCAGTGGTGGCAAAACATCTGGCTAAGTCCTAGGGGCTCTTTGTGAGAGCAATAAGATCTGACATCCATCTTCCCTCAATACAATACAAAATGGCTAATAAGCAGAAGGTCCTGTCTCGTGAACTGATAAAAACCCCATCCTGAAAACAGGACCACGCCATGGGTGTTCACTAAAAGGTGCTTGTTAATCTGATGTTTCCTAACTGATAAAAATCATGCAAGTTGCCTAAGACAAGCTGTTAACATTTTTTTTTCTTTCTGAGACAGAGTTTTTCTGTATAGCCCTGGCTGTCCTGAGGCTCACTCTGTAGACCAGGCTGGCCTTGAACTCAGAAATCCGCCTGCCTCTGCCTCCCAGAGTGCTGGGATTACAGGCATGTGCTACCACCGCCCAGCAGCCTTTAACATTTTAAAAGCTGAAAAATACTGTTTACCCTGTGATTCTTCTTCGTAATTTAAAAGCACAAAACGGGGAAGCAAAAGGCCCAACTGGGAACCATCCTACTATTGCTGTTTTGCTAAATGGTGTTGTTTCTTTCCAACTGCCTTCTAAATATGTAGGTTGATGCCCATGGAATTAGCACCACTCTCAACTTTGGCCAGAGAAACCCACTGTGAAACAGGCAGCAGTTAGTGCACTGACTAATATTTGGTCAGAGTCAAGCTCCGGGAAGATGTCAGAAGAGAGGAGAGAGAATGTAGGAGCTGGAGGAAGGGGAGGAAGGCTGGGAAGGGTTGGCTTCTGGGCATAACATTGCCGTCATGCTCATGAGCACCTGCTGTTCTGGTTACCCACACAAGACCTGTAAACCAACTAAATCAGTCAATAATCCAGCAGGCCACAGGAATTGGGATGTGGAAGGGGTGGTGGGTGTTTGGAGCTAGGGAGAGAAAGAGCAGAGTTGGGGGTGGATAAGAGATGATCGCAACACACTCTATACACAGGTTAAGATTTCAGTAAATAAAAGATCAAAAAAAACAAATGCATAAATACTTAAAATGCACTATTATATTTACAATAATAGGAAAAAATGAGCCAGAGTTGTGTTCTTTGAGCTACTTTTTCTAAGGAGTTATCTGGTAGAAGACGAGATATCAGCAATATTTTAAAGAAACATTTCAATGTAATCTAAAATATTTTGCAGTTTAAACATATCATTCTGAGGTAGGTACCAGGTTCTGAAGAAGGGAGTCTGGGAAAAAGTGTGGGTAGTCCACCTCAGCTGGAGAAAAACAGGAAACTCCACTGCTCCTGTTTACATACCTATCAAGGTAACTATAAGTAACAGCTATAAAGTAAGTATTTCAAAAAGCTAGGGGGGGAAACTAATACTCTTATCATAAAATGTGCAATCAGTATTTGAGGAAATAGACATAACCAGACTTAAGCAATATGTAATGTAATATATATTTATTTATTTATTAAGATACCTCATGATATCCCATAAACATACAGAATTTTTTTTTTTTTGAGACAGGGTTTCTCTGTGTAGTCTTGGCTGTCCTGGAACTCACTCTGTAGACCAGGCTGGCCTCGAACTCAGAAATCCTCCTGCCTCTGCCTCCCAAGTGCTGGGATTACAGGCATGTGCCACCACGCCTGGCCTACATACAGAATTTTTGATGGTCTTACATAACAATTAAAAAATATATCTAATTAATAAAATTTTTTAAAAATAAAATTTAAAAAAATGTTTGAGATAGAGTCTTACTATGTAGACCAGATTGGCCTGAAACTAATAAAAGTTTTTGCTTCTGCCTCCCGAGTGCTGTGTGTGCCACCACACCTGGATAAAATAATTTTTGAATGCTTAATATCTCAAATCATCAGAGAAATACAAGTTAAAACTAAAATGAACTAGCTGTTTACCTCATCAAGAAGGATGGCCAGCAAAAAGACTAAACATAGCAAATGTTGTCTGTGTGGAGAAAAATTGGACAATGTCTTCAGGAATGTCTTCATGGACATAGCATGGAGGGTCCTCTCAAGATTTTCAATGAATACTTTAACAATCTAGCATCCTCCCTCTGGGTTGATATGTATCTAAGTAATGGAAAAGAGTGTCAATTAAGAACTGCACTGTCATGTTTATGGTAGCTCTGTTCATAAGAGCCAAGATCCAGAAGCAATCTATGCGTCTATCCCCCAGATCAACAGACAAATGAAATGTACATTTAAGTTAGGCATGGTAACACAGGGCAGTCATCCTATAAGTCAAGGCTTGACAGTGAGATAAGATGATCAAGGGCAGTGGTGGCACACTCCTTCAATCCCAGCACTTGGAAGGCAGAGGCAAGCAGATCTCTTAAGTTCAAGGCCAGTCTGGTCTACAGAGTGAGTTCCAGGACAGCCAGGGCTACACAGAGAAACCCTGTCTCAATAAACAAAACAAAACAAAAGATCAAGGTCAAGTGTAGCCTGGGTTACTAGGAAGACACTCCTCTACCTAACAAAGCCAAGTTTAGAGATTATAGCTCAGTGGTACAGTGGTTGTCTAACACACACAGGTCCTGGGCTTGAACCCAATAAATACCACAAGATAAAGTGGTATATATACACAATAGGACACTATTCAGCCTGAAAAGGAAAATGGATACCTGTCATTCAGAATTCCTGGGAGCCTGGATGAACCGGGATGCACTGTGCCAGACAAAGTAAGTCAGGCATGGAAAGAAAACGCTATGTGGCCTAAATACTTAAATGAAGAATGATTAAAAATCTGATTTTTTTTTCTTTTGCAGAAAAGAGAGTAAATAGTTGGTCACTCGAGCCTGAGGAATAGAGCAAGGGTAGACAAAGAGATGTGGATCAAAGAGTCAGCCCTTTATTTCTTCCACCCCTCCTTGCCATATTTGATTGTCTAGTCTTCTCTCTATAAGTAACGCCTCTTTAAGTCCACACTCTTATTCAAAATGGCTGCTTGCATCTTATGTCCCCTTGGTTCAAAACATAAGTCTACACTGAATAGTAAGCAGTGCCTCAGTTTCAAAATCACCACAGTAGTGGGGGGAACCCGATTAATACAAATGCATCTTTGGAGTGGACAACCAATAATTAGTCCAGCTCAAGACCCATGCCACACAAGGGAGTCCCCCACCCCCCAACACTGCCTGGAGAACCAGAAACCAGAGGCTTGGATAGACCAGAGACCCACAATACCAAACACAACCAGCAACAAGGAAAAGGAGGAGGAGGAGGAGGAGGAGGAGGAGGAGGAGGAGGAGGAGGAGGAGGAGGAGGAGGAGGAAGCCACAAAATGATTCCTAATGATATTCTGTTATACTCTAGACAGGAGTCTAGCATGACTGTCCTCAGAGAGGCTTCACCCAGCAACTGTTAGGAGCAAATGCAGAGACCCACAGCCAAACACTGAGTGTAATATAGAAATCCTTCGAAAAATGGGGAGGAAGGATTATAGGAGCCAGATAGGTCAGGGACACCACAAGAAAATCCACAGAGTCAACTAACCTGAGCTCATAGGGGCTCATAGGGACTGGCAATCAGGGATTCAGTACGAGCCTCAGCTAGGTCTTCTGTATATATGTTAGTGTTGTGTGGTTTGGTGGTTTGGTGGAACTGCTAACAATGGGAGTAGGGGTTACCTCTTATTCATTTTTAAAACTTTTTATTGGTTCTTAGTGAATTTCATGTCATGCACTCCAATCCTACTCATATCCCCATCCCCTTGAACCTGTCCTCCACCCTTGCAACCTTGCATCCTTGTTATCTTGTAACAGAGAAAATAAAATTGTGGAAGCTATAGTGCGTCACACTGTGTCCAGCAGTATACCCTTTTATCTGTACTTCTTTGCTTGCAAATGTTTCTTGGTCTGGTATAAAGCCTCTGGCTTCTGCTACTGTATCAATATAGGAACCTCACTGGGACTCCTGTGATTGCCCTGTGTCATGGAGATCCTGTAGTTTTTGGGTCTGTAGGACTGGCCCCTTCATGCACCCCAGCTGCTCATTGAGGGAGGAGATGTTGGGGTGGGCTGATTCAAAGCCCTGGATCAGGGTCTGGGAGTTTTCTGAGGTGGACATCCCACTGGCTCTCCCCCTCTCACACACTCAGGGTCAGCTCACTGGCAACCCTGCAGCCAAGGCCAGCTCTACCCTGCTGCCCAGGCAAGGTTCAAGGGTCTGCTCTCCCCGAGTGTTGCAGCCTATGGTAAGGGACAAGATCAGAGCTCTCCCACTCTGATGACCTCAGGCCTAGCTCTCTTGCCTGCTGTAGGTGGTAATAGGTACATGGGAGGGGGATGGGGGGACGTCTGTCTCTCATCTATGTCACCACAAGATAGACAAGTGACAGACCCAGCTGTCCTAAGCTGTTGCCCTTGGGGCTGGCATACTGGTGCCCCTACCACAAGGGTCAGCTCTACTGTACTGCCCAGGAGAGGTATAGGGTTCTACTTCCTGGTGAGAAGTAGGACAAGCTGTCCTGTTCTCATGACCCCAGAGTCAGGTCTCCTACCTAACACATGTGGTGAGGGGGGAGGGAGGATGGTTCATGCCACCTCAAGGGAGGTGAGTGTCAGAGCCAGCTATTCTACACTCAAAACCTCAGGCCTACTCACCCACAACTCCCAAAATGTGCTGGTTTGCTCTCCTGAGTATTGCTAGGAGTAGGGTCAGCTCTACTGCTCTTCTGCCCCAAGGGCCAGCTCTTCCACTATACCCAGGTGAGAGGGTTGTCTCAGGAGTGGTCTCAAGGGTGCTACATCCCATTCATGCATTATAGAGAAAGGCAGGGATCATTTCAATCATGGCTTGCTCCCCAAGGCCTGCATGGTTCACTGTATGATGACAGTTGGTCATCTCAGGCTATCTCTCTGTCTGGGCCTCATGGCACTGGTCAGATGGGCATTTCAGTCTTGCTCCTCCCCTGGACATGCCTGCCTAACTGTCCCCATTCAAGAGTATACTGTCTTGGACTCACTACTGGGGCTTGCTCCTACCCAGGGATAGTGGTGGGGGTGGGGTCCTTCTATTCCCTGGCTCTCTCCCTCCTTGTGCGGCACCAGACTGATGGCCATCTTTTTGCAGGGAGTGTTAGGCTAGTTAGTTATTATTTATATATTCACAGGTCAGAACACTGAACGCTGAGCCTAGCCCCTAGTGTGACATAACCTGTTCCCTCTCTACCACCTACTGAACCACATATGACACAGCACTCACACCTGCTACAACTCTAGGGATGGATCTCTGTTTCTTTTGCCTGCTTTTGGTACCTTTTTCCTCCTACTGAGTCGGCTGTCTCATCCAGCCTTACTATGAGGGTATGTACCTAGCCTTCCTGCAACTTATACTCCATGTTTAGTGTATCGCTCTGGAAGGCCTTCACTTTTCTGAAAGAAGTGGATAGGGAGGAGATGACTGAGAAGAGGGAGGGGAAACTGCAGGTAGAATGTAATATGTGAGAGGAGAATAAATGTAAAAAATGTAAATATGGAATACATCATGTGACTGATGACTCAGTCCACGGAGGATGAAGTCAAGTGGTATAAGCATGGCTGCCATGGTTTAGTCCTGTGTGCATCTGGGGAAAGACAATCAATAACATGGGCCCAGAAGGCACCCAGACAGTATCCAAGTCTACACACCAAGCATACTGAACTGAGAAAGATGGGTCTTGGTTTCCATGTTCCAGACCCAAGGAGAAGGTAAGTACAGAGAAACAGGAGTCTTCTTGGTGTCTTCTAAATCAAGCCGAACCTATAGCCACGCGGCTGGAATGCTAGATAGGAGAGTGTCTTAGTCAGCGTTTCTATTCCTGCACAAACATCACGACCAAGAAGCAATCTGGGGAGGAAAGGGTTTATTCAGCTTATACTTTTACATTGCTGTTCATCACTAAAGGAAGTCAGGACTGGAACTCAAGCAGGTCAGGAAGCAGGAGCTGATGTATTTCTACAGAGGGTTACTTATCTCAGCAGACAAATGTGTTAAATGCAGCAAGTATGTCACAAACAGGAAATTCATTCACACATGTATAATGCCAGACTCCAACAACATCCAAGGATATTTTCAACCTGACATCCAGTCAGCCTTTGATTTGTTTGTCAGTAAGGTGATAGCTCTTGCAATGACTGCTTTAAAAATAAACACACCGTGGGTGGATTCCTTAAGGCAAGGCCTGGACTACAGAACATGTGTGGGAACTAACAGGAGGCTGGGAAGGAGTTGCATCACGATTTTCAGGTGGTGAAGCACAGCTCATGTTACTAACTGGCGTCCAGCAATAGCAAAATGTTAGACACGGCCCCATCTTGTTAAAATCTACCTTTGTGCCATGTAGTGACCTGTGCCACCAAGGAATGTTCTACGTGTGGGTCCCTGGTAAGAGCTACCTCTGTGCTGATTGAGAACTTCACGGCTGTAAAATTAGGTTCTAGTGGGTTATGTGTGTTTCACTGGGATTGGGCCTGTGGTGTGCTGAGTGAGCTCAGAAGGTAGAACACAGTGGCAAAAAACTTAATAAATAGAATAATTAAAAAAAAAGAGCTACCTTTGGGTTTTTTCAATTGGTTTGATATTTTCATGAACACACATTGTTATATAGTCTCTACTAAGTGGCTTTATGCCATGTAAGAAAGACATTATCTAAATAGCAAAATTCAGAACTCATCACCATTTGGGCCATTGCAAATGGGCCATTTGCAAACATTTGTGTGAATACTATTTAAACTGTTCTTGACACTAAGGTTACAAAAATGAATCCTTGTCAATGGCAGTTATCTAAATCATTTCACAGCTAGCCACCTCTAATCATTTCCTCCAGATCCTGGAGGGAAGACTGATCCCACTGATGATCAAGATGTTCTGAAATAAAACTCAAAAAAAAAAAAAATAAGAAAAGAAAAAGAAAGAAAGAAAAAGCTTTTGCTAAGTCATCCAGTGGTAACTAGAAAAACATAAGCCATGAGCTACAACATTCTACAAGTTTAAAAATATTCTTTTTCTTTTTCAGCCTGTTCAATTGAATTTCACTGTGAAATTTCCTTGTGGAGTTCTTATCTTTCTAAAGGGGACTCACTCATGCTGCAGAGGCAACAATGCCTGTCACAAGAACCATGCCCTGACCATATCCAGAGACCAATGTGCAGTTGCTCCTTATATGGGGAGGCTTGGGGCTCTGTGACTTTGAGCTCTTAGCTCCATACTGAGGGGAGTTCCATTCCCCAGCCTCTGTTGCCCTCTGGCTGCCTGGTAGTGTGGCCAAGGGACTCACAGGACAGCAGTGATTACCAAAAGGAGGAAGGAAGTCCTAGGGTTTTCTGCACCGCATTATGTGACACCTCTCTGGAATCAGGTGCCTCTCTGTAGCTCTGGTTGGGCAGGACAGCCCTCCCCTTCTCTTTTCATCTTCATTCCTGCAACTTACCGCCATTTCTGCTTCTGAGAGATGGTCCAGATTCCCTGAGTTTGGGAACAGCTCTCCTCTCTTTCTCCTAGGCTGGTATTAACTAACATCCCCCTGTTCCTCCACTCATGGCCTGCATTCACCTTTCAGTTCCTTCTCTGACAGGGTAGTCAGCTCCTTGTGTTGAATCACCTGGGGTCATTATATATATATATATATATATATATATATATATATATATATATATATATATATATATATATATATCTTTCCTGAACTCTCAGTGGTACAAAGACAAAAGTACAAACACATTCAGAAGTCAAAAGGAACAAATAAACACAATTATAATAGCTGGGTAAATCTGATATGATAGTCCAATTAGTGTTTACGGAAGGGAACCTTCAGAGTTGCATGGTCACTGAGCTTGCCTAAGACTCATTATGGCGTCCAGGTACCACTGTCTTCTGGGCCTTCCTTCCACCTTCAGAGCTTCTTAGGCACTTCCACTGTTAGTATGCTCTAGTTAAACTTAAGGAAGAAAGTTATTAAGTTATGGTATTTCCCTCTGTGTCATGCTGTATCTCTGTCTCTGTCTATCTGTCTCTCTCTCCCCCTGTCTCAGAGTCAGGGTCTAATGTATCCCAAACTAGCCTCGAACTTGATTAAAAGCCATTGATGGCTTTAAACTCCCAATCCTCCTGCCTCCACCACCCAAGTGCTAAGACCCCAGACATGCTTTGAAATGCCTGGTATAGGCAGTGTTAGAGCTCAAACAAGGACTAAATACATACTAGGCAAGTAATCTATCAGCTAAGCTATGTCCCCAGGGCAACCTATGTTATTCTTGACATGGGATACTTGTTAGTCTTTTTCATTGGTTTCCCTCTCTGATAGACCAAATCAGGTCTGGCAAGAATGATCTGACTAAAGCAATGGTATGTATGGTAAATAAAGCATTACCTCTGTGGTAGAAGTCCTCCCATCCATTATAGCATTTAATTTATGAAGCAGCCTCGTGGGCTGTATGCCATTATCACCTGCATTTTACAAATATTGAACCTGAAGCTTAGAAATGAAGTATTCTGTGTGTAAGCACCATGACCAATTGTCTGTAAACTCAGGTGACAAATATGTCCTCTTTTGTGAAGATCATACTGCCAGGAGCACTGACCCTCATGGATGAGATGGAAGTGGGCGGCCAGAATTGACAGTTATTAAGTTATGGAGTGTTAGGAGAACCTGAGACCTGTAGCAGATACTCAGGAGAGAGCAGGGTTATAGAAGATTTTCCAAACTTGGGCCCCAAGAAACTTCTAAATATTGATGGGAATGATATTGACATAAAATATAGTCCTCTGAGTTGTTGTAAATTGATTGAATTTGGATATTTTCATAGGAATTGCCAACATGGAGGAGAAGCTGACAATCTTGAATCTAAATGAATTCAGTATTTGGATTGCTGACCTGTCTCCACACAGTTGAGCACAGCTAGTTGAGGCTCATTTATGATTATTTTTTTAAAAAGGACTTTCTGTCTAGACAATGAATAATCTATAATTATTCACAATAAATACCGTCACTATCTACTTCCACTGCCATAGAAAACAGAAGCACACTTTGTTGTGATGGTAGGCCTGACACAGACCAACAATGGCACGGTTGCTACCCCTTTAAACTGCTGAGAAGAGCAGATCAGTGATGACTAAGATGGTTTTCTTACACAGCTCTCTGAAGGTTTTGTTTTGATTTGATTTTCATTTTTCTAATTGCACCTGTTCAAAGCTAAGATTTCCGTGGAGAGTCAGCAAAAAGCATTGTTGACTCTACAGTTCCCAATCCCCTCAAGCCAGACACAGAACCACACCATGGAGGGAGGGAGGGAGGGAGGGGAGGAGGGAGAAAGAGAGGGAGGGAGAAATGCTGGGAGGGAGGGAGGGGAGGAGGGAGAGAGGCAAGGGGAGGCATGCTTCAACTTGACTTCTTTACTAGAAGTCAGGTGTAAACTGGCCCCTCTGCCCAGGGACCTCTTCTTAGGAATGAATGATGAAATGAAAAGACAAACAAACAAACCATTTCCCACTGAAATCAGCAGCAGCCTCATAGTCACACTCAGCTACATAGCTAACAGGAAACTAAGCAAGGCAAATGAGGCAGGAGGAAGCTATGGACCACTGATGGCACGCCCACCAGATCACATCCCCACCAATGGCTCCCCACCAATGGCATCGACTTGAAGTACGGCTTTTGTGCAGGATACCCTCCTAGATGGATAAACAGAAAAGAGTATTTTTGTCTGTTTTGTGTTTTGTTTTGTTTTGTTTTGTTTTGTTTTGTTTTGTTTTGAGACAGGGTTTCTCTGTGTAGCCCTGGCTGGCCTGGAACTCACTCTGTAGACCAGGCTGGCCTCCAACTCAGAAATCTGCCTGCCTCTGCCTCCCAAATGCTAGTATCAAAGATGTGTGCCACCACTGCCCCACTGAAAAGAGTATTTTCATATCATGTGTACATTTAAAATATGAGATTAAATGTATCTTTCCTTTCACCCATAAACATACATGATTGTGTGTGTGGGTATGTGTGTGTGTGTGTTGCATACATACATCAAGAAAATTACTGAACACCTCTATTAACAAAAAACTGTCTTAGAGAAAGGCTGCTTACTGTTAAGTCAGAGATACAGTCTGGACTTTTAGCTTTTAGCCCAATGACATCTACGGATAAGGGATTTTCTAATCTGCAAAGTCAAAGAAAGCACTGTCTCTGGGGCTTCAATTCACTCTTGGATAAGACTAGAGGAGAGACATGAGTCAAGCTGAAACAGTCCCAGTGACCATGGAGGCAGCAGAACAAATAACCAGAGCGTTAGATTATAACCCAAAGACTATAGAGTGCTTTATTCATCGATACCAGCACGCATCATTTGTGATAGAATACATAAGCATGTGGGAAAGAGGGGGGGACATTTCCTACCTCGAATCACACTTACAGAAAGCTCCCCACCTTAACAGACACCTCTGAACTGCATTGTCTGCGTTGAAGACCATTTTACTGAAGGCTTGACAAAGCCAGTCTGTAAAACTATCATTGAAAAGGCTGATGCAAGAGGGTTGTAAGCTCCAGGCTAGCCTGAGTTACATAGTTTTCAGACCAGGATGATTCAGACTACATACTGAATTTCATGTAGGCCTGAACTATATAGCAAGAATCTCTCTTGAAACAAACAATCAAAAATATTCAAGAATATGTGATATCTGAGGGTTTGTGCAACTGCAAATGTGTGAGGACATACGTGACAGTTCTCAAGTGAGGGCTTGTATGGGAGGCAGGGGAGTAACTCGGGAAAAGTAAGGTAGGTCATATTAAGGCATGTGTGTATGTGTGTGTGTGTGTGTATGTATGTATGTGTGTGTTTGTGTGAGATGAACACACACACATGCATGCTGGATATTGTAAATATATTTTTAGAGAAAAATTGGCATGTCAAGTCTTTGGGGTGTTTTTTGTTTGTTTGGTTTTTGTCTTTTTCTTTTTTGTTTTTTCAAGACAGGGTTTCTCTGTGTAGCCCTGAGTGTCCTGGAACTTACTCTGTAGACCAGGCTGGCCTCGAACTCAGAAACTTGCCCCTGCCTCTGCCTCCTAAGTGCTGGGATTAAAGGCATGCACCACTGCTGCCTGGCTGACATGTCAAGTCTTAATCCCTAAGGTAAAATGTTACTTGACTTCTCATTTTCTTCCTGAAAATTACTTGTCAGAAGAATGCTTTAATTTCTAAATATCTATCTATCTATCTATCTATCTATCTATCTATCTATCTATCTATCTATCTATCTATCATATTTGTCTTCCTGAGTCAAATATGAATATAACAATATTCTGTATATTCTCAAAAATATGGTCAAATTAATACAGCCAAGGCTAACAGTATTAGTAATTGACAATCTTAAAGAAATAGTAATTTAAAGGTGTGAAGGTTTGTATATGCTCATCCCAGGGAGTGGCACTATTAGAAGGTGTGGCCTTGTTGGAGGAAGTGTGTCACTGTGGGAATGGGCTTAGAGATCTTCCTTCCTCCTAGCTGCTTGAGCAAGCCCAGACTGTTCTCAATTTCCTTTGGATAAAGATGTAGACCCCTCAGCTCCTCCTGCACCATACTTGCCTGGATGTTGCCATGCTTCTGCCTTGATGACAATAGACTGAACTTCTGAACCTGTAAGCCAGCCCCAATTAAATGTTGTCTTTTATAAAACATGCATTGGTCATGGTGTCTGTTCACAGCAGTGAAACCCTAAGACAAAAGACATTATTAATTTCCTTGAATTCCATGGTTAGAGTGGTGTGGTATCTTTGGGAGCTGGGTTTCTGCCAGTTTCTTCTTGTTTTTAGTATTTACACCAAGGGTCCAGTGTACTTCCACTTTTCCCACAAATTCTGAACCATCCCCTCAAGGCACCACATTACTAATGCAATCACTTGTTGTTACAATGGAGCTAGAAATATACTCCAAATGAGACATTATGACGCTGCTCCCAGAGAAGGGAAGTACTTTGAACTTCCAGTGTGGTTTGTGTGTGCACATGATGGGATGTGGTCCAGCAAGTCCCTGAGATGCTCATTAATGCTAAAAGGAAGGATGCAGACAAGGGACCTAATACACACACAACCCTTCAAGTGGTGGAGCATTTGGAGGTGGGGCCAATTAGCAACTCAATAATGAGTTCTTCATGTATGTAATTTGGAGAGCTCTTTTCATTTTTAGTTGTTGATCCTGCTACTTTTGAAAGCAGAATTAATTTCTACAAATGGACAGAACTCTGTATTAAGTGTTTTGGCATGATTTTCCAGCTAGCACAAATACTATATTCTTTCCTCTTTCTTTTTTAAATTAAATATTAAACTCATTCTTATTATGAGGTGTGTGTTGGGGGGGGTGACTGCAAATGCATCTGTGTCATAGTGTGCCACATAGGATGTCATGGATAATTTTTTGGAGTGGACTTCTCTCCTCCCTTGTTGAAGCAGAATCTCTCTTTTTTCTGTTGCTACATGTTCCAAGCAAGCTAGCCCATGGGTCCTTAGGAAATTCTCCTGCTCCACCTCCTACCTCATCATAGACATGTTGGCATTACAGATGTCTACCATCACATCTGGTTTTTTAGTGTAGATTCTAGGTATCAAACTCAGGCTGCTAAGCTGTATGGCAAGTGCTTTAACCCAATGAACCATCTGGTTGACCTCAGGTTTTTGTTTTGTTGTTGTTGTTGTTGTTGTTGCTGATATATATATATATATATATATATATATATATATATTCATTTTTCTTTTCAAGACAGGGCCTTACTATGCACCCCAGACTGGCACTGAATTCAAGATCTTTCTGCTCCAGTTTCCCATATAACTGGGGTTATAGGTATATGCCACCATGCTCACCAGGGAGACATTAAATCCTTCCCTTGTTTTTATATTCAATAGGCAATTCTGTTCTATAATGAATCGGCATGTGGTGTCATTTAATAATCAATAGCAGAGCCCTTTGGGTTTCATTTCAGAAAGCTGATGAGAAGAATCGCTCTCCTGCCAAGTCCTCTGATGATCACTAGAACTGGGATTTGGGTGGAGATCACTCCTGGCAGTGTGACACTGGGCCAGCAGCAATGAAGATCAGACACAAAAGCACAAATGAAGCCAAGTGTCCAGATTCTGAAGCGGTCCCATGACTCACAGTGCAACCTCAGATAACTTCTCTGGGATCGGATCCTTATCAGTTCAGAGAAGCTTTATAACTCACTTGGCATCATCTTTGTGCTACTAATGACTCAGATATTCTGATAGGGAAGTAGGGAAGCATACAGCTCTCAATGCATGGATTAAGAGGACAGAAAATCTTCAGAGTTTCTGAAGTATTTCAGGTGGAGTTGCCATTCACGCTCCTGGGTTTCAACAACCCTTCTGGTGGCACTAAACTTAAACAGGAATCAACTTTAACAGAGTATCTCTATGGCTGATGTTTACACCAGTTGGAATCAATGATAGTTTTTTTGTTTTTGTTTGTTTTTGGCTATTACTTGGTCACTGTTACCACAAAGCGGTGGTTATTTATAACATAACTTGGGATATCGGTCATGACAATGCAATTAACAGAACAACACAATGGTATGTAGGTCTATGGTAAGTTCCTACCACTCTCTAGAGGAAGGAGAAAGGATAGTCATTCCTCCCACTTCTTCCAGGAACCGTGCTCTTGGGAGGTATTAGAATATGTAGGCAGTAGAAGATTAACTAAAGATGGGACTCCAGTAATGTAGCTTTCACCATGTGGTCACCATGATGGAATGGGTCTTGCAGTGACACAGTCCTTTTCATGTCATCCACCAATAAACTTGTTAGTTCACCATGATGGAATGGCTACCTGTCCTTTGATCTGTCATTGGTGCCCCATGTGGGGTGAATAGGTGATTGCAGATGATTGTGTGCATCTCCTTTAAAGAGTAAACATCACAGAAGACTTTTGTTAATCAAAGTAATTATGTAGTAGTGTAAGGGGACTCTAGTTATGGTGTCACAATGGAATTTACATGCTGATTTGTAGGAAAATAGTAACTAGAAACAAAAACCTCTTTTTTTTTTTGTCTTTTTGTTTTTTTCCAGACAGGGTTTCTCTGTGTAGCCCTGGCTGTCCTGGAACTCACTCTGTAGACCAGGATGGCCTCGAACTTAGAAATCCACCTGCCTCTGACTCCCAAGTGCTGGGATTAAAGGCCTGTGCCACCACAGCCCGGCTACCATCTAACATTTCTAAAAAGATACTAAGTGATGAAACTGACCTTTAATGGCTATTTTGTACAAATGCCTTAAGTGAAGGAGATGGCTCATTTGGAGGGGAAAGGACATTTATGCCATAAACACTGGTTGAATTTGGTATGACTAAATAAAACTCTGCTGTAAGCACGTAAAGGTTAAGAATATATATGTATATATTCTTATATATATACATATATATAAGATACATATATATGTATGTATACATATATATATATATCTGTGTGTGTATGTGTATGTATGTATACATATATATACATATACACACATACACATATAATATATATATGCACATCTATACATATATGTGTATATATATGTATACATATATATACACACACACACACATACACTGTTTTCTTGGTGTTCACTGGATAAGAACAGTTTCATCTGAGCCATGGAAGAAGAAAAGGATGTTGTATCATCAATCCAACACATCAAGAGCTGTGTATCGGTCCCTTGACCATATCTTCCTCATTAACACGTCATATATATATATATATATATATATATATATATATATATATATATGATATATATATCATATATATGTTCATATTGTGTAATTACATGAATGTGCACATGCATTTGGAGGCCAGAGGACATCCCTGAGCATTGTTCTGCAGAAACTGTCCACCTTGTTGTTGAGAGTTTCTTTTTTAATTAAAAAAAAAAAACAATTTTTGTAAGCTTGGCATGTTGGTACTCATCCTTAATTCCTTAGCAGTCAGGAGGCAGAGGCAGGTGGATCTCTGTGAATTCAAGGCCAGCCTGATCTACAAAGAGAGTTCTAGGAAAGCCAGAACTGTTAGGAAGAGAACCCCTGTCTTGGAAGAAAAAAAGTAATTATTTGTTATGTGTATTGGTGTTTTTTCTGCATGCATATCTGTGTATTATGTGCATTCCTAGTGCCTATGAAAGCCAGAAGAGGGCATCAGATCCTCTGGAACTGGAGTTGAAAGATAGTTTTGAGCTACCATGTAAAAACTAGAAATTGAACCAGAAAAAGCAACCACCGTTCTTAACCACTGAGCCATCTCTCTGCCCCCCACCTTGCTGTTGAAACAGAGTCTCTCACTGAAGTTCACCATGTATGCTAGAATGACTGACCATTGAGCCTCAAGTGTCCTCCTATTTCTACCTTCCTAGGGCTGGGATTAGAAGATATATCCTCCCTACACACTGAGTTTTGTGCCCTGAAGCCTTGATTCCTTCCATTAATCTCACTTCTCAGTTCAGGTTAATAAAGTCTCCACCCTATCCTCCCTATAGCTGCCCATACATAGGCTGCTGTGAGCCTGTTAAGAGGAAGATGGCCAATTTCACCAGCCTGTCTGCTGTTGCTTAAGACATGGACCTAGCCACTCTCTGATCCCTCTGTAATACAAGGGTCAGACCTCCACCATAGGCCAATCTGAAACCTTCAACTCTTCCCCTTTCCCCCCCGGAATGGGAATTTTCCCTGGAATGTGGCTGTCCTGGAAGGGAGAATCACAGAACTCCAGCTGCAGGGAGAATAACTGATGAAGAGCCCCAAGTGCTGGGCTCTGCACTGTGCCATGTTGCTTGGCCCAAAGCCAGGCTTCCCAGTGAGCATGGGTATAAATGACTGAGCCAGGCTCACTCCTAAGGAGCACAGGATTCCAAAGTGGCCTTAACTCTCTTTCATTAGGCCTGCACTTGGACCTACTTCTGTCTCACTGGTGATGAATTTGTAGTGAAGTCTGCTGGCTCTCCAAGCCTCTCCATCTCCCTTCATAGCATTTCTCCTAAAACACATATGTTCATTTACACATGCCTTAGCATTTGCTTCTTAGAAAGACTCAGACAACATCAGAAACATGGGTCTTCAAACTAGGTAAGTCAGACTGTACAAAAGGAGGCCAAACTCATCAGGTCTTTTGGAACGAGAAGAAGCCACTGTCTAGTTATCTGACCTTCGGAGACTTTTGAAGAATTTTAATGTGCTGTCCTTCCTTGTCTTTGTGTTCTAGATGGGTGTTTTGAGTTGTAGGAAGCATGGATGTGCTATGTTAGCAGTATCTTCCACAGTGCAGGCCATTCGAGTAGAGTGGATAGATTCGCCATCATTCTTTAAACCTGTCAACAGGAACTAAGTGCAAAAGTGTCATAATGAAGATGGGAATACAGCTTAGTTGCTAGAGTGCTTGCTTAGCATACCCAAATGCCCCATGTTCCATCCTCAATCATTTTTTTAAAATTGTCATAGTTAATATACCTGTAATCCCAGTACTTGCAAGAAGATCAGAAATTCAAGATCATCTTGAGACTTATCATTAGCATGAGGCCAGCCTGGGCTACATGAAACCCTGTGTCAAAACAAACCAAACACAAACAAATCTAAAAAGAAAGGGTCATTGCCACGGTGGCCCAGTGAAGTCTATAAAAGTGATATTTTACAGACAGGCGAAAAAAGAAATGTCTCCTGGGAATAACAGAACTCTCTGTAAATTTAAAAGCTAAAAATCTCACTTGGCAATTTACTATACTCTCCTACTTCCTAGCTATTTAAGATGGGCCTGTAGTTCTCAAGAAGCAGTTTACCCTGACTTCCTCCTTTTCTCTCTTCCTAAAGCCTGGCTGATAATCTGGTCTTTGAAGTCGACTCACTGACCACCAAACTCCCTTTTAAGAATTGCAATGCTTTGCCTCATAGTCGTTTACATAATTACAACCTTCCAACCACATGCAGGTTTTTATGGCTGTGCGTATGTGTATGAGGATGGCTCTGGCACCCTGCACTAAAAGCATTGATTAAGTCAGGAAGTTTTTCGTTACTAGGTAAAAGGCTAAATGTTAGATAATGATTTCTCACAAGGACTTGTTAAGACCCAGGGGGTATAAGAAACTTCAAACTCTTTGAAGGTTTACTGTAAACTATGAGTGACTCTGTATTCTAATCAGGAAGTTTAATGGCATCTATAAATTGATCCTCTGTATCTGTTACATAAGAAACATTGCACCTGATTGATTTTACATTTCCTTGTACCAAATGGTTGTGATAATTGTGCCTGCGTCACTGGCTACATCTTTTGAAATGGTAATACCAACTCCTCTTGTATAAAAATCCTTGCCTTAGAGCTCCAAAAGACATTCAGATCCAATGGCCTCTGTGTGTATGTGTGTGTGTGTGTGTGTGTGTGTGTGTGTGTGGTTGTTTCTGTCTGTCATCTCGCCGGACCCGTGCCTTCCTGGACCAAAGAATCCTGGTTATCCCGTGTCAGACTTCGTTCTGTAACAGGTCATGATGGCTTGGATTTTAGGAAATGCACTGATTACTGGGACTTCTTTGTCCTAAGACAATTCTGTGAACAATGGTGCTTGCTGTCCTGGCTTCTCATCCAGTCCAGCATCTCCCCTCCTTCCATTGGCTACCCTCACTGCAAATCCAACATTGTCTTTTGCTTCTAACTTTCTACTAAGTAAAATTGCCATGACGTCTTAAAGAGATGCAGGTACGTGACTTTACAAGTCTAATCAGGCAGTGCATGAAAAGTTATCAGGACCAAACAATCTTTCATCCACCCTTCAGAAGTAGCCTCTCTTTGGCTCTCCATTTGCCTCTTCTAGGAATCATATTTTCCACAGGGTGATGATTCTTCGCTCAATTGTTTCAGAGGTGTCCCCTAGCGTCACTGCCTGTCACCTAAGGCTTCCACTCATCACTCTTTCCTATCATTTCCTTTTGCTTCAACATTCCAACATATGCCCGATTGCGCTGTGCCAAGAGTCTATGTTGACATTACTCTTACTGCTCAATAGAATTAGGCCTCCTTTTGTTTATGAATATTTACTCCTGCTGAAGTTAATAGACACTATGTATTACTTTTGCATTACTAGTGATAATGATTTTCTTTGCTCCTGCAGCCCTCATGGTTGAGTCTCTCTGTCCTTCTGAAGCTGTCTATGATGTGAAGTTTCCCCTTAGCTGTCTGAGCTGTATTCGTAGGCTTGTCCCTCTGCCAGTTTTTGAGATAATACTATCTTCCCATAACCATGTCTCCCACTCTCCCTATGGGCCAAGTCTCTTGGGGCACTACCTATTCAAACCACCACACACCTCCTCCTCCTTCTTTTTCTAGCCCCACCCTTCCTCTTTCACTCTTTTCCTCCTTTTCCTTCAAGGGTGCGACTCATAACAGTAACTTCTATCAGTTAAAAAGAAAAAGGAAATCAGGATTGGGTTGAGCTATGGTTGCAACAGAAACCTCAGCAAATTGCAGGGTGAATCTCAGAAGTGAAAAGCATTCACAGGGATAAGCTAGGCTTTGTGCCCTTGTTCCAGACTGGATAGCAGTTTATTCTTCATCTCTACAAATAAACCTGAATTTGGATAAAATATTACCCTTGGGTCATCAGCTATCAACTTGGCTCTGGTGGGGAAAAAAAAGTACTGTGAAGGTTTGTATATGTTTGGTCCAGGGACTGACACTATTAGAAAGTGTGGCCCTGTTGGAGGACGTGTGTCACTGTGAGCATGGTGTTAATACCCTCATCCTAGCTGCCTGGAAGTCAATATTCTGCTAGCAGCCTTCAGATGAAGATGTAGAACTCTCAGCTCCTCCTGCACCATGCCTGCCTGGATGCTGCCTTGTTCCTGCCTTGATGTGTACTGAACCTATAAGCCAGCCCCAATTGAATGTAATCCTTATAAGAGTTGCCTTGGTCATGGTGTCTGTACACAGCAGTAAAACCCTAACTAAGACAAGTACCCTGGTCCTAAAAACTGCATCCACTCTGATGCAGGTCTTACTTTAACCTTTGAATTTACATTTCCTTCATTCTGAGCAGTTGTGTCCTTTAGTGTGGAGATATTTATTTGTTTGTTTACTTGTTTTGTAGTGTTTCTTCTTTATTTCCCCTCCTTCTGTCTTTTTGCTTTGTACAAATAATGTTTTTCTCCCTGACAGGACTGACCTGGTCTTAGTTCTATTGGCTACCTCTTACTTTGGCTTACATTTTGAGTTATTTCCTCAATTTCTTTTTTCCAATGTGCTTGCTATGGTTACCCAGTGGCACATTAAGTCCCAAATAGTACTTGTGGAATGCCAAGTTCATCTGCATTTCTGATTAACCATATACTCATCCTGTGAAAATTTGGAGGATAAATATAAAGTACAAATATGTGGTCGATCTATCCAAGAACCATAAGGGACAGATATCAGTGTGATATTACTTCTCGGCAAATCACACACTTTAAGTCAGAGGACACAGTTAACACAAAATGAAAGCAGACAAGGCCATAATGTTTAACAAGATTTTTAAGACCTCAGACTAATGGAATGCATTATAAGTAGAGAAATCTACAACTAGATGATAAAGTTGGATGCTCTCAGTGGCCATAGATCTGGCTCATTACAAGATGCACCAGTTGCTGGGTAGTGATGGTTCACGCCTTTAAACCTAGCACTTGAAGAAGGAGGCAGGCAGATCTTCATGAGTTTGAAGCCAGCCTGGTCTACAGAATGAGTTTCAGAATAGCCAAGGCTACACAAGAGACCTTGTCTTGAAAAACAAAAACATAAGATATTGAATATTTAATTGGTCCTGGTTTAGTTGTGTGTTTCAGGGAACTGTTAACATGCCCCCATTTTAGGACTTCTGCAGTACATCTCTGCTTGTGCCTATGAGAACAAGAGACCAGCAGAAGGTCTTGTTTCCTGTTCTGTGTCTTGTCTTTCCACTTCTCTCTTCCTCTTTCTTTCCAAGATCACACAGTGTAGCCTAGGCTGGCCTTGCACTGGCTATGGAGTTCAGTGCAGGGATGATAGGTGTACCACACCATCCTGTTCAAGATCCTTGTTTTTAACTCAGTTCTAGGCTCCTTCCCAGATGTCTGGAGGAGGAGATTTATATTTTCTCTACAGCTCCTAGTTCTTTCAATACATCCCTATATTTGCCACGGGTTATCTCAAGGGCCTTCACTCCCACTTTCCAAGTCAATCTATCCTGTTCCTAAGGCATCCCTTTACCTGTACTAGAACCTACTTCTTCAAGATTCCAAGATAAACTGACAATTGGAAGCTTTCCAGGATGTCTGCAGGACACCTACCTAGACTGGAATTCAGAGCTATCCTTTCTCATAAACTAAACAACTGCTGAATTCTCCACCTTCCCATCATGAGACAGCCACTGGTACCCGGACCATAGCTCCTAAGCCAGGCTAATCAATCTCTTCCTTCTCCTCCTCCTTCTCCTCCTCCCCCCTCCTCTTCTTCCTCCCTCTCCTCCTCCACCTTGAGAGCTATATGTACCATCATTTAGAGAACCCTCGCTAATATACTTATACAGATGTACACCCACACATATTCATATATAAATATATATAATATATATATTATCCATGTGTTCATATCATATACACATATATGTGAAAGATAGTAAAAAGAACAGAGTTGGCTTTTTCTGCTTCAGTTATAGCAGGGTGTATGATTTGTGTATGAATCGGACATGAATAATGTCAACTTGAAATTGTAGGCTCTTCTATGGAGATTAATGATTACGAGCTCTTAGAGGTCATACTTCACAGCAGAACTTTCCATCAGAAGACCTGTTTTATTGACCTGAGCCCTCCCCGCCCAGCCCCCTCCCCACCCCTACCCCCCACCCCCCCACCCCCATTCTGGAGCCTCCCTCAATTCTGCAGCTTTTTTCTTTTCTCTTCCTGATGAAAAGGACAGGCTTCAGGAATGCTGAGACAACTGCAGCTTGACCAATTTGCAACTGACAATTGCTTCTCAGGTTATACTGTTCATGGGTGATAATGAGGAACCTTCTAATTTCCAGGGCTTCAGCCTTGTCACATTATGACTCTCTCCATGAGATGTAGCTAATTGGTTCTGTCAAGGAGAGAAATTTAGAAAGACCCAGACAAGAAGATACTAAATTCAGGTATGAGAGTTTTTAAAAAATTATTTCTGTTCATGATACTCTTACATTAAAACCTTTCATTTCTCTACTCTTGTGTTGGAAGGGAGAGGTCTTTGCCCTTCCTCTTCCTTGACCACTAAGCCACCTCTTTCCAGCCCCAACATTCATCCATTAATCGAAGGAAAGCTTCCATAACATAATTACCTTCTGTTAAGCAGTACTGCTTTAGGTTTCCTCCACTGTGACACCAGTCTAGGGACCAACCTTCCAAGGTGGCAAACTTTGGGGGACACATTCAAATCACATCAACCCACAGCATGTGATGACGTTGCACAGTTAAGTGTAAAGCCCAGAACTCTCAACCTAAGGGGCATGTCACTAAGAGAGCCTCTGTAGATTTTGTTTCAGTGATCTGTCATATCCAGTAAAACATTCAAAGCATATTGAAGTAAGGCAGCTGTTGCTCTCAACTTGTGGGCCTCAACACTTTTGGGGGTTGAATGATCTTTTCACAGGAGCCACCTACAACTATAGGAAAACACGGATGCTTACACTACAATTCACAATAGTATCAAAATCACAGTTATGAAGTAGCAACAAAAATAATTTTATGCTTGGTGTTGACTACAACATGAGGAACAGTATTAAAGGATCATGACATTAACCATTGTCTTAAAGTAAAAACACTTCACTGCCCCTTATCAATTCTTGAGCTGACTGAATTTAGACGATAACATACAAGATAACCCCTCCCACTCTTTCTCTTTGCACACAGACAGCAGAAAGCAGTTTAACTGAGTTTGCTCCCAGAACAGTTCCTGACTCCAAGAGGCCCAGCTTTCTTATCAAACCTGTACTTGCATAGTATTAATGTCTCATTGCTCAAGAAAATCACATGACTAAGTATAGTCAATGTGTATATGGTAAGGGGGGCAGGGAACCTATAACAGAATGAGTACCAAAGCCATGGATCAATGAAACAGATTTCCTATTAAGACTTAACTCAGTGTGTTTGACTAAAGTCATCATGACACCTCATATCTATTCATGTTTTTATTTTGGGCATCACTACTCTCAAAGTTAGAAATAAAATTTTATCCCCGCTGTCTCTAACATTTTTCTAATTCCTTCCTTTCTCCCATACACTCCTTACCTAGGACATGCATGGCAGCCTGCTAACTTAGGAGGTCTGGGTTATGAGCTACTGGCCAGGACAGAGGGTTCAATGTGCTAGAGACCTTCATTTGGGTATTTAGAGGGGAATACTCGGGCATTGGAAGTCTCTCGGCCACACCTACTGACCAGGAGCCTTATTCCTCAGTCGAGGAACCACATGTATCTTTATTCGTGTGTGCCGCAGCATAAAGAATACTATCAAAGTTGAGGTCCTTGCCTTCTCCCCACCATGTCCTCATTACTGATTAATCTCTTTTCTGGTTTCATTTCATAGTTTCCCTTTTATTTCAACTATGCCAAGTTGCCAGTTGTCTAAGCCAACATTAAAAAAAAAATTCTTGCTTCCTGAATTGGGCCCACTTTTCACTTGCCAATTCTTACACACACACACACACACACACACACACACACACACACACACAATTTCTTAAGCCTGATTCCAAGTCATATATATCTTGTTCCAGAATTCTGTGAATCTTGTCTTGTCCTTGTGACCTAGAATTGATCAAAATCACCCCAGGGTAGGTTTATTGAGAGGGCTTCTGGACAAAACAACTTTTGAATATGACACATCCAAGGAATAATCAAGACCAGCTCTTTCATCACATACCCCTTTGCCTGTGCTAAAAGGAGCATGAGGAAGACTTGTCTAAACTACCAACAGTCATTTTGTCTAACTGTATAGCAGCCATGTTGTACCATGAAGTGTGGAGACTCTTACAAGGTTACTCAAAATACTTAAATGTCTGAATGAAACTGCCTATCCTTAAGCATCTTGCTATGTGGTTAATGCCATTATTTTATTGTTCTACAGTCTACTGGCTAACTTTTTATTTATTCTATAGCCCTTAAGCATTACTGATAATAAAATCATATTGTTAATCATATGGGGAGGAGGACATACTGACTTCTGAACAGTCCTTTCTGGATTCAGTCTGACTTTGCCTGGCACTTGTGAGCAAGGAGACTATTCCCCTAGTGGTGATCTTGGCTTGTGCAGTATGACCAGGGCAGCTTAGGACTACATAAGTAAATCAAGGAGGGTAATAAATCCTAAGTTTGGAATTCAGGCTCAGAAATGGCAGCTCATGCTCATCTTTGCTTCTGAGCAGAGTAGTCAATGGGTAGCTCTAGGTAGCCAAACCCAGGGCATGTGAAAGGGGAGATTAGAAGTAGGGTGGTAGTAGCACCCACCTTTAATCCCAGCACTTGAGAAGTAGGAGCGGGTGGATCTCTGTGAGTTCAAGGCTAGCCTGGTCTACAAAGCAAGTTCCAGAAGAGCCAGGGCTACATAGTGAAGTCCTTTCTTGGAAAAAAAAGCAGAGAGACAGAGACACACAGAGAAACACAAGACAGAAGCAAAGAGAGATAGAAGTAAAATGAGACAGAGACAGGGAGAGTTTAGTATATAGAAGAAAAGTGAGTTATGCTAGGATTGGACCCTTGCCCCCAGATAAGGCCTTATAATGTTGGGCTTTGATTGCTCTACTGAGTCTAACCCTACAGTTCTTTCTGGGGGATTACAGTGAATTCTTCTGTTGCAGCCAAGTGGATTTCTAACTCTCCCAGTGCAGAATTTGAGGCACTGGCTGCCTGATTAGTGAAATTTCCTCTTCTAAATTCCAAAATGTTCCTTCCCTCTTCAACAGTTTTGCAAATACATTAAGCAAGGATGTCTCCATGATCTCCCCCTGACTCACTGGTAGCACATAGTAGGTAATTAGCAAATGTAGGTGTGTTCATCGATTTTATTTTCATGTGTGGAAAAGCAAAGAAGGGGCTCCCAAGCTGGACCACAGCCTTGCCAACTCCTCTCCTGGATTTGTCTAATCTTAGCCTCTGTGAAAGTGTGTCATGCTAGCAACAGCAGCACTTCTGTCTATATTTATACCTGAAAGTTACACTAGAAAGGTGGGAAAGGAAGAGATGCCGCTCTCTGTTTTTTACCTCTAAGATATGCCTGAAACCAATCAATTCAAAAATTAATCTGCTAGTGTGATGCCAGCAACAATTCGGAAGGAAGTCTTCAGTCTCATTAAAAATCTCCGCCCAGTAACTCACTCACACTTAGATCTGAGAGTCATTCATGGTGGCTGGTATATGTGGAGTGATGAGTCTTCCTCCCTCCCTCCCTCCCCCCCTATATATTATATATATGTGTGTGTGTGTGTATGTGTGTGTGTGTGTGTGTGTGTGTGTATGTATGTGTGTGTGTATTTGTATGTGTGTGTGTGTGTCTGCGTGCATGTGTGTGAATGGATGCTTCCCTGGATGGCTTATTATCAAATATTATCAAAGGTTAAAACTGAAATGAGAGAATATTGAGTTTACTGATCTGTTTCCATTTGCTTTGTTTTACAGCATTTGCCAGTGTTCCTGATCTTGACCCAATATGAATTTCCATTATATTCATTCATTACTGAATGCCTATTGCTGAATAACCTGTAGACAACAAAAATCCAAAAGAATGATGGATGTATTATGTACATAGGCAATAGACATATTAACATTGTATAGTGTACCATTCCGATAATTATCTTCTTCAATTGGCTCCATCATCCCAGGAGATGAGATTTTTCATGCCCTGTTGCTTGGGGTTCCTGAGCTAGAGCTAAAAGCAATTTATAGTCGGGCAGTAGTCACAAACACCTTTAGTCCCAGCACTTAGGAGGCAAAGACAAAGGTAGGTTGATCTCTATGAATTCAAGGCCAGTCTGCTCTACCGAGCTAATTCCAGGTCAGCCAGGGCTGATAAAACAGAAATGAAAAGAAAAGAAAGCAACTTGCCCACAAATGCACAGTGAAGAGCAGCAAAGCATGTCCTAGAGCTAACAGCCTCCCTTTTCTAATCCCTAGCCTTGTCCCTCTGCTCTGCTTTGAGACAGAACAGGGTTAAGGCTTCAGAACAACAGCATGGGGCATAGATTCCCAAGTCAAGTATGTGCTAGATACATGGCAGGGTTGCAATTCACAGCTACTTTGAGACTCTACTCCTTTCTCCACCGTCTGAAAAATAGTATGTCCATCTTACAAGGTCAAAGGCTTCTACAAGAATGCATTTTTGGGATGAGCCTATCATATGTGTTCATATGTAGGCATGCTAGATGGGAGGCCATAAAGTAGACTTTCCCACAGATCCAGTAAATACAAATTCAGGTGTGTATACTGCAACAGGCACAAACATACAAGCCATCTTCTGCCTCTACTCCAGACAGACTGGACATAGGTCAAGCCAGACTGGTTGGTACTTTCATCAGCAAGGAGCTTTCCATTGGGACCTTATGAGAAAGGTGACAATGGCCCACAAATCCCAAGTCTCTGGACATTGGGCATCTGAGAATAAGAAAACTCCTTGAGACTTAACTCCAATTCTAGGTTGCCCTGTGCCAAGAATCCCATGATTGTCCTCCATAGGAACAAGCATGGAAGCCAGGGCTATCCTGGTATAAACTTAAGTGGAACGCGGAATGAAGTGCCTCCTATGGCTGATCTTGGCAGCATGCTGAGCCTCTAGCAAAGGCTGTTTTCTAAAGCACAGAGTTTAGTCAGACATTCAGGAGCATGACAGATGGAGCCTCTGAATTTACCCATGATGTCTAACAAGTAGAGAGAACACAGATGCTAATGGATCAGAGTAGATAACTGAGGCACAGAGCCTCGCGCTTCTACAGAACAAGAACCAAGCAAGCATGGAGAGACGCCCAGAGGGGCCTGGGAGGCTTCAGAGAGAGCCACTTGAGTTGAAACCTTGGTCCTTTCTCATGCTACAAGTATATTTACTTTCCTAAAGACTTTGATGTTGTCATTGCTATCATTTTTTAAAAGATTCAAGCCATGTTAGGCAAAAGTCTCAACCACTGACCGATCCTACCCAGTATTCATCGAGAACATTGTATTTGTGGTGGTGAATTTCTTTCTTAAAAGAAGACCTCCACGTTGTACACATTTTGGAGCTTCTGAAACTTAACAAGAGGAGGGAGGGAGGAAGGAAGGGTGTGTGTGTGTGTGTGTGTGTATGTGAAAGAAGTGGAGAAGGAAGTGGAGGAACCTAGATAGCTCACTAATGAGAAATCTATCTCCCTGCTTCAGTCAAAGTCAAGGAACAGTCTACATCAGTGATGTTTGTGAAGCAAAGGTCCTTATAAGGGCCAGAAGCAAAGGCTCTACAACAGTACAGAGCTTGGCCAACAGTACAGTACATAGCCTTTTATGAGGGGGCTCAGGAAGTAAAAGTATCTGCATCCTTCCATTGATGTGAATGAATACAGGTTTAATGGTGTTGTCAGGAGGACCCACAGTATATAACAACAAATCCTAGAGACTTCAAGTAATGAAAACTGAAGTGGGTTACTCTCATTTCTCTAGAACTGGGAGCCAGCCTAATCAAAATGGCAGACACGCTGACTGAGCAGAGAACAGTGTTCATAAACCAAATGACGGTCCCTTCTTCCCTTTGCTCATTGGCTATTGGGGGATTGGAGTGGCATGAAAACAATCTTACACATTACTGGCCATTTACATTCATCCTTTTCTCCACAAAGACTGTGTGTGTGGGTTCATCTCTATGTTTGACATCCTGTTGTTTTAAAGCGTATCAGGAGCATGGATTTTTACCAGTCAGTGGTTTGCTGTTATTAATCTTTCTATTCAAATCTCTTAGTTTGGGTGGGGGTGATGAGACCAGCAAGGCCCAGCAGAGTCCCAGTGTTCTCTTTTCAACTGCAAGTAAGCCTTTTGTATAGAACATGGATGGTTCTATTTTATATTTTACAGTGAGCATGCTGATTCCACTGAAGAAGAAGAAGAAGAAGAAGAAGAAGAAGAAGAAGAAGAAGAAGAAGAAGAAGAAGAAGAAGAGAACAGAAGAGAAAAGTGGATGGAAATAATTTATGCTCCTTTTCTCAAGAGGAACATTTAACTAAGAAGAAAGTCCCTGTGTTTCTTCAAGGGAAAAATGCAAAGCAATATTTAAAAAGACATTAGGTACTTCATTTTCAAAAGTACATATAAATGGCCTTCTCACGCTGAGCAACACTAGGGGGCTTCACATCTAGACGTGAGATGCCACTCCTGTGGTTGCTGAAGAAGCATGGCAGCTGTGGAAATTGCCTTTTGCTCTGTCCTCCTGGAAGGGAAAGGTAACCCCTTGGTGTGAACTTTACACCATAGATGGAACTGGCTGCTAGCCCAGGTCACATCCAAGCCTGAAGTTCATAAATTCCTTCACCTCGCTCCATCTCTCTGGTTTCCTACAAATACAGTCAAAAAAGCTTTGATGGTTAGGTCTTTAAAAGCAATGGAGAACATTTGGGAAAATGTCCGAGAAGAAAGAGAAAGCTCAAGCCTGAAGAGCAGGGTGTACTTTAGCATCGACATATGCCAGGTTACTTTAATATTGCATTTCCTGAGTAACAGTGGCCAGAGAGTCAATAAAATCTCAAAGGCCCATTAGAGTTCCAATATATATAAAGACTTCTTGGAGCTACTAGGAAAGGTCACTGTGTGGCTTACGTTTTAGATACTCTGCTCCCAAGTTCTGGGATTATGTGCCTGCCACTCCAGTCTTTCCTAGGTGTTCTTTAAAAAGTATTGTTTCAAGACAGGCAATAATAGGTACACAGAGATATCCCGAGTTTAACATCACTCAGGACACAGCCTGCCAGGCTTCTGCCTGTGCCCAAGGCCTGGGCAGCTCTGCGGGCCATCTGCGTACCAGCCCTGTCCTGGGCCGTTTGCCCTGCAGAGTGATTGGCACTTGGAAAGGGTCCCCACAGCATCTGCCATCTTTGCTCCTGCATGGACCAGACAGGCAACACCAGGTACACAGAGACAACCCGAGTATAACATTGCTTGGGGCAAGGAATGCCAGGGCTCCAACAGCACCCAAGAGTAGGACAGCCTATCAGCAATCTGTGAGAGGGGAAACCCAGTCATTCAGAGGCATGGAAATAGCCTTACAGGCTCACAGGAAGTTCAAGCACCAGCCACTGACAACATGACCAACTAACGCCAGAGATAACCATATGGCAACAGGCAAACGTAGGAGTGTTACTAACAGAAATCAAGGCAATATGGCAGCATCCGAACCCAATTCTCCGACAACAGAAAATCTTGGATCCCCCAACACACCAGAAAAACAAGATCTGGATTTTAAATCACATATCTTGATGATATTAGAGGATTATGTCTCAAGAAGGACATAAATATATCTCTTAAAGAAATACAGGAGAACATGAATCAAAAGGTAGAAGCCCTTACAAAGGAAACACAAAAAGCACTTAAAGAAATTCAGGAGAAAATGGGTCAACAGATAGACACCAATAAGGAAATGTAAAAATCACTTAAAGAAATACAGGAGAACTTGGGTCAACAGGCAGAAGTCATGAAAAAGGAAACACAAAAAACTCTTAAAGAATTACAGGAAAACATAAAAAAGTGAAGGAACTGAGCAAAACCATCCATCTAAAACAGATCTAAAAACAGAAGTAGAAACAACTAAAAAAATCAAAAAGGGAGACAACTTTGGACATAGAAAACCTTGGGAAGAAATCAGGGGACATAGATGCAAATATCAACAACAGAATACAAGAGATAGAAGAAAGAATCTCAGATGCCAAAGACACCATAGAAAGCATTGACTCAACAGTCAAAGAAAATGTAAAATGCAAAAATCTTGTAACCCAAAACATCCAGGAAATCCAGGACACAATGAGAAGACCAAACCTTAGGATTATAGGCATAGATGAGAGTGAAGATTTACAGCTTAAAGGGCTAGAAAATATCTTCAACAAAATTATGGAAGAAAACTTCCCTAACCTAAACAGAGATGCCTATGAATATACAAGAAGCCTATAGAACTCCAAACAGACTGGACCAGAACAGAAATACATCCCATTACATAATAATCAAAACCCCAAATGTACTAAACAAAGAAAGAATATTAAAGGCAGTAAGAGAAAAAGGCCAAGTAACATATAAAGGAAGACCTATCAGAATTACACCAGACTTCTCACCAGAGACCATGAAAGCTAGAAGATGCTGGGCAGATCTCATGCAAACTCTAAGAGAACACAAATGTCAGCCAAGACTACTATACCCAGCAAAACTCTCAAGCACCATAGATGGAGAAACCAAGATATTCCATGATAAAACCAATTTTACACAATATCTTTCCACAAACCCAGCCCTACAAAGGATAAGAGGTGGAAAACGCCAATACAAGGAGAGAAACTACACCCTGGAAAAGGCAAGATAACAACTTTCTTTCATCAAACCCAAAAGAAGATAACCACTCAAACATAAAAATAACATGAAAAATAACAGGAAGTATGAATCACTATTCCTTATTATCTCTTGACATCAATGTACTCAATTCCCAATAAAAAGACAGACTAGCAGACTGGATACGTAAACAGGACCCTACATTTTGCTGCATACAGGAAACACACCTCAGTGTCAAAAACAAACACTACCTCAGAGTAAAAGGCTGGAAAACAATTTTACAAGCAAATGGTCTCAGGAAACAAGCCAGAGTAGCCATTCTAATATCAGATAAAATTGACTTTCAACATAAAGTCGTCAAAAGAGACATGGAAGGACACTTCTTACTGGACAAATGAAAAAATCCACCAAGAAAAACTCTCAATTCTGAACATCTATGTTCCAAATGCAAGGGTGCTCTCATTCGTAGAAGAAACTTTACTAAAGCTCAAAGCACAAATTGCACATAATACAATAATTGTGGGTGACTTTAACGCTCGACTCTCCTCAATGGACCAATCAGGAAAACAGAAACTAAACAGGTACACAATGAAGCTAATTGAAGCTTTGGACCAATTGGATTTAACCAATATATATATATATATATATATATATATATATATATATATATATATATATATATATATAACATTTCATCCTAAAGCAAAAGAATATACCTTTTTCTTAGCACCTCATGGTACCTTCTCCAACATGGACCATATAATTGGTCACAAAACAGACCTCAACAGATATAAGAAGATAGAACTAATCCCATGCCTCCTATCAATCAGATCACTATGGAGTAAATGTGGTCTTCAATATCAACAAAAACAACAGAATGCCCACATACACATGGAAGCTGAACAATACTCTACTCAATGATACCTTGGTCAAGGAAGAAATAAAGAAAGAAATCAAAGCCCTGTTAGAATTTAATGAAAATGATGGCACAACTTACCCAAATTTATGGGACACAATGAAGGCAGTAAGAGGAAAACTCATAGCACAGAGTGCCTCCAAAAAGAAACAGGAGAGAGCATACACTAGCAGATTAATGGCACACCTGGAAGCCCTGGAACAAAAAAGTGAATTCACCAAAGAGGAGTAGAAAACAGGAAATCATCAAACTCAGGGCTGAAATCAATCAAGTAGAAACAAAGAGAACCATACAAAGAATCAACAAAATCAGGTGCTGGTTCTTTGAGAAAATCAACAAGATAGATAAACCCTTAGCCAGACTAATCAGAGGGCACAGAGACAGTAGCCACATTAACAAAATTAGAAATGAAAAGGGAGATACAACAACAGAAACTGAAGAAATTAAAAAAATCATCAGATCCTACTACAAAACCTATAATACTCAACACAACTGAAAAATCTGCAGGAAATGGACAATTTCCTAGACAGCTACCAAATGCCAAAATTAAATAAGGATCAAATAAATCATCTAAACAGCCCCATAACCACTAAAGAAATAGGAGGGGGTCATTGAAAGTCTTCCAACCAAAAAAAGCACAGGACCAGATGGTTTTAGTGCAGAATTCTATCAGACCTTTAAAGAAGACTTAACACCAATACTCTTGAAACTATTCCACAAAATAGAAACAGAAGGAACACTACCCAACTTGTTATGTGAAGCCGCAATTATGCTGATACCAAAACCACACAAAAATCCAACAAAGAAGGAGAACTACAGGCCAATTTCCCTTATGAATATCGATTCAAAAATACTCAATAAAATTCTTGCTAATCGAATCCAAGAACATATCAAAATAATCATTCACCATGATCAAGTAGGCTTCATCCCAGAGATGCAGGGATGGTTCAATATACGGAAAGCCATCAATGCAAACCACTACATAAACAAACTCAAAGAAAAAAAACACATGGTCATTTCATTAAATGCTGAAAAGGCATTTGACAAAATTCAACATTCTTTCATGCTAAATGTCTTGGAAAGAACAGGTATTCAAGGCCCATACCTAAACATAGTAAAAGCAATATACAGTAAACCGGTAGCCAACATCAAAATAAATGGAGATAAACTTGAAGCAATCCCATTAAAATCAGGGACTAGACAAGGCTGCCCTCTCTCTCTCCATATTCAATATAGTACTTGAAGTTCTACCTAGAGCAATTAGACAACAAAGGGAGGTCAAAGGGGTACAAATTGGAAAGGAAGATGTCAAACTATCACTATTTGTAGATGATATGATAGTATACTTAAGTGACCCAAAAAACTCCACCAGAGAACTTCTACAGCTGATAAACAACTTCAGCAACGTGGCTGGTTATAAAATCAACCTCAAACAAATCAGTAGCCTTCCTATACTCAAAGGATAAGCAGGCTGAGAAAGAAATTAGAGAAATTACACCCTTCACAATAGCCACAAACAATATAAAGTATCTTGGTGTGACTCTAACCAAACAAATGAAAGATCTGTATGACAAGAACTTCAGGTCTCTGAAGGAGGAAATTGAAGAAGACCTCAGAAAATGGAAAAATCTTCCATGCTCTTGGACTGGGAGAATTAATATAGTAAAAATGGCCTTCTTGCCAAAAGCAATATATAGATTCAATGCAATCCCCATCAAAATCCCAACTCAGTTCTTTATAGAGTTAGAAAGAGCAATTCTCAAATTCATCTAGAATAATAAAAACCCAGGATAGCTAAAACTATTCTCAACAGTAAATGAACTTCTGGTGGAAATCAGTATCCCAGACCTTAAGCAGTCCTACACAGCAATAGTGTTAAAAACTGCATGGTATTGGTAGAGTGACAGGCAGGTGGATCAATGGAATAGAATTGAAGATCCAGAAATGAAACACCTATGGTCACTTGATGACTAAAACCATCCAGTAGAAAAAAAGAAAGCCTTTTCAACAAATGGTGCTGGTTCAACTGGAGGTCAGTATTCAGAAGAATGCAAATAGTTCCATTCTTATCTCCTTGTACTAAGCTCAACTCCAAGTGGATCAAGGATCTCCACATAAAACCAGACACACTGAAACTAATAGAAAAGAAACTGGGGAAGACCCTTGAGGACATGGGCACAGGAGGAAAGTTCCTGAACAGAACACCAATAGCTTTTGCTCTAAGATCAAGAATTGACAAATGGGGTCTCATATAATTACAAAGTTTATGTAAGGCAAAGGACACCGTCAAAACGACAAAATGGCAACCAACAAATTGGGAAAAGATCTTCACCAACCCTACATCTGACAGAGGGCTAATATCCAATATATTCAAAGAACTCAAGAAGTTAGACTCTAGAGAGTCAAATAACCTTATTAAAAATGGGGTACAGAGCTAATCAAAGAATTTTTACCTGAAGAATTTTGAATAGCTGAGAAGCACCTTAAGAAATGTTCAACATCATTAGTCATTAGGGAAATGCAAATCAAAACAACCCTGAGATTTTACCTCACACCAGTCAAAATGGCTAGGATTAAAAACTCAGGAGACAGCAGGTGTTGGTGAGGAAGTGGAGAAAGAGGAACACTCCTCCACTTCTGGTGGGATTGCAAGATGGTACAATCACTCTGGAAATCAGTCTGGTGGTTCCTCAGAAAACTGGGCATGACACTTCCGGAGGACCCTGTTATACCACTCCTGGGCATATACCCAGAGGATTCCCCGACATGCAATAAGGACACATGTTCCACTATATTCATAGCAGCCTTATTTATAATAGCCAGAAGCTGGAAAGAACCCAGATATCCCTCAGCGGAGGAATGGATACAAAAAATGTGGTATATATACACAATGGAGTACTATTCAGCCATTAGAAACAATGAATTCATGAAATTCTTAGGCAAATGGTTGGAACTGGAAAATATCATCCTAAGTGAGGTAACCCAATCACAAAAGAACACATGTGGAATGCAATCACTGATCAGTGGATATTAGCCCAGAAGCTCTGAATTTCCAAGACACAATTCACATATCAAATGATTCCCAAGAAGAAGGAAGGAGAGGGCCCTGGTCCTGGAAAGGTTTGATGCAGCATTTGTAGGGGATTACCAGAACAGAGAAGTGGGAGGTGGTTGATCAGGGAATGGGAGGAGAGAAGAGGGCTTACTGGACTTATGGAGAGGGGGGAACCGGGAAAGGGGAAATCATTTGGAATATAAACAAAGAATGTAGAAAATAAAAATAAATAAATAAATAAATAAATATTGTTTCTCTTTTTTTCCCTTCCCTCCTCCCCTTCTCTCTCTCTCTCTCTCTCTCTCTCTCTCTCTCTCTCTCTCTCTCTCTCTCTCTCTCTCTTGCAAATCTGTGAACATGTGGGTACATGTACCTGTTCACAAGCAGGCAGAAGCCAAAGGAAGACATTTGATGCACTTCTTTATCAGTCAGCTTTATTGCCTTGAGAAGGGTCTTTCTCACTGAGCTATAAGCTGGACTAACCCGTCCCGTGGGTCAGTTATTCCAGGGTTCCGAAGGGGTGCTACCTGAGGGTCAAAGGGGGGAGAGAAGGAAGGAGGCCAAGCACCAAGAAAGACAAGTCAATCTGGGTTATGTCAAAGCCTCGTTTAATGTTCTGGGGTACACAGGTTTTAAGGCTTTCAGGAGGGACATGCCTCAAGGCAAAGACAAAGGAAGGAAAGGCAATCTTAGTAGTTTCAGCAGGAAAAGATAAGGGTCCTCGGTGGAGACAACAGGTGTTGTCTGGAGCCTGCCGCAGTTATCTCAGGACTTCCTTCCACCGCAATTACTGGAGTCGGCGGGTGTTGATGCAGGCAGGACCATTCTGTAGTTATCTCTAAACAATAGCTAAACCAATGCCCATGGGAGAGGCTCTTGTTTGCTTTTCTCAGGGCCTTTACCCTGTCAGCCAAAGTGAGGGTCTCTAATGGCTTCCCACACTGGACACTTTGCCTAGGCTGGCTGGCAAGGGTGCTTCCAGGATCCACTCAACTCTACCTCCCCAGTGCTGGGGTTACAGGCATTCACAATCATACCTGGCTTTTTTACATGGGCACCAGAAATTTGAACTCATGTCCTTGTGCTTGCACAAGTGCTCTTGCCTTCTGAGACATCTACTCAACACCAGGTTTTACAGACTTGATTCATTCTTATTCTCATTCTCTCTCTCTGTCTCTGTCTCTCTCTGTCTCTGTCTCTGTCTCTCTCTCTCTCTCTTTCATCTTGAGAAAAAGGCAATGCCATCTGCTCTTCTGATGTCCTAGGTGGCCTGTGAAGGTATGGTGAGGTATGTCAGAGTCCTACAAAGACCTGAGGCAAGTGTTAGCTTTAGAAGCCAAGGGCAGCAGCATCTCACTCTGGATACAGATTTGAGCTTCAGAGAGTCATTGGTATTTAATAAACATTAGCCCCACCTTTCAGAATCAGAATCAAATACACAAGACTCTCAGATCAGATTGGGGTTTTACTGTCAAAATGTGTGGCTATAGCTTCAGGTGTGTAAGAAATAACACAGTTGTCTTAGAAAAAAATCTTTTCTTGGTAAACAGGGGCACTGAATGACTCTCTTTATACTTCCCAGCCCACTTCAAGAGATGCCAAAGCAGAGCCATCCACAGTTTGTCTATTCTCTCATCTGAAATGAATTATTTCTAAAACAAATGCAAATGTGTGATGGGGGAGAGGGGCATCTTTGATTTTGTTTTGTGGAGTGTCAGGACACACCATCTCTACCATTCAGACCTCTTGTTTCCGGAGCAAAAAATCCACAGGATCTCACATGGAGCCCTTATTCACTGTGAAACCAAAAGCAAAGTCCGTATTATCTATGCTTGAGTCCGTATCAGTGACTTTTCTCACTGCTGTGACTCAATACTGGACAAGTTATGGGAGGAAGAGTTTGTTTGTGTTGGGTTCACAACTTGATGGCAGAGTCCACCACTACAAGGAAGCAACAGTGGCAGGAGTCTGAGGCTGCTAGTCAGATTTCATAGTCAAATTTCATCTGAGTCCAGAAAGGGGGAGAGAGAGAGACAGAGACACACACACACACACACACACACACACACACACACACACACACACACAGAGAGAGAGAGAGAGAGAGAGAGAGAGAGAGAGAGAGAGAGACAGAGAGAGAGACAGAGAGAGACAGAGAGAGAGGAGGAAAGTGGGGGAGAGGGAGAGGGAGAAGGAGAGGGAGAAAGATTCCTGCTAGTGTTCAACTGGCTTTCTCCAATTTTTTTTCAATAGGGGGCTCTTAACCCACGGAATGGAGACGCCCACATTTATAGTGAGTCTTTCTGCCTCAGTTCACCTATTTTAGAAACTTCTTCAAAGACACACCCAGAACTGTGTTTCTATGGTGAGTCTAAATCTCAGGTTGACAATATAGATTGAGCATCAAACAAACAAACCAAAAGATTGAACATCACAGTCTCTTCACTTGAGGATTGCCTAGTAGAGACTTACAGAACTATGGCAAAGATAACATGTTGAAGTATAGGCAGCTTGTGGGACTTGGAGCTTAGCCAATGGCTGGTTATTATTGGTCAGCCTTCAGGACCCAGAAGAGGTAAGCATGCTAGTGTTAATTTTATAGGCCGGTGTAAGGTTACACAGCCACCCTGGGAATGGAGGAGACATTGACTTCCCCACACACTCCAATATTAGAGCATATTCCCTTTGGGGTTTTTAAAAAGTGACTTCAAAAATATCCAGGTTTATTTATAAAGACAGAGCACATTATTCTCTGAGTATAATTAAGCACTTTTGAGAGCCCAAATAGGAAACAATTAGTCACTACTAAATGGTAATCTTAATAATTTCTGATAATTAAAAAGGAACTTCCTGTGGCTCATCCTTGGGGAGAAACTGCTTTTGAAGCAGCCCGGGGATAATCTGTAAATTACAGGTAGTGTTACTTCGGTACCTTATTGTCTCCTTGCATGCTGGGTGGTTTGGAGTGAGCAGGCACAAGCCAACCTTAGCTCCATCAATGTCTGCTCGCCAGCTCATCACCTCCAACAGCTCTGCCCTGGTGACAGGTGCCCACATCTTCAGGGGCAGCCTCATTCTTAAGACCCTATTCCATTCTCCTCTGAATCATGAAATTATCCCTTAAGGAGACATCCTTATTAGCATTTTGATTCTCAGATTGCCAAAGGACCCTTCAGGGAATAAGGGCATCTTTCTGTCATGGAGTATGTGTGCATTCTGATTTGAAAATGATTCCTCAGGTCCTGATGGTAGCGAAGACACTTGTGGTAGGAGCGTCACTACAAAAGATGTTTCTAAGTGAAGGGAGAAGCTCAGGCTCTAGAAAAAGAAACCCTGGGTGAGGTCCTTGTCAGGTTTTCAGTTTGAATTGCCCCAAAATATTGTGTTTTGAACATTTGCTCCTCTCTCCAGGGTACCACTTTGGGAGATGTTGGGATTTTGTTGGTGGGGCCTAACACGGGCTATGAAAGGTTGTCATTTGAAGGGCATACCTGGCTAAGCTCTCAGGGTCTCTAGGTACCTCATTAGCCTGGAGAATTCTGCCCTTGGCCTGCGTGACCACAAGTCACATTTCCTTATGTGGGGAGTGTGGCACATGCTCTAGGCTAGGAATATGGCAGGGAGCAGTGAGTCGCCTAAGTCTCAGGTATGTGCCTACTGAGTCTCCTGGTCTCAACCTGCTCTGCCCTACCAAGCTTCCAGGCACACAAGTTTTACTGTTCCACATGCAGTCAGTGTTGAATTAGAAATATGTTACAACATCAAATCCTTCTCTAGGTCCCATTGAAGAGGGTTAGCAAATCTGTGAACTCCAGGAATAAAGAGTGAATGCTGACCACAATGTTCTCAGGCAAGTCCCTGAAGCTCTACTGCCTTAGCTTCCTGATTTATAGGAACTGGAGAGTTGGCACAGTGGTTAGGAACATTGGCTGGTTTTTTTGGAGGTCCTGAGTCCAGTTCTCAGAGCCTACCTGGTGGTTCACAACCATTTATAACTGTAGCCCCAGAGGATCTGATGCCCCTTTCTCATACATGTTTAGAAAAACACCCATACACATAAAATAAATAAATCTAAAAAATGAATGTAAGGAATAATAGCTTTTTGCCTTATGAAGTGGGAACATAGTAGGCACACCTAAGAACATAGTAGGTAGGCAGAACTGAGCAGCCATTGCTGAGCCTCAAGCTTTAAAGTGGTAAAATTCTCAAACCAATGTGTGTTCATTATTATCTTTTTTTAAATTTTATTTATTAAGTATCATCTTCATTTACATTTCCATTGGTAAAACCTTTCCCGATTTCCCCCCTCCCCAAAGGCCCCCAACCCCTTCTCCCACCCCCTGCCTCCACGTATATGCCCCTCCACCCAACCCACTCCCACCTCCTCCCCCCAATTTCCCTTTGTTGGGGCATCTATTGAGCCTTTACCTGGCCAAGGACCACTCCTCCCATTGATGCCCAACAAGGCATTCCTCTGCCACATTTTTGGCTGGAACCATGTGTATCCCTTGGTTGATGGTTTAATCCCTGGGAGTCCTGGGGTGTCTGTGTGGCTGACATCATTGTTCTTCCCATGGGGATGTAAACTCTTTCAGCTCCCCTGGACCACCCTCTAGGTCCTCTATTGAGAACCCCACACCCAAACCAATGGTTGGCTGCTAGCATCTGTCTCTGTATTTGTAAGGCTCTGGCAGGGCCCCTCTGGAGACAACCATGGCATGCTCCTTTTGGTATACACTTCTTGTTGTCCATAGTATTGTCAGGGTTTTGTTACTGTTTATAGGATGAATCCCCAGGTAGGGCAGTCTCTGGGAGGCCTTTACTTCAGTCTCTGCCACACTTCATCTCCCTTATTGCTCCTGTGAGTATTTTGTTCCCTTTCCCAGAGGAACCAAAGCACCCTCACGTAACTCCTCCTTCTTCTTGAGCTTTCTGTGCTGGGTGAATTATAACTTGTTTATTTTGAGATTTTGGGCTAATATCCACTTATCAGTGAGTGCATACCATGTGAGTTCTTTTGTGATTGGGTTATCTCGCTCAGTATGTCTAATTTGCTGAGGAATCGACAAACTGATTTCCAGAGTGGTTTTACCAGCTGGCAATCCCACCAACAATAGAGAAGTGTTCCTTTTTCCCCAAATCCTCTCCAGCACCTGCTGTCCCATGAGTTTTTCATCTTAGCCATTCTGACCGGTATGAGGTGGAATCTCAGTGTTGTTTTGATTTGCATTTCCCTGATAATTAAGGATGCTGAACATTTCTTTAGGTGCTTCAGAGTTTCCTCAGTTGAGAATTCCCTGTTCAACTCTGCACCCCATTTTTAATAGGGTTATTTGACTCTCTGGAGACTAACTTCTTGAGTTCTTTGTATACATTGGATATTAGTCCCCTATCAGATGTAAGATTAGTAAAGATCTTTTCCCAATTTGTTGGTTGCCATTTTGTCCTATTGACCATGTCCTTTACCTTACAGAAGCTTTGCAGTTTTATGAGGTCCCATTTATCGACTCTTGTTCTTACAGCATAAGCCATTGGTGTTCTGTTCAGGAAATTTTCCTGTGCCCATGTGTTCAAGATTCTTCCCCACTTTCTCCCCTATAAGATGACCATTTTTACTATATTGATCCTGCCAATCCATGAACATGGGAGATCTTTCCATCTTCTGAGACTTTCTTTGATTTCTTTCTTCAGAGGCTTGAAGTTCTTGTCATACAAATCTTTTACTTGCTTCCTTAGGGTCACACCTAGGTATGAAATATCATTTGGGACTATTGTGAAAGGTATCATTTCCCTAATTTCTTTCTCATCTTGTTTATCATTTGAGTAGAGGAAAGCTACTGATTTGCTCGAGTTAATTTCATATCCAGCCACTTTGCTGAAGTTGTCTATCAGCTTTAGAAAGTCTCTGGTGGAAGTTTTGGGGTCACTTAAGTATACTATCATATCATCTGCAAATAGTGATATTTTGACTTCTTCCTTTCCAATTAGTATACTTTTGACCTCATTTTGTTGTCTGGTTGCTCTGGCTAGAACTTCAAGTACTGTATTGAATAGATAGGGAGAGAGTGGGCAGCCTTGTCTGGCCCCTGATTTTAGTGGAATTGCTTCAAGTTTCTCTCTGTTTAACTTGATGTTGGCTACCAGTTTGTAGTACATTATGCTTTCATTATGGCCTTGGATTCTCGATATCTCCAAGACTTTTATCATGAAGGGATGCTGGATTTTGTAAAAAGGCTATTCAGCATCTAATGAAATGACCATGTGCTTTTCCCCTTTAGTTTGTTTATGTTATGTTATAGTTTTGATGCATTCTAGGATTTGGTTGGCCAGAATTTTGTTCAGTATTTTTGCATCGATGTTCATGAGGGAGATTGGTCTGAAGTTCTCCTTCCTTGTTTGGACTTTATTTGGTTTAGGTGTAAGAGTTATTGTGGCTTCATAGAATGAGTTGTGTAGTGTTCCTTGAGTTTCTATTTCATGGAATAGTTTGAAGAGTATTGGTATTAGCTCTTCTTCGAAGATTTGATATAATTCCCCGCTAAACCCATCTGGTCCTGGGCTGTTTTTTGATGGGAGACTATTAATGACTGCTTCTATTTTCTCAGGACTTATGGGACTATTCCGCTGGTTTATCTGATCCTGTTTTAACATTGGCACCTGGTATATATCTAGAAAGTTGTCCATTTTATCCAGATTTTCAAACTTTGTTGAGTATAAACTCTTGTAATAAGATCTGATGGTTTTTTTGAATTTCCAGTTTCTGTTGTTATATCTCCCTTTTCATTTCTGATTTTATTGATTTGGATACAGTCTCTGTGCCCTCTGGTTAGTCTGGCTAAGGGTTTATCTATCTTGTTGATTTTTCTCAAAGAACCAGCTCCTGATTTTTTTTTTTTTTTTTTTTTGCTTCTTTGTATAGTTCTTTTTCTTTCTGTTTGGTTGATTTCGGCCCTGAGTTTGATTATTTCCTGCCATCTACTCCTCTTGGGTGTATTTGCTTCTTTTTGTTTTAGAGCTTTCAAGTGCTCTAAAGTGTCAAGCTGTTAGTGTAAGCTATTTCCATTCTCCTTTTGGAGGCACTCAGAGCTGTGAGTTTCCTCTTAGCATTGCTTTCATTGTATTCCATAAATTTTGGTATAATGTGTCTTCATTTTTATTCAATTCTAAAAAGCCTTTAATTTCTTTCTTTATTTCTTCCTTGATCAAACTATTGTTGAGAAGAGCATTGTTCAATGTCCACGTGTATGTGCGTTTTCCATTGTTTTTTGTTTGTGACCAAAAACGGTCACAAAACGGTCAATTTTGGAGAAGGTCACAAAATGGTCAATTTTGGAGAAGGTACCATGAGGTGCTGATAAGAAGGTATATTCTTTTGCTTTAGGGTGGAATGTTCTATAAATATCTGTTACATCCATTTGGTCCATAACTTCAGTTAGTTTCACTGTATCTCTGTTTAGTTTCTGCTTCCATGATTTGTCCATTTTTGAGAGTGGGGTGTTGAAGTCTCCCACTATTATTGTGTGGGGTGCAATGTGTGCTTTGAACTTTATTAAAGTTTCTTTTATGAATGTGGGTGCCCTTGCATTCAGAGTATAGATGTTCAGAATTAAGAATTCATCTTGGTATATTTTTCCTTTGACAAGTATGAAGTGTCCCCCCCTTATCTTTTTTGACAACTTTTGGTTGAAAGTCAATTTTATCTGATATAAGAATGGCCACTCCAGCTTGTTTCTTGGGACCATTTGCTTGGAAAATTGTTTACCAACCTTTGTCTCTGAAATAGTGACTGTCTTTGTCAATGAGGTGGGTTTCTTGTATGCAGCAAAACATTGGGTCCTATTCATGTATCCAGTCTGTTAGTCTATGTCTTTTTCTAGGTAAATTGAGACCATTGATATTAAGAGCTGTTAAGGAAAAGTGATTGTTTCTTACGGTTATCTTCTTGTTAAAGGTGAAATTCTGTTTGTGTATCTATCTTCTATTGGGTTTATTGAAAGGTTATCTTATTGCTTTTTCTATGGTGTGGTTTCCTGCCTTATGTTGGTATTTTTCCACCCATTATCCTTTGTAGAGCTGGATTTCTGGAAAGATATTGTATAAATTTGCTTTTTTATTGGAACGTCTTGTTTTCTCCATCTATGGTAATTGAAAGTTTTGCTGGGTATAATAGTCTGGGCTGACATTTATGTTCTCTTAGGGTCTGTATGACATCTGCCCAGGATCTTCTGGTTTTCATAGTCTCTGGTAAGAAGTCTGGTATAATTCTAATAGGTCTGCCTTTATATGTTACTTGACCTTACTGCTTTTAATATTCTTTCTTTGTTTAGTGCATTTGGTGTTTTGATTATTATGTCACTGGTCCAGTCTGTTTGGCGTTCTGTAGGCTTCTTGTATGTTTGTGGGTATCTCTTTCTTTAGGTTAGGGAAGTTTTCTTCTATAATTTTGTTGAAGATATTTACTGGGCCTTTGAGATGCAAATCCTCGCTCTCTTCTATACCTATAATCCTTAGGTTTGGCTTTCTCATTGTGTCCTGGATTTCCTGCATGTTTTGGGTAATAAGCTTTTTGCATTTTGCATTTTCTTTGACTGTCGAGTCAATGCTTTTTATGGAATCTTCAGCATCCGAGATTCTTCCTTTTATCTCTTGAATTCTGTTGTTGATGCTTGCATCTATACCTCCTGAATTCTTTCCAAGGTTTTCTATCTCCAGAGATGTCTCACTTTGTGATTTCTTTGTTTCTACTTCCATTTTTAGATCCTGGATAGTTTTGTTCAGTTCCTTCATTTGTTTGTTTTTTCCTGAAATTCTTTAAAGGATTTTCGTGTTTCCTCTTTAAGGGTTTCTACCTGTTGAATTAAGTTCTCCTGTGTTTCTTTTAGGGATTTTTGTGATTCCTCTTTAAGATCTTCTGCATGTTGCCCCATGTTCTCCCATAATTCCCTATAGGATTTTTGTGTTGCCTCTTTAAGGGGTTCTACCTGTTGACCCATCTTCTCCCGTATTTCTTTAAGGGATTTTTGTGTTTCCTCTTTAAGGGCTATTACCTGTTGATCCATATTCTCTTGTATTTGTTTATGGGATTTTTGTGTTTCCTCTATAACGGCTTCTACCTGTTGACCCATGTTCTCCTGTATTTCTTTAAGGGAGCTATTTATGTCCTTCTTGAAGTCCTCTAACAGCATCATGAGATGTGATTTTAAATCCAGCTCTTGCTTTTCTGATGTGATGGAGTATCCTGGATTTACTGTTGTGGGAGAACTGGGTTCTGATAGTGCCATGTTGCCTTGGTTTCTGTTGGTAATGATCTTGCATTTGCCTTTGGCCATCTTGTTATCTTGGGTGTTAGCTGGTCTTGCTGTCTCTGACTGTAACTTCTCTGTCCTGCAGGCCTATGTATCTGTACTCCTAGGGTTGCCTTTCTCTCAAATGCCCTGCATACAACTGGTTCTCTAGGAAGTATCAGGAGGTAGGCTCTTCCCTGTGTTAGATTTGGCAAGGGTCGAATGCCCTGCAGGCTGTTAGTTCTCAAAAGTCTTGCTGATGCTAGTTCTCAAATGCCCTGCTGCTGCCAGTTCTCTAGAAAGTATCAGGAAGTAGGATCTTCCCATGACAGAAGTGGCCCGGGTCTACCACACCCGAAGGAATGGGGTGGTGGTGGGGGAGGAGAGAGGGGTAGAAGGGATGGAAGGGTAGTGGTGATCTGGAGGGACAGTGGGCTTTGGCGTTTGCTGGGTAGTGAGTCCCAGAGTGGCTCTGGGCCTCTAGAGGTGAGGGGTGGTTCTTACCAATGCCCTGCTACTGCCAGTTCTCTAGAAAGTATCAGGAAGTAGGATCTTCCCCGTGGCAGAAGTGGCCTGCGTCTACCACATGCGAAGGAATGGGCCATTATTATCTTTACAATAAGATAAAAGAGTCACAGAGATTTCAGGTATAAATGTAAATAAAGGCCCTGTCTAAAAGCTGGACTGTAGGCAAACACAACTGCTAGAAATGTCATGAAAAGGAAATGTGTAAAGAGAAAGGAGGGAAAGAGAAGGAAAGAAGTATGAACAAAATTAGCCATCTCATCTCTGAATATGTGCTCAATCTTACATTATTGTCAAGAAGATAAATTCAACAGAATAAATAGTAGTAGAATTTCTGGGAGGACAAGCAGGGGGCAGGGAAGAAATATCTAACACCATACCCCATATTCCCCAAACCATGAATTTCATGCCAAGACATGCACCCTCAAACCATGAAGCAAGATTATTCTTACCCCATTAAATTGCTTTCATCAGATATTTGGTCAAAGCACTGAGCAAAATAACCAGTGTAGAGATAACAGACTAAAATAAGAACATATACAATGCCTGTTTGCTCTGAGCATACAACTACCTTTAAGACAGTCTACACAGTTGTGGGGATTAAATGGCATGACAAGGTGTTTGGTGTTGTTTTTTTTTTTCCTTGAAAAGCATGTTCTTTTATTGAAAAAGGAAATAAAAACATTTTATGATAAAATTGAAGATTTACATGGAAAATATTTCCGATAAAATAGAAGAGATATATAGAAAACACATTAAAATTGACAATTTTCATGGAAAATTTAAGAGTTAAGTGGTAGGCATAAAAACATTGCTAAATTAATTGAAAATGAAATAGAAAGATTTTATAATAGAATTGAAGAGTTACATGGAAATATTTCTGATAAAATTGTAGAAAAATGTGGAAAAACATGCTAAAATTGAAGATTATCATGGAATATTTTATATAGATATAATAAGGGTAGGCATACAAGTATTCCTAAATTGATTGAAAGTGGAATTATAAACATTTTCTGATAAAGTTGAAGATTTACATGAAAAATATTTCTGATAAAATTGAAGAAACATCTAGAAAAACATGTTAAAATTGAAGATTATCATGGAAAATTATACAGATAAAATGGTAGGCATAAAAATAATTCTAAATTGATTCAAAGTAGAAATACCAACTATTACTACCACCATTTTGCTGCTGAACTTTCAAATTTTCATTCAAACAGTAAGCCTGGACTTCACAGAGCCAATGTGGGAGGACTCCTTTCTTCTGTTACCTCAGGGTCCAAAGACTTTTCCAAAGAAAACATAGCAAATCAAGGTTCACAGTTCACATGTGCCAAGACTCTGAGCCATAGTGTCCTTGGGTGAGAAATAATGACAGGCCACCAAATGTTGCTCAGGCACTTCAGGGAGGTTACGTGACATAAAACCTTGGGTGTGTAGCACACTGCTAGTTCCCAGTGTGGAAACAGTGCCATTGCTGTCCTAAATGCACAAAGCTGTGCCCCTAACATCCAGCTGTGCTTTGAGATGTTGAAAGAAAAGGGCCTGGATAGACACCTGAGCCCTAGATTCTTTGAGCCCTTCTGCTGCTGGTGGAAGCAAAAGTTAGCTTCCTAAGTCCCTCGGGTTATTATTGCCAATGAGGATATGCTGCCTCCCTGTGGAATCTCACAGACATGGTTCTGAGACCTCCAAGTCTCCCAGCCCAGAATATGAATGCTAAGCTAGTCTTGGGACAATTTCTTGGACGTCATAATCGTTTCCTCCACATATATTATTCAAATGACATTGATTGCATCTCTGTGCTGCCCCACTTAATACAGCAAATCACAACCCACCTGCCCCACCTGATAGTGTTAAGGTTTTCCTGTGCTCTTTGCACTAATTGGCTTCATTGGGTGGTGGGTGGGGCAGTGGATTTTCAAATTAAGTAAAATGAAGGAGAACCTAATGTCTTCTCTGCAGATTAGGGGTAAGTGACTATAATAAACACAGTTAATTGTGAGTATTCCTGCCATGTAACACAATTAGTTTCAGATCCCATTTTGAAACCAGTCATTCTTATTTCTCAAGTTGGAACATACTCATCTATTCAATAAAGATAATGTTTGACCCCTGAGATTAAGAGATTATGATTTTGCTATCCATTCCCTCTCAAACCAACGGTGGTGGCAGCTTGCCTCAATCCACCCTCCTCACTTCCAACTACAGATGGAGACAGAGGGGCTCTGCTTCTAGCAGCTATCTCCTCCCTAGGCTTCCTGTCTGCTGTGATGTGCAACTTGTCTTGTGCTCCCACGTTCCCCACTCTGCCTTCTGCTGAAGGAAGTAAGTGTGTGGAAGACTTCATAGCCCATCCCTGATGAAGTTTATAAGGACAGGAAAATGTGTGACTGGACATAGTGAAGATTGAAGAAGGCAAAAGGAATTCTCTCTGAATCACAGGACAAGCAAGCAAATCTGCCTAGACTTTATATTTTATTAGACACCTCCCAAGTGTGTATTTGTCACTGGACAGTCCCTCCCAGGACCACGGCTGTGTACTTCTTGGTTCCATCTGTGGTTTTAGATCATAATCCTTCATGTTGAATTAACATAGCAGCCTCTTCATTCCTATATGCTAAATGTCTCTGCTTTAGATGTTTCAGAGCCAAAGACCTTCATCTTCTGATGTGATAAAGCAGGTGCACTATCTTGGATATAGTACTATCTTGCTTTTGTTTTGTTTTCGTTTGTTTGTTTGTTGAGGGGGAGCTTGAACCCTGACCCCTGCATTTTCTAAGTGATTTCTCTATCAACAGAGTTCTAATTTATTTCTGTTTTTTACCTGCAGCCCCTCTTTGTAGCCCAGGATGGACTATAACTCAATAAGTAGACCTCGAAGGAAGTCACACCAATCCCCCTGCCTCTGCCTTCCAACTGCTGGGATTATAGACACGAACTATCACACAGCTCCCATCTCCTGTTTAAAATGAGTTAAATCAGGCTGGAGAGATGGCTCAGCGGTTAAGAGCGCCAGCTGCCCTTGTAGTTTAAATCCCAGCAACCACATGATGGTTTACAACCATCCATAATGAGATCTGATGCCCTCTTCTGGGGTGTCTGAAGACAGGTACAGTGAACGAGCAGGGCCGGAGAGAGGAAAAAAAAGTTTCTGAAGACAGCTACAGTGTACTTACATATAATAAATAAATCTTTAAAAGAATAAGTTAAATCTGAAGTCTGGTGTCTGGATCCACACTCCCTTTGCTCTCTACATGAGGAAGGGAGAGAGGAAAATATTTCTACTGACAGCTTTTGCACTCGTATACTTAGAAGATCCCTACTCATTCCAAACCACCCCATCCTCTCTTGTCCATATTAGACATGCCATGGTAACTTTACCCACCCACCCCCAGGCTCCTGTGCCTGGTACATAGTATGAATAATGGTCAAAGCATTAAGGACTTTTCTCATGTGGGTGTCAGATTCCTGACAGGAACAGATCAAGAGACTGGGCTCAGCATTTGAAAGAGTATAGTGCATCAGGGAAGGGAAGGCATGGGCAGCGGAGGAGTGGGAATGGTGGTGGCTACAGGACTGAAGGCATGAGACAGACACTGCTCACACACATCTCCATGGGCCTCACTTCCTCCAAAAGTTTCTATAACTTCCCCAAATGGTGTCACAAGCGATCAAGTATTCAAACACAGGGGCCCACAAAAAGTGTGTCACATTTAAAACATTACGATGTATAGATTTCCCCCAAGCAGGGTATGGGACAACATCTTAGCTGAAGGCTGAGATCAGCCTCTGTGATGGTCTTAGAGGCAAAAGACTGAATGCCAATGTGGGCAGCTTCATATAGCTCTATTGAGGAGTCAACTCTTCTGGTCCTTTAACCTTTTCTGTCTTGGCAAAGGAGAAGGAGCGCCATCTACTGTTGGCATATGCCACAGGGGGCAGACAGACCCCTGAGACTTCCCCAGGACTTTTAGATCCATCTCCGGTGGCCACAAAGACAGCAGTAATTTTCCTTTTCTTGCAGACAGAAAAACTAAGACCAAAAGGATATGTCTAAGGTCACTCCTCCACAGAGTGACGAACCCAAGCCTTTAAGGCTGTGAGAGGCTCACACAGGAGGAGAAGGAGAACACAGTCACAAATGAACAAAAGCAGGCCACACTTCTTGCAGAACATTCCAACCCAGGGGAATCAGCGAAACCTCAAAGTGATGAAAGGGTTGTAGCTGCACTCTATAGAGCCTGTTCTCCATCTCTCCCTCACACTTTCACTAAGGACCCTATTCAGAGCCTCAATCCTTCTTTGCTATTTGCAACAGCTGCCGCAGAGAGGCAGGCGGTATTTACTTAAAGCTCGCACAGAAGTGGAGCTCTGTACGTTGTGGGAATCCAGGGAGGATCCATCCAGCTGAAGGCATGGGACCTGTAAGTTAGGGTGGGTCTTGAGTTGGAGAAGACCTTTGCTATGCTTTAAGCAACCCTACATTTAATCTTGCTTATATCTGGATGCATTCTCTCTCTCTCTCTCTCTCTCTCTCTCTCTCTCTCTCTCTCTCTCTCTCTCTCTCTCTCTCTCTCTCTCTCTCCCTGACTTCCTTGGGAAGTACAATCTTTTCAGTGCCTAGCATTGCCTCAACCCTAAAGTCCCATCCTATCAGTTCAGGACACACAGCCTTATCTAGTGTATATCCTGGGACTTGAGATCACCTCCTTTTCTGGTACACGAGCTTAGTCATGTAGCAGACTGCCTATGAATCTGCAACACTGGAATGAACCTGGAACACCTAGACAAGCAGCTGCCAGCTGCCAGCTGTGGAAGACAGGGGCCTCCCTGGGATTATTCGATGAGTTTTAAATGCACTTAAAACTATAAATAAACCATAATGATTTGCTTCTAACAGTCTGTCTGTATGTATCCATGTGGGCATAAGTACACAGCTGTGTATGTGCACATGCATAAGAAGGACAGAGATCAATCTCTGGTGCCATTCATCTTCTTTTCTGAGACAGGGTGTCATGCTATTGAGCCTCAGGGATAGCTGAGCTGTCTCTACCGCCCCAGCGCTGGAATTGCAACTGCATTCAAGCATTCCCACTTTCTAAAACCATTGGTTCTGGGACTCGAACTCAGGTCCTCAAGCTTGCAGAACAAAACACTTTAATGCCTGAATCTTCTCTCCAGCCTGGAGAAGGTGTTTCTTATTGGCACAGCTTCTTTGTTTCTCAGTTAACATCTCCTCAGAACCTCTTTTCTGAGTCCTCTCCTGGTCCTCTCCTAAGTCAGCTGACCTCCATTTAGACCTCGCTTCCACTTGGAAGTGGACTTTCTTTTCTCGTCATCAGTCTTCGTGTCTGCCTGGGTGACAGGCCCCAGGTTTTTGCGACCTGTCCGTTTGGCTGGGTTTGTGTTTTCCTGTGTCTTTTCTGGCTTTTCACTCCTCACTCCGCTATTACATTTCGCAATCAACTGATTTTAATCTTCCTGGCTGTTTCACTCAGCTTGGCAGGGCTCGAGTTGGATTTCACCATTTAAGGGTTTTATTTCTCAATATGTTTTGCTGCTTCTCCCTTGCTCTTGGATGTTACTAAGGAGTGATGGCTTTCAGCCTTCTAGCAAGTTGCTCCATAAGGAAAGTGACCCCATGTCCCTCTGTCTCAGGCAGCCTCCGTTTGGCTTGTTATTCTGATGCCCAGTCCAAGAACTGTTTTGAAAATTTCTCTTAGATGCTAAGATATGGGCACCCTATTTGAAAGAGTATCTGAGCAGAGCTGGGGAGATGGCTCAATCAATAATGAAATCCTTGCCTCACAAGCATGAAGACCTGAGTTCAGGTCCTCAGCACCCATTTAAAATGCTAGGTACAGTGGAACGTACCTACAACCCTTGTATTGAGATGGTGGAGAGAGGAGGCTCCTTGGAGCTTCCCAGGCAAATGATCCTCCAGGTTCAATGAGACCGTGGTCTCAGAAAACAAACAAACAAATAAAATGCAAACAAAACAACAACAGAAACCGAAAGAACAATAGAGCAAGACATGTAACTGCTGGCCTCCACATACACACACATGCCAGTTTTCTTGTGCCTCCAGCAAGCCATGATTTTGCAAACCTGGACTTCATGGGTTCTGGGGCAGGAAACACATTGTAGCATGCACTGCTCTCTGGCTGACCTATAGCCTGGAAACAGCCTCTGATCTGTCCTTCTTTTCCTGTATGCAACACAGTTGTTGACTTCCCTTCTGGTTAATCTCCAGCTTCTGATCCAGCATCCATTTGGCCTGTTCCTTGGGGAAGAACAGGAATGAGCTGGAGATGAAGAATGGAAAAGATAGAGCACCATGCCTGCTTCTTTATTTAGACTAATGTTAGGAAATTAAAACGCAAAGTCCTAAGCGCTGATTCAATCTTTTGCATGAAAATAGAGAATGGATCTTCGAGCTCCCTCCCACCGATGGTATTCTTCCAATAGCTTCAGATGGCTCACATGATCACAGCTCCAACTTTAATTGTCCAACCTTAGACAAGTTGTCATATAGCTCTTGCATGTTTCCTTCTGATCCTTGAAAATGTAGATAAACATTTGATCTCTTGGAATTAAGAAGAAATGGTGGCTGTACAAAGCTGGATTTATCAAATACCACTAAGTACCGTCCGTCATTAATATGGCTACTTTGGTGTCCTGTGAAGTTCACTTCTCAAGGCGAGGCTACCAGACTCTAGGATATCAGAGGGCTATGGTACTGATACACCTCTCTAACCCTATAATGGATGAACCCTAACTCATGTACCCCTAGAATCCCCCACCCTGCTGCCTAGGGAACCAAGAGACAGCCTGACTATATGGCACCTCCCTCTTCCAAGGCCTTGATGAAGGGTCTGCCACTCAGCCTCAAGAGTTTGAACTCTCACCCTTGGTCCTGGAATACAGCAGTGAAAGGGAATACCAGGACAGGGAAATGGGAGGGGTTGATTGGGGAACAGGGGGAGGGAAGAGGGCTTATGTGACTTTCCGGGAGGGGGGAACCAGGAAAGGGGAAATCATTTGAAATGTAAATAAAGAATATATCTAATAAAAAAAAAGAGTTTGAACTCTCCTCAGAGATTCTCACCTGCTGCTATACACCTGTCTGTATGCCCACGGACTGAATAACTCTTCTAATAAACTTCTACCCAAAAGGACACTCTGCTTCAGTGTCCCCTTTGAGCCCCCGATCCAATACCTTGTGTGTGTACAAAGTTATTAAAGGAATTTGCATATGCATGGGAAAGGTTAGCAATCTGCTGCTTCCCATGGAAAGTCCTGTTGATGGAGTTGACAACCATTCCAGTCTACCTAGGACAGAGGGATTTCTGGGGAAAATAGAACTTTGAACATTGCCAAGTGCTGGGTTAATAAAGATGGGATGGTCTCTTTTTCTCTAAGAACAGTGATGGGCCTGAGGCAAGGGAGTGACAGACAGGTCAGGCAGAATGACCCTACCTGCATCCTTACAGGAGATGATACCTGCATAGATTTGGGGATGGAGTCAGCCTCCTAGCAGCTGAGAAGCTCTGATATTGAAGAGATGCTTCTCAGCTCTACATGTAGGCTACCCACCAGCTAAAGTAGGTCAGTCACAATAGCTACTATCATGCAATCCAAAAACTGGGTAAACCAATGTACTTACTATATTACCCAGCATATAGCAGGCTTTCCCAGAGGCAAGTATTCCCATGTGTCTGTGCTTTGTGTATAACTTTTATATAAGATCAAGACTTATTCCAATATCCCTATCTCTATCTCATATATATAAAGAAGCTCAAAGTTTGTTAGTGGAAGAGCTCAGGCTTAGCTAGACTAAGACTTAGTCTTAGCTAAGAGCTAAGACTAGAGTGGGCTTAGCACGTGTAACACTATACACATGAGTGCGTGCACACTCACACACTTAAAAAATGTCAACCCATACCTTAGTACCCTTCTCATATCTTCGCCCCATCTCCCTCCTCCACCCCATCATTTAATTTGCTCTGCTCCTTCCCTGATATTAAGCAAATACGTTTGATTATGTATAAGCTCAGCAGTCAAAAAGAGAAACCAGGATCTCTCTTCTGTTGTATGTGTCTTAACCCCCCCCCCACCACCACCACAGCCTTCTTTTTAACTCCTTATTTAAACAGTGTCTGTCTGTCTCATTTATTCAATAGAATGGGATGTCTGGCAAGAAAAAAAGAAAAGAAAGGAAAAAAAAAGAAGCAAACTTTGCTTTAACTGCAAGCTGTGACACTCACTCCCTTTGCCTGGAAACATGGTGTCACCAAGAGGTGCTTTGAGCACGTCCCAGCAACCCAGCAGTGGAAGACCATTAAGTCGCTCATGCCTTGGGTCACATCTGTCTTCTCATTGTGAAAGAAAGCAATGTGTTTGCTAAGGCCGAGCGGCCCTGGAAGCCAGTCAGCAAGTTCCTTTTGGAAGACAAGAGATTATAGGAGCCCTCAAAGAGTCCTGTTTCCAAGACGCTTACAGGGTTGAACAAAACTAAGGCATCTAGGCGTCATCGAATAGCATGGTTGTTTCTTCAGGCTGACAAGCATTTACTTTTCCCAGAGAGATTGCAGACGACATTATTCTTTGAGCTGGCTTTACTGCTCTTTCACAGCTGACTACCAGGCAGAATCTTTCGTGTTCTTGAACCTCTGAGACAAAACAGTGCTAAACTGCACCTGGGAAAACTGTTGGACTTTTCCGCTTCCCTTTCCGTGGGCCTGTTTTAAACTGCTGCTCTAGAGGAAGCTAGGGGGATGAAGGATAAGAGTTCTGTCTTTACAGATGGACACCCCGAATTCACAGCCAGGCCCTGCAGACCAGCGCTCAGTCGTCCTGGGCTGTGGCTATCCAGGTCTGTGACATCATAGGTGGCATGGTAGAAATGAAACCTGAGACCTTTGCTTTGGGCTAACCTCACCCACAGGTGTGAGCAGAAGGGGCGAGATTTGCAAACTTCCGGAGCAGCGGTGGGACAGATGCACAGCCCTGTACGTTGTACATAGCCCGCTCCCCTGCTCCCCTTCTGACCCTCTTCATTCTTGGTAAGAAGTGTTTCTGGTGCGACCCTCTTCATTCTTGGTAAGAAGTGTTTCTGGTGACTGTGCTAATCTTAGTTTCTCGATCCCAGGGGAATTCATTGGCCCATGCTTAACCAATCAAATCACTCCTCTGGATTTTATTTCCAATATTTTTATTGCACCTGAACATTCACATTTTAAAAGGTTTCTTGCACCTTTTTAAAGCCTTTGTGAAATTTCTTTCATCTTATATTTTATGCGTGTAGGTGCTTGGCCTGCATGTATGTACACCACATGAATCAACACATACGATACTCCAGGGGGCCAGAGGTCATCCGATGCACCGGAACTGGAGGTACAGACCCCAGTGATCCATGTGGGTTCTGAGAATGGAACCTGGGTCCTCTGAAGGAGCAGTCAATCTTAACCACTGAGCCAACTCTCCAGCTGCACATATTCATATTTTTATATCATCTACTCTGACTCTTATGGGAACTTTATTGAAGACTATTGTGACTCCCATTTGAGGCCTCAGAATGAGTCACAGGGACTTTGCAGGCCAAGGACTTATGAAACACTCAGGAAATTTTGCCCTGGGAAATATGTACTTTATTTGTAACCACTCTCCGCAGAAGGAGGAAAACAATTGAAATGCAAAAGAAGCCATTTGGGGGTAGTCTATACTAGTATAAATACATTCAATTTCTCTTTCTTGGCTATTTGCTACTTTACTGTGCACTAAAGCCACTGTTAAATACCCTATAGTGTACAGCAGTCCCCAACACAATGAAGACTGACTCCAAACGTTCACACTATTGTTTAAAATATGTTTTAGTTCATGGACACACAACAGTGGTATTTAGTAGAATGGGCATCAGATTAGAAATCCTTCATCCTTGAGCTGTACTCTGACTCCAGGGCTTAATCTTAAGGGGACAATTAAATCATGGCTTCTTATACTATGATGAGGATTGAGTCAATAGAAGCCACTTTTGTGTATGGTTGTTTAGCTTGCATGCATGTGTATGTACCATGTGCATACAGTGCCTGAAGAGGCTACAGAAGGGCATCAGGTTCTTTTTTATATTTATTTTTATTTATTCGATATATTTTTATTTACATTTCAAATGATTTCCCCTTTCCTGGCTTCCCACTCCCTGAAAGTCCCATAAGCCCCCTTCCCTCCCCCTGTTCCACCATCCACCCCTTCCCACTTTCCTGTTCTGGTTTTGCCCTATACTGCTACACTGAGTCTTTCCATAATGAGGGGCCAATCCTCCATTCTTCTTGGACATCATTTGATGTGTGGATTATGTTTTGGGTATTCCAATTTTCTAGGCTAATATTCACTTATTAGTGAGTGCATACCATGAATGATCTTTTGAGACTGGGTTACCTCACTTAGTATGATGTTCTCCTGCTCCATCCATTTGTCTAAGAATTTCATGAATTCATTGTTTCTAATTGCTGAATTGTGTATATATACCACATTTTTGTATCCATTCCTCCATTGTGGGATACCTGGGTTCTTTCCAGCTTCTGGCTATTATAAATTGGGCTGCTATGAACATAGTGGAGCACGTATCCTTATTACATGCTGGGGAATCCTCTGGGTATATGCCCAGGAGTGGTATAGCAGGATCTTTCGGAAGTGACAAGCCCAGTTTTCTGAGGAACCACCAGACTGATTTCCAGAGTGGTTGTACCAATTTGCATCCCCACCAGCAGTGGAGGAGTGTTCGTCTTTCTCCACATCCTCGCCAACACCTGCTGTCTCCTGAGTTTTTAATCTTAGCCATTCTGACTGGTATAAGGTGAAATCTCAGGGTTGTTTTGATTTGCATTTCCTTGATGACTAATGAAGTTGAGCATTTTTAAGATGTTTCTCTGCCATCCAAAGTTCTTCAGGTGAGAATTCTTTGTTTAACTCTGTACCCCATTTTTAATAGGGTTATTTGGTTTTCTGGGGTCTAACTTCTAGAGTTCTTTGTATACATTTGATATTAGCCCTCTGTCGGATGTAGAGTTGGTGAAGATCTTTTCCCAACTTGTTGGTTGCTGTTTTGTCCTTTTGACAGTGACCTTTGCCTTACAGAAACTTTGTAATTTTGTGAGGTCCCATTTGTCAATTCTTGATCTTAGAGCATAAGCTATTGGTGTTCTGTTCAGGAACTTTCCCCCTGTACTGATGTCCTCAAGGGTCTTCCCCAGTTTCTTTTCTATTAGCTTCAGAGTGTCTGGCTTTATGTGGAGGTCCTTAATCCATTTGGAGTTGAGCTTAGTACAAGGAGATAAGGATGGATCAATTCCCATTCTTCTTCATGCTGACTTCCAGTTGAACCAGCACCATTTGTTGAAAAGGCTATTTTTTTTCCACTGGATGTTTTCAGCCCCTTTGTGGAGGATCAAGTGGCCATAGGTGTATGGGTTTATTTCTGGATCTTCAATCCTAATCCATTGATCCGCCTACCTGTCACTGTACCAATACCATGCAGTTTTTAACACTATTGCTCTGTAGTATTGCTTGAGGTCAGGGATACTGATTCCCCCAGAATTTCTTTTGTTGTTGAGAATAGTTTTAGCTATCCTGGTTTTTTTTGTTATTTCAGATGAATTTGAGAATTGCTCTTTCTAACTCTATGAAGAACTGAGTTGGGATTTTGATGGGTATTGGGTTGAATCTGTATATTGCTTTTGGCAAAATGATCATTTTAACTATATTAATCCTGCAAATCCATGAGCATTGGAGATTTTTCCATTTTCTGAGTCCTTCTTCCATTTCTTTCTTCAGAGACTTGAAGTTCTTGTCATGAAGATCTTTCACTTTTTTGGTCAGAGTCACACCAAGGTACTTTATATTGTTTGTGGCTATTGTGAATGGTGTCATTTCCCTAATTTCTTTCTCAGTCTGCTTATCCTTTGAGTATAGGAAGGCTACTGATTTGCTTGAGTTGATTTTATATCCTGCCACTTTGCTGAAGTTGTTTATCAGCTGTAGGAGTTCTCTGGTGGAGTTTTTTGGGTCACTTAGGTAGACTATAATATCATCTGCAAATAGTGATAGTTTGACTTCTTCCTTTCCAATTTGTATCCCTTTGACTTCCTTATGTTGTCTAATGGCTCTAGCTAGTACCTCAAGTACAATATTGAAAACATAAGGAGAGAGGGGGCAGCCTTATCTAGTCCCTGATTTTAGTGGGATTGCTTCACGTTTTTCTCCATTTAGTTTGATGCTGGCTACCGGTTTGCTGTATACTGCTTTTACTATGTTTAGGTATGGGCCTTGAATTCCTGTTCTTTCCAAGACTTTAAGCATGAAAGGATGCTGAATTTTCTCAAATGCTTTTTCAGCATCCAATGAAATAACCTTGTGGTTTTTTTCTTTGAGTTTGTTTATGTAGTGGATTGCATTGATGGATTTCCATATATTGAACCAACCCTGCATCCCTGGGGAAAAGCCTACTTGATCATGGTGGATGATCGTTTTTTATGTGTTCTTGGATTCGGTTGGCAAGAATTTTATTGAGTATTTTTGCATTGATATTCATAAGGGAAATTGGTCTGAAGTTCTCTTTCTTTGTTGGATCTTTGTGTGGTTTTGGTATCAGCGTAATTGTGGCTTCATAGAAGGAATTGGGTAGTGTTCCTTCTGTTTCTATTTTGTGGAATAGTTTGAAGAGTATTGGTGTTTGGTCTTCTTTGAAGGTCTGATAGAATTCTGCACTGAAACCATCTGGTCCTGTGCTTTTTTTGGTTGGGAGACTTTCTATGACCCCTTCTATTTCTTTAGAGTTAATGGGACTGTTTAGATGATCTATTTGGTCCTGATTTAATTTTGGTATTTGGTATCTGTCTAGGAAACTGTCCATTTCCTCCAGATTCTCCAGTTGTGTTGAATATTGGCTTTTGTAGTAGGATCTGATTTTTTTTTAATTTCCTTATTTTCTGTTGTTATATCCCCCTTTTCATTTCTATTTTTGCTAATTTGGATACTGTCTCTGTGCCCGTTGGTCAGTCTGGCTTAAGGGTTTATCTATCTTGTTGATTTTCTCATAGAACCAGCTCCTGGGTTTGTTGATTCTTTGTATGGTTCTCTTTGTTTCCACTTGCTTGACTTCAGCCCTGAGTTTGATGATTTCCTGTCTTCTTCTCCTGGGTGAATTAGCTTCTTTTGTCCCAGAGCTTTCATGTGTGCCATTAAGCTGCTAGTGTATGCTCTCTCCCATTTCTTTTTGGAGGCACTCAGGGCAATGAGTTTTCCTCTTAGCACTGCTTCGTAGTGTCCCAAAGATTTGGGTATGTTGTGCCTTCATTTTCATTAAATACTAAAAGGTCTCTGATTTCTTTCTTTATTTCTTCTTTGGCCTAGGTATCACTGAGTAGAGTATTGTTCAGCCTCCATGTGTATGTGGGCTTTCTGTTGTTTTTTTGCTATTGAAGTCCACTCTTACTCCATAGTGATCTGATAGGCATGGGATTAGTTCGATCTTCTTATATTTGTTGAGGAATGTCTTGTGACCAATTATATGGTCAATTTTGGAGAAGGTACCATGAGGTAGTGAGAAAAGGGTATATTCTTTTGCTTTAGGGTGAAATGTTCTATGAATATTAGTTAAATCCAATTGGTCCAAAGTTTCGATTAGTTTTACTGTGTCCCTGTTTAGTTTCTGTTTTCCTGATCGGTCCATTGAGGAGAGTGGACTGTTGAAGTCCCCCACAATTATTGTGTTAGGTGCAATGTGTGCTTTGAGATTTAGTAAAGTTTCTTTCACGAATGAGGGTGCCCTTGCATTTGGCACATAGATGTTTAGAATTGAGAGTTCTTCTTGGTGGATTTTTCCTTTGACCAGCAAGAAGTGTCTTTCCATGTCTCTTTTGATGACTTTAGGTTGAAAGTCAATTTTATCTGATATTAGAATGGATACTCCTGCTTGTTTCCTGAGACCACTGGTTTGTAAAATTGTCTTCCAGCCTTTTACTCTAAGGTAGTTTTTGTCTTTGACACTTTGACATACTTTCTTGTATGCAGAAAAATGTAGGGTCTTGTTTCCTTATCCAGTCTGTTAGTCTGTGTCATTTTATTGGGGAATTGAGTCCATTGATGTTAAGAGAAATTAAGTAATAGTGATATTTACTTCCTGCTATTTTTCATGTTAGTTTTATGTTTGAGTGGTTATCTTCTTTTGGGTTTGATGAAAGAAGGTTACTATCTTGCTTTTTCCAGGGTGTAGTTTCCCTCCTTGTATTGGAATTTTCCTACTGTTATTCTTTGTAGGGCTGGGTTTGTGGAAAGATATTGTATAAATTTGGTTTTGTCATGGAATATCTTGGTTTCTCCATCTATGGTGATTGAGAGTTTTGCTGGGTATAGTAGTCTTGGCTGACATTTGTGTTCTCTTAGAGTCTGCATGAGATCTGCCCAGGATCTTCTAGCTTTCACAGTCTCTGGTGAGATGTCTGGTGTAATTCTGATAGGTCTTCCTTTATATGTTACTTGGCCTTTTTCTCTTGCTGCCTTTAATATTCTTTCTTTGTTTAGTGCATTTGGGGTTTTGATTATTATGTGACGAGAGGTATTTCTGCTCAGGTGCAGTCTGTTTGGAGTTCTGTAGGGTTCTTGTATATTCATGGGCATCTCTCTCTTTAAGTTGGGAAAGTTTTCTTCCATAATTTTGTTGAAGATATTTGCTGGCCCTTTCTGCTGTAAATTTTCACTCTCATCTATGCCTATAATCTTTAGGTTTGGTCTTCTCATTGTGTCCTGGATTTCCTGGATGTTCTGAGTTACTAGCTTTTTACATTTTGCATTTTCTTTGACTGTTGAATCAATGATTTTTATGGTATCTTCAGCATCTGAGATTCTTCCATCCTTTGTATTCTGTTGTTGATATTTGCATCTATGTCCTCTGATTTCTTCCCAAGGTTTTCTATGTCCAAAGTTGTCTCCCTTTGTGCTTTCTTAGTTGTTTCTACTTCTGTTTTTAGATCCAGGATGGTTTTGCTCAGTTCCTTCATTTGTTTGTGTTTTCCTTTAATTCTTTAAGAGATTTTTGTGTTTCCTCTTTCATGACTTCTGCCATTTGACTCACTTTCTCCTGCATTTCTTTAAGTTTTGTGTGTGTGTGTGTGTGTGTGTGTGTGTTTCTTCTTTATTGGCTTCTATCTCTTGAGCCTTATTCTCCTGAATTTCTTTAAGTGATTTTTGTGTTTCCATTATATGGGTTTCTAACTTATTCATGTTCCCCTGTATTTCTTTAAGAGATTCATTTATGTCCTTTTTGTGTTCCTCTAGCAGCATCATGACCAGTGATTTTTAAATCCAAATCTTGTTTTTCTGGTGTGTTGGGGTATCCAGGACTTGCTGCTGTTGGAGAGCTGGGTTCAGACGCTGCCATATTGCCTAGATTTCTGTAAGTAGCATTCCTACATTTGCCTTTTGCCATCTTGTTGTCTCTGGCGTTAGTTGGTCTTGTTACTGGCTGGTGTTTGAGCCTCCTGTGAGACTGTAAGGCTATTTCCGCAACCCTGGATGGCTGGGTTTCCCCTGGCACAGCTTGCTGATGTGCTACCCTCCTCTTGCGTGCCCTTGGAGCCCTAGTGTGCCTTGCCCCAGGTTGTCTCTGTGAACCAGGTGATGCCCGATGCTGGTGGATGCTGTGGGGACCTTTTCCAAGTGCTGAACACTCTGCCGGGCAGCCGATCCCCCAACCGGGTTGGAGCACACATGGCTAGCCTAGCTGCTCAGGCCCTGACTCCAGGCAAAGGCCTGACAGGCTTAGGTCTGAGCAATGTTCACCTCGGGCTATGTCTGCTAACTGGTTCTGCCAGGTAACCAAGATGGTGTGGCGTGTCCCTACAAGTGCTGGGCAGTCTGCTGGGCAGACAATCTCCTGGCTTAGCTCCTTGGTCAGGCTTAGACCCCCGCAATGTTAGACTCGGGCTTTTTCTGTCAACTGGCTTTGTCCGTTAGAGCTCTCTGTTGTCCTGTAGCCAAGATGGCGGTATGCACGCCCCCTGCAAGTGCCAGGACAGTCTGCTGGGTAAACAACGTCCTGGCCGGGTTGGCACACAGATGGCCCACTGAACAGCCCAGGGCCTGGGTGCAGGCCAACGCCTGTAGGGCTTAGACCCCCAAGATGTTAGCCTTGGACTATGCCTATTAACTGGTTTTGTCTGTTAGAGCTCTCTGGCGTCCTGTAGCCAAGATGGTGGCGCACGCCCCCTGCCAGTGCCCGACAGTCTGCTGGGTAAAGAACGTCCTGGCCGGGTTGGCACTCAAATGGCCCACTGAACTGCCCAGGACCTGGGTGCAGGCCAATGCCTGTCAGGCATCAGATCTCTCTGGCATCCAGGAGCCAAGATGGCAGATAGCCTCTAGTAACTGGCTGACGGGAGGCAGAGTTTTAATGTGGCTTCAGTGCAGTGAAAAGTGCTGTAACTCTGCCGCTGCTCACAGCTCGACTGACCGGCGGTGGCCAGTGGTAGTGGGCGCAGGGCGGGCCTGGACCCTGTCACCTTGGTTCCACTGGTGGTGGCCTGGACAAGCTGCTGCTGCCGCCTTTGCTGCTGCTGCCCCGCCCCAGTCTAGGTTCTTTAAAAAAAAAGATTTATTTATTTATTTATTATATCTAAGTACACTGTAGCTGTCTTCAGACACCCCAGAAGAGGGTGTCAGATCTCATTATGGATGGTTCTGAGCCACCATGTTGTTGCTGGTATTTGAACTCAGGACCTTCATAAGAGCAGTCAGAGCTCTTAACTGCTGAGCCATCTCCCCAGCTCCCATCAGGTTCTTAATATTGATGATAGACCATTACGAGCTCCAAGAGGGTGCAGGAAAGCCAACTCGGATCCTCTGTAAGAACAGCCAGTGTGTTTAATTCCTGAGCCATCTCTCCAGCCCTTATCATCCCCTGAGTCAATCAATCTGTCTGTCTATCTATCTATCTATCTATCTATCTATCTATCTATCTATCTATCTATTCTTTCATTCAATCATTCACTTTTACAACCCAATATCAGCCCTTTCTTTCCTCTTAGTAGCCCCTCATTGGAGTCCTCCCCTATTCCACAACCTCTTCTCTTTTGTAAAGGAGAAGCTCCCTCTCTGGGTATCACCATCACACCAACACCCCCACATACCCAACACTCCCCCCACCCCACACACACACATCAAGTCACTGCAGGACTAGGCACATCCTCTCCCACTGAGGCCAGACAGGGCTGTCCAGTTAGGAGCTCTGGATCCACAGGCAGGCAGGCTCAGGGACAGCCTCTGCTCCAGTTGTTGGGACACCTACATGAAGACCAAACTGCACATCTGCTGCATATGTGCAGGGCCTAGGTCCTGCCCGTGCTTGTTCTTTGGTTGGCGATTCAGTCTCTGGGAGCCCCCAAGGGTCCAGGTTAGTTGGTTTTCCTGTGGAGTCCTTGTCCTCTTCAGATCCCTCAATCCTTCTCCCAACTCTTTCATAAGACTCCCTGAGCTCTGTTTTATGTTGGAGTGTGAGTCTCTGAATCTCTTTCCATTGGCTGCTGGGTAGAGCCTCTCAGAGGACAGTTATGCTAGGTTCCTGTCTACAAGCGTAACAGAGTATCATTAATAGTGCCAGGGATTCTTGCTTGTGGGATGGGTCTCAGTTTGGGAAACTCATTGGTTGGCCATTCCCTCCCTTTGCTCTAACTTTGTCTCTGCACATCTTGAAGGCAGGTCACATTTTGGGTCAAAGGTTTTGTGGGTGGGTTGTTTTCTTTATCTTTCCACTGAGAATCCTGCCTGGCTACAGGAAGTGGCCACTTCAGAGTCCGTCCATATGCCCCACTATTAGGAGTCTCAGCTAGAGCTGCCCCCATAGACCCTCTAAGGTTTCTCCCATTCCAGGTCTCTGGCATACCCTAGAGATTGCCTCCACCCCGGGGAATCTCCCTTCTCTCTCCCATCCCCTCCCTACATATAATCCCTTATAGAACTCCACTCCCCTCTCCATCCCTTCTTCCACCCAGTTCCTTCCTTCCACTGACCTCTGATATCTATTTTGTTTCCCCTTCTGAGAAAGATTCAATCATCCTCCCTTGGGCCTTGATTATTTGGCTTCTTTGGATCTGTTGATTATAGCATGGTTATCCTTTATATACTCTATGGCTAATACCCACTTATGAGTACATACCATGCATGTCCTTTTGAGTCTGGGCTACCTCAATCAGGATGATGTTTTCTAGTTCAATACATTTGTGAATATTATGAATAGAGCTGCAATGGACATAGTTGAGCAAGTGTCCTTGTGGGATGGTAGAGCATCATTTGGATATATGGCCAGGAGTGAAATAGCTGGGTCTTGAGGTAGAACTACTCCGAATCTTCTGAGAAACTGCCAAATTAATTTCCAGAATAGTTGTACAAGTTTGTATTCACACCAGTGTCAGAAGCCATCTAAGAAAGGCAAGGCTAATAGGTGGCCTTCCTAGAGGTGACCCACACATTTGCGTGGACTAAGATGGGTGAGCTCTGAGAGGTAAAGTCCCAAAGAGACTGCACCTCAGGATTGCTTCTTGTAGCTGATATGCCTTTTCCTACCACGTAGCCTAACCACTCCTGGGCACCTCTATTGGGTAGATTTCCTGCAGATCAACATAAAGAGGAACTTTCATGAATTAATGCTGTTTAGGTGAACTAATGATTTTATAGAGTTCCTGATTTGTTCAAATAATCTTAGGAAGAAAGTTTTAAAAGATTGTTTTAATTGTTTGCTAGAAAACTGTTAAGTTAAAATCAAGAGTAGAATATGCTCATTCCTCATAATTGTAAGCAAAGGCTGCATAATAAGAAATACAATGAGATTTCATATTACACTAAAAAAGAGATATAAGCTTGGAACAAATTTGTGTTCAAGGAAAAGCATTCAGGTCCAAGGATAAAGCCACAGCTGTGCACTAGGATAAAACAAAGCCACATGAAACTGTCGCTTTGAACTTAGAGTGAGCATGTAGAATGAAAAACTGTTTTGAACTTAATATCAACATCCTTTTGGAACTCCCATTTTGTGTAACATTTTATCTATGAAGTAATTTTCTAAGAATTTTTGTCTATAAAAAGATGAGAGAAAATAAAGAATATGGGCTGGCTTGAGGTGCTTTGCATGTAACCATCCATGTATCCATCCACCCACCCACCCACCCGTACATACGTACATACATACATACATACATACATACATACATCTGTGCAAATGTAGTGATATAGTCATTTTCCACCTCATCCCATGAGTATGTGTCTGTGTAAGTGACATCTTTCCTTACCCTTTTCTCTCTGGTTCAAAAAGAGTTAACCAGTGTGGCCAGTTAAGGGCTTCTGGCTTCTGGATGCCTGGCCAGAGAAGAGAGCTCTAGCAATAAAGCCTTTACTTAATCCTTAACTGTTAAACAACAGTGTTAATTCATCTGAAGCCATTGGTCTAAGAATAAGGAAGAATCAAGGAGAGTAAATATTAATACTAAGCAACCTTTACACTTGAAAAAATGACACTCCACTTCCAATCTGCTGCCATCAGAGAAAACCAATGCTTGGAAAAGCTCCCGGCACACTAACAGTTGGGGGAGTGTTCCCCTTGCTCCCCAACCTGGCCAGCATGTGATGTCCTTTGAGTTTTTGATCTCTATACTTCTGATGAGAATAATGTGGAATGTCCCTGGTGACTAAGGACTTGGACATTTCTTTAGATGCTTCTTGGTCATTGAGATTCCTCTGTTAAGAATTCTCTGTTTAGTTCTGTACCCCATTTTTAAATCGGGTTATTTGGAGTGTCTGTCTAACTTCTTGAGTTCTTTATATATTTTGTATATTAGTCCTCTGTTGGATGTAGTGTTAGTGACGATCTTTTCCCAATCTTTAAGCTGCCATTTGTCCTAATGATGGTGTCTGCAGACAGCCGCCTTGTTCCTTCTGTCCTTTGATTTACAGAAGCTTTTCAGTTCCAAGAAGTTCATTTATTAATGCTTAACCTTAGTGTCTGAGTCATAGGTGTTCTGTTCAGGAAGTTGTCTCCTATACCAACTTCAAGACTATTCCCTACTTTTAGTTAAATTAGATTTAGTATATCTAGCTTTACATTATTTGATCCATTTGGACTTGAGTTTTTTGTAGTGATAAATACAGGTCTATTTGTATTCTTCTATGTGCAGACTGCCAGGTAGACCAGCACCATTTGTTTAAGATGCTCTCTCTTTGTCATTGTATGGTTTTGGTTTGTTTGTCAAATACCAAGTATACATAAGTGTATAGGTTTGTTTCTAGGCCTTCAATTCAATTCCATTGATCCACCTGTCTGTTTCTATACAAATGCCATGCAGTTTTTATTACCACTGTTCTTTAGTACAGCTTGAAGTCAAGGATGGTGATAGCTGTGGAAGTTCTTTTATCATTCAGGACAGTTTTAGCTATCCTGGGTCTTTTGTTTTTCCATATAAAGGTGAAAATTGTTCTTTCAAGACCTATAAAGATTTGTATTGGATTTTGGATAGGATTACATCGAATCTGTAGATTGCTTTTGGACAGCCCTTTATACTATGTTAATCTTACAGATGCACAAGCATGGGAGAGCTTATCTTCTCATAGCTTCCTCAATTTCTTTCTCCAGAGACTTGAAGTTCTTGTTATGCAGGTCTTTTACTTGCATAGTTAGAGTTCCACCAGAGGTTTTATATTATTTGTGGCTATTGTGAAGGGCATTGTCTCCCTAACTTCTTTCTCAGGCTATTTATGTCTTGTGTAGAGGAGAGCTACTGATTTCTTTGAGTTACTTTGTCTTCAACCCCTTTGCTGAAGGTGTTTATCAGCTGAAGGAGTTCTCTAGTAGGATCTTTGGGGTAAGTAATGTATACTATCATATAATCTGCAAATAGCAATACTTTGACTTCTTCCCAATTTGTATTCCCTTGATCTCCTTATTGTCTTATTACTCTAGCTAGAACTTCAAATACTATATTGAAGAGACAGGAAGAGAATGGACAGCCTTGTATTGTCCCTGATATTAGTATAAATGCTTTATGTTTCTCTCCATTTAATTTAATGTGGGTAATTGGTTAGCTGTATATTGGTTTTATCAGGTTTAGGTATGCACCTAGTATCCCTGCTTTCTCCAAGACTTTTAACATGAAGTGATGTTGGATTCTGTCAAACACTTTTTCAGCATCTAGTGAGATGAACATATGGTTTTTTCTTTCAGTTTGTTTATATGGTGGATTATGTCGATGGATTTTCATATACTGAATCATCCCTGCATCCCTGCGATGAAGCCTACTTGATTATGGTGGATGATGTCTTTAATATGTTCTTGGATTTGGTTTGCAAGTATTTTATTGAGTGTTTTTGCATCAATGTTCATAAGAGAAAGATATCTGAAGTTCTCTTTCTTTGTTGGGTCTTTGTGTGGTTTAGGTATCAGGGTGACTGTGGCCTCATAAGATGTTTTTATTTTCTGGAATAATTTGAGAAGTATTGGAATTAGCTTTTCTTTGAAAGTCTGGTAGATTTCTCCGAAAACTGGGAATGATACTTCTGGAGGACCCCACTATACCACTTCTGGGCATATACCCAGAGGATTCCCCAGCATGTAATAAGGACACATGCTCCACTATGTTCACAGCAGCCCTATTTATAATAGCTAGAAGCTGGAAAGAACCCAGATGTCCCTCAATGGAGGAATGGATACAGAAAACGTGTTATATATACACAATGGAGTACTATTCAGCAATTAGAAACAACGAATTCATGAAATTCTTAGACAAATGGATGGAACTAGAGAACATCATCCTAAGTGAGGTAACCCAGAACACTCATGGCATGTACTCACTGATAAATGAATATTAGCCTAGAAGCTTGGAATACCCAAGACACAATTCACATATCAAATGATGCCCAAGAAGAAGGAAGGAGTGGCCCCAGGTCCTGGAAAGGCTCAGTGCAGCAGTGTAGGGGAATACCAGGACAGAGAAGTGGGAAGGGGTGGATTGGGGAACATGGGGAGAGAAGAGGGCTTATGGGACTTTCAGGGAGGGGAGATCCAGGAAAGGGAAAATCACTTGAAATGTAAATAAAGAATATATTGAAGAAAAAAGAGAAAAAAAAGAAAAAGAAAGTCTGGTAGAATTCTGCACTAAAATCATCTGAATTGCTGCTTTTGTTTCCTTAAGGGTTATAGGACTATTCAGATCATTCACCTGACCTTCATTTAGCTTTGCTCTAAAATCTGTCTAGAAAATTAGACATTTCACTTAGATTTTCCAATTTTGTGGAGTACAGGCTTTTGAAATAAGACCTAATGATTCTTTGAAATTCCTCAGTGTCTATAAATCTCTCCCTTTTTATTTCTGATTTTGTTAATTTGAATGGTGTCTCTCTGCCTTTTAGTAAGTTTGGCTAAGTGTTTGTATAGCTTACTGATTTTCTCAAAGAACCAGCCAGCTCTTGGTTTCATTTTGTTTTGTTCTTTCTTTCTTTTGTTTTAAAGATTTATTTACTTATTATATGTAAGTACACTGTAGCTGTCTTCAGCACACCAGAAGAGGGTATCAGATCTCATTATGGATGGTTGTGAGCCACCATGTGGTTGCTGGGATTTGGGGTTGCAGGACCTTTGGAAGAGCAGTCAGTGCTCTTAACTGCTGAGCCATCTCTCTAGTCCTTGTTCTTCGTTTCTAATTGATTGATTTCAGCCCTGACAGTTTCAGCTAAGCTGCTCCACCATGGAAGTCCCAGGATCCCTTGTCTTCATCCCTCAATACTGGGGCATAGGGACTGAATGCAGTGCCTGGACTTTTTTGCAGAGGTGCTAAGAATCTGTTTGAATCCAAGTTCTCACGCTAACACAGCAAGTACTCTAACTTACTGACCATCATCCCAGCCCCAACCCCAATGATCTAGTGTGTGTGTGTGTGTGTGTGTGTGTGCGCGCGCGCGCGCGCTCGCGCACACGAGTTCCAAGGTTCACATGTGGAAGTCAGAGGACAACTGGTATGAGTTGGTTCTCTCCTTCTACCATGTGGAATCCAGGGTGCTCCCCCCGCCCCCGACCAACCCCAGCACATACACCTTTTAAAGGTGGATTCTGAAGATTAAATGTAAATCCCTCAGGCTTTTTAGACAAGCACACTACTGACTGGGCTGCCCCAAGCCCGAGGGTTCAGCTTTCCCTGAGTGGAGGTCCCTAAGTAGGGACTGGGAGAACTTTGAGCCTTCATAAAGAAAAATCTAAAGGAATTTCCCACAGCAAAGCAATTCAAGAAATTCCATAAGCACATCAACATGAGAGAGAGAGAGAGAGAGAGAGAGAGAGAGAGAGAGAGAGAGAGACAGAGACAGAGACAGAGAGACAGAGAGAGAGAGAGATCCTGGCAGTTTGACAATAAGGGATCTGGGGCAGACAGCTGAATGAAGTAATTTAGACAGCAAGTAGCCACCTGTCAACTTGCCTCTTCACTCAGCACCTCTGGAATAACAGCATGAAAAACAAGGGTTATATCATAATTATGGGAGGAGAGAGGACGCCTTACTACAAGACAGAAACATCAATCAGCAGAAACAAAATCCCAGAAAGGCAGGAGCCAGTTAACAACTGTTTAGGAGCAGCCATCTCTGACAATCTTTGCTAGACCCTGGGGCTACTGCAGGAAGAAAAAAAATAATATGTGCTGTTTGAAATCTAGTGAGAAAGACAGACATTGAACAAAGAATTGCATAAACAATTCAGTTATTATACAAAGGCTCAAGGCAGCCTACATCTCATCCTTGTTGTATTTTGCTGATGGCACAAAACACAACCGATCATCATTTATTTGAGTAATTAAGCTGTTATCTCTCAGGTCTAAACCCAACTCGTTCTAGTCTGTTCTGTGGTAGCGCACAAGATAAATTTCCCAATCGACTTTGTCAGGATTTTCTGTTGAGTTCTATTAACAGGAAGCGTAGGATAGATTTGGAAGGCAGGTAGGAGTGAAAGTGGGACGCTTCAGAGCCAAGTCTTCTACCGTCTACTTCCGGACCCTGTGAATGGGTCTAAGCATTAACATTTCGTCCAAGTAGCAAGAGTCAGGTCCATCCTTGAGCTGTGGCGTTCAGGACTAACCCATGAACCCACTCAGAAAAGCCTTGCTTATTCTTCGTGTACACTCCTAAATGTTAGTGACCTACGGCTCCCTCCTTTTCCTTCATTAATGTTAGGTAAAAACTGGAGAGTGTGCTTGTGGATGAATTTAGCTGCTTAAGCCCTTCCGCATCTGTGCACTAACTCTCCATTAAATCTCTTAAAATGCCTAGGAGGCTTTCTGTTCCTGTACCGGAAGTCTGTCCTTTATATTTTGACTGTGAGCCAAGCTCCGCCCACAAAGTAGAAGACCACTGATTCGTTCACCCAATCAGAGCAACAAGACCCGTTGAGATCTGGCCCTCCTCCTTAAGGTGGGCACCTCAGAAGTCAGAATTGGGTGGCGGGGGACGGGGATTGGCTATAATATCTGGACACAGAGCAGTGATCACTCCGGAGTTCCGGTCTAGTGGAAGAACCTAGAACACTAGCAAACATGAGGCAGAGTTGAGCAGGGTAGGTGAGCGTCCTGTTGCTGCTATAATGCGTTATCCCAAGTCGGGTGTCTCCCCCCACCCTCCCACAAAAAAGATTCTCTTGTCAGAGATTCTTCAGGAGGCCAGAAGTCTGAAATGAGGGCGTGCATCGTCACAGCACCCCTTAAGTCTCTAGAGGAGAGTCAGCCCTTTCCTCTTCCAGCAATGCTCCACAATCTCTTGTTTACAACCTTGCCACTCCAACCTCTGCTTCATCTTCAAATCAGCTTCTAATTCAGTGCTTCTTATAACAAAAGACAAGTGTGACTGATCTAGGGCTCACCTGATTGACACAGAAGGATCTCATTCCAGAAGTCTGCAGCTACCGTATCTGAAAGGACCCGCCCCTTTTCCGAAGTACGCATGTGCTTACGCCTTTTAAAGAGAGATCATATTCACAGGTTTAGGGGTTACAATGTGGCTCTGTCACTGGAGGGCCACTATCCCCATGCAAGCTGTTCACACAGTAAAGTATAGATTTATTTATAGTATATATAGTACAGCATTCAGGGCGATTGCAGATGAGACAGAGTACTGATCTTCATGGAGACCATAGGTCTCCGTGGGTTCAAGGAACAGACCCTACCTGGAGTTTGCAGCATCCTGTCCCAGGCTCCGACTGTCCCATCTCTGACTGCCTCAGGGCTGTCTCCTATTTCCTTTCACACCCGTGTAAGGGCCACGAGAAGGACCCTTTTCTTCACAGAATCCTCTTGGTGATTTCAACACCTCTCTCAGCAATGCCAGGATTCATATTGAAATACTACAAAATAGAAATTAGAATTTTCAGCAGTTATTTAATTCTCATATCTTAAGATTACCCAAGAAAAAATTACAGTGAAGACTCAGATTCCCAAGCTGGTGTCTTTTTGCTTTTTCTCATGTACTTTACTGACTACAAGGATTTAAGATTAGACAGTAGGACGGCGGTGGCGGCGGCAGCTGGTCCAGGGGAAGGGCCATCAGCAGTGGAACCAAGGTGACAGGGTCCAGGCAGGCCTTGCGCCCGATACCACTGACCTTCGCTGGCCAGCCGGGCTGCAAGCAGGTGCACATTTACAGCGCCTTTCACCCCACAGAAGCTACATCAGAATTCTGCCTCCCGCCAGTCAGCTATGAGAATCTCTCTGCCATCTTGGATCTCGGGTGCCAAAGAGATCAGACAGACTAAGGTACATAAATATAACCCAAGGCCAACATCGCGGGGGTCAAAACCCCAAATGCACTAAACAAAGAAAGAATATTAAAGGCAGCAAGAGAAAAAGGCCAAGTAACATATAAAGGAAGATCTATCAGAATCACACCAGACTTCTCACCAGAGACCATGAAAGCTAGAAGATCCTGGGCAGATCTCATGCAGACTCTAAGAGAACACAAATGTCAGCCAAGACTACTATACCCAGAAACACTCTCAATCACAATAGATGGAGAAACCAAGATATTCCATGACAAAACCAAATTTACACAATATCTTTTACAAACCCAGCTCTACAAAGAATAATAGGAGGAAAACTCCAATACAAGGAGGGAAATGACACCCTGGAAAAAGCAAGATAGTTACCTTCTTTCATCAAACCCAAAAGAAGATAACCACTCAAATATAAAAATAACATTGAAAATGACTGGAAGTAATAATCATTATTCCTTAATATCTCTTAACATCAATGGACTCTACTCCCCAATAAAAAGACATAGACTAACAGACTGGATAAGGAAACAGGACCCTACATTTTGCTGCATACAGGAAACACACCTAAATGTCAAAGACAAAAACTACCTTAGAGTAAAAGGCTGGAAGACAATTTTACAAGCCAATGGTCTCAGGAAACGAGCCAGAGTATCCATTCTAATATCAGATAAAATTGACTTTCAACCTAAAGTCATCAAAAGAGATACAGAAGGACACTTCTTGCTGGTCAAAGGAAAAATCCACCAAGAACAACTTTCAATTCTGAACATCTATGCACCAAATGCAAGGTCACCTTCATTCGCAAAAGAAACTTTACTAAAGCTCAAAGCACACATTGCACCTAACACAATAATTGTGGGGGACTTCAACATTCCACTCTCCTCAATGGACCGACCAGGAAAACAGAAACTAAACAGGGAAACAATAAAATTAATTGAAGCTTTGGATCAATTAGACTTGACTGATATTTATAGAACATTTCACCCTAAAACAAAAGAATATAACTTTTTCTCAGCACCTCATGATACCTTCTCCAAAATCGACCATATAATTAGTCACAAGACAGACCTCAACAAATATAAAAAGATCGAACTAATCCCATGCCTCCTTTTGGATCACCATGAAGTAAGAGTGGTTTTCAATGGCAACAAAAACAACAGAAAGCCCACATACACATGGAGGCTGAAAAATACTCTACTCAATGACACCTTGGCCAAAGAAGAAATAAAGAAAGAAATCAGAGACTTTTTAGAATTTAATGAAAATGAAGGCACAACATACCCAAATCTTTGGGACACAAGAGGAAAACTCATAGCCCTGAGTGCCTCCAAAAAGAAAACGGAGAGTGCATATACTAGCAGCTTAATGACACACCTGAAAGCCCTGGAACAAAAAGAAGCCAATTCACCCAGGAGGAATAGAAGACAGGAAATCATCAAACTCAGGGCTGAAATTAGTCACGTGGAAACAAAGAGAACCATACAAAGAATCAACGAATCCAGGAGCTGGTTCTTTGAGAAAATCAACAAGATAGATAAACCCTTAGCCAAACTGACCAAAGGGCAGAGAGAAAGTATCCAAATTAACAAAATTAGAAATGAAAAGGGGGATATAACAACAGAAACTGAGGAAATTCAAAAAATCATCAGATCCTACTACAAAAGCCTATACTCAACACAACTGGAGAATCTGGAGGAAATGGACAATTTCCTAGACAGATACCAAATACCAAAATTAAATCAGGCCAAATAGATCATCTAAACAGTCCCATAACCCCTAAAGAAATAGAAGGGGAAATAGAAAGCCTTCCAACCAAAAAAAGCACAGGACCAGATGGCTTCAGTGCAGAATTCTATCAGACCTTCAAAGAAGACCTAACACCAATACTCTTCAAACTATTCCACAAAATAGAAACAGAAGGAACACTACCCAATTCCTTCTACGAAGCCACAATTACACTGATACCAAAACCACACAAAGATCCAACAAAGAAAGAGAACTTCAGACCAATTTCCCTTATGAATATTGACGCAAGAATACTCAATAAAATTCTTGCCAACCGAATCCAAAACACATAAAAAACGATCATCCACCATGATCAAGTAGGCTTTATTCCAGGGATGCAGGGTTGGTTCAATATACGGAAATCCATCAATGCAATCCACTACATAAACAAACTCAAAGAAAAAAACACATGGTCATTTCATTGGATGCTGAAAAAGCATTTGACAAAATTCAGCATCCTTTCATGCTTAAAGTCTTGGAAAGAACAGGAATTCAAGGCCCATACCTAAACATAGTAAAAGCAATATACAGCAAACCGGTGGTCAGCATCAAACTAAATGGAGAGAAACTGGAAGCAATCCCACTAAAATCACAGACTAGACAGGGCTGCCCCCTTTCTCCTTATCTTTTCAATACTGTACTTGAGGTACTAGCTCGGGCAATTAGACAACATAAGGAGGTCAAAGGGATACAAATTGGAAAGGAAGAAGTCAAAGTATCATTATTTGCAGATGATATGATAGTCTACCTAAGTGACCAAAAAAACTCACTAGAGAACTCCTATAGCTGATAAACAACTTCAGCAAAGTGGCTGGTTATAAAATCAACTCAAGCAAATCAGTAGCCTTCCTATACTCAACGGATAAGCAGGCTGAGAAAGAAATTAGGGAAATGACACCCTTCACAATAGCCACAAACAGTGGTACTTTATGTACCTTGGGGTGACTCTTACCAACCATGTGAAAGATCTGTATGACAAGAACTTCAAGACTCTGAAGAAGAAAATAGAATAAGACCTCAAAGAATGGAAAAGCCTCCCATGCTCATGGATTTGCCGGATTAATATAGTTAAAATGGCCATTTTGCCAAAAGCAATATACAGATTCAATGCAATACCCATCAAAATCCCAACTCAATTCTTCATAGAGTTAGAAAGAGCAATTCTCAAATTCATCTGGAATAACAAAAAACCCAGGATAGCTAAAAACTATTCTCAATAACAAAAGAAATTCTGGGGGAATCAAAGCAATACTACGGAGCAATAGTGTTAAAAACTGCATGGTATTGGTACAGTGACAGGCAGGCGGATCAAGGGAACAGGATTGAAGATCCAGAAATGAACCCACACACCTATGGCCACTTGATCCTCGACAAAGAGGCTGAAAACATCCAATGGAAAAAAGATAGCCTTTTCAACAAATGGTACTGGTTCAACTGGAGGTCAGCATGCAGAAGAATGCGAATTGATCCACCCTTGTATCCTTGTACTAAGCTCAACTCCAAATGGATCAAGGTCCTCCACATAAAGCCAGACACTCTGAAGCTAATAGAAAAGAATCTGGGGAAGATCCTTGAGGACATCGGTACAGGGGGAAAGTTCCTGAACAGAACACCAATAGCTTATGCACTAAGATCAAGAATTGACAAATGGGACCTCATAAAATTACAAAGTTTCTGTAAGGCAAAGGATACCATCAAGAGGACAAATCGGCAACCAACAAATTGGGAAAAGATCTTCACCAACCCTGTATCAGATAGAGGGCTAATATACAATATATAGAAAGAATTCAAGAAGTTAGACCCCAGAAAACCAAATAACCCTATTAAAAAATGGGGTACAGAGTTAAACAAAGAATTCTCACCTGAAGAACTTTGGATGGCAGAGAAACATCTTAAAAATGCTCAACTTCATTAGTCATCAAGGAAATGCAAATCAAAACAACCTTGAGATTTCACCTTACACCAGTCAGAATGGCTAAGGTTAAAAACTCAGGAGACAGGTGTTGCCGAGGATGTGGAGAAAGAGGAACACTCCTCCACTGCTGGTGGGGATGCAAATTGGTACAACCACTCTGGAAATCAGTCTGGTGGTTCCTCAGAAAACTGGGCTTGTCACTTCCGAAAGATCCTGCTATACCACTCCTGGGCCTATACCCAGAGGATTCCCCAGCATGTAATAAGGATATATGATCCACTATGTTCATAGCAGCTCCATTTATAATAGCCAGAAGCTGGAAAGAACCCAGGTATCCCTCAGCAGAAGAGTGGATGCAAAAAATGTGGTATATATACACAATGGAGTACTATTCAGCCATTCTTGAATTCATGAAATTCTTAGGCAAATGGATGGAGCTGGAGAACATCATATTAAGTGAGGTATCCCAGGCTCAAAAGATCAATTATGGTATGCACTCACTAATAAGAGGATATTAGCCTGGAAAACTGGAATACCCAAAACATAATCCACACATCAAATGAGGTACAAGAAGAATGGAGGAGTGGCCCCTGGTTCTGGAAAGACTCAGTGTAGCAGTATAAGGCAAAACCAGAACAGGGAAGGGGTGGGTGGAAGAACAGAGGGAGGGAAGGGGGCTTATGTGACTTTCGGGGAGTGGGGGACCAGAAAAGGGGAAATCATTTGAATGTAAATAAAAAATATATCGAATAAATAAAAAAGAAGTATAAAGGTGAACAGGTTTTAAAGTACACACGTTTGGTAATTATTGTACTGTTGTTTCAATGAATAAAGGAGACAAATTGTTCGCCTTAAAAATTCAGACCAAAAAAAAAAAGATTAGACAGTAACTAACGTTTAATTAATTAGCTCAGGGTTGGGATTGTGGGTCGGTTGGTAAATGTTTGCCTAGCATGCAAACTGGATCCAAGTCCCAAGGACACACAAACTATGTGTAATGTCTTCTGCCTATAATCCCAGCATTCAGGACGTAGAAGCAGGAGGATCACAAATTCAAACTCATCCTCAGCTCTGTGAGTTCAAGGTCAGCCTCAACTATATAAGACCCTATCTCAAGAAGCAAACAGTGAAGTCATACTTTATTTCAAAAATGGTTTTATTGTCAGGCAGTGCTGGCACACTGCCTGAAATCCCAGCACTCTGGGAGGCAGAGGCAGGCGGATTTCTGAGTTCGAGGCCAGCCTGGTCTACAGAGTGAGTTCCAGGACAGCCAGGGCTATACAGAGAAACCCTGTCTTGAAAAAACCAAATCCAAAAAAAAATGTTTATATTAATGGTTTTTGCTGTGCATTTTAAAAATATATATTTGACTGTATTCACCATATATTAAATTTCTTTTTAATTAAGTTGTTTTCCAGAGTTAAATAAATGAATGGGAAGGAGGACTTATATACTTCCCTCAGCCTCATGGAAGTTCCTCAGCTCCCAGCTACTCAATTGAAGATGTGCCCTTTAAATTCTGGGCTACAAGCCCTTGATTGACCCAGAAGCATTTTATTCTGTCGGTAGTGAGGGGCTGCTGGTAAAACCTCGCTGCACTGGAAGGTCATAGCCCAGTTCCCCTCGGGCAGATGAAGCACAGATGATTCCGTAACAGGCAAGAACATTAGCAGGGTCATTGCAGGAGCTAACGGGGACCAGCTGAGAAAGAGGTTGCGGGCCTCTAGGTGGACCACGAGTAGCCCACGACCAGGTCCAGGTCACAGTCACCCACCATCTTGTTTCACTAACAGTTTTGACCTCTCTTCTGATCCTTTCACAGAAATGAACATCTGTGTGCGTCAGGCACTCAGCACCTGCGGCATGCATGTGTATGTGTGCATACACGTCCAGGCGGGAGGGCAGTCCTGGGTACCATCCTCAGAAACGCCCCCTCCCAACTCCTTTAGGTTAGTGTCCTTACTAGCGTGGATCCTGGAACTTGACAATGAAGCTAGAATGTCTGGTTGGTGAACCCAGAACATCCAGTCTCTGCCTCCTCTAGGTTGGGGTCACAAGCTTGTCCCGCCATGTGGAGCAATTTTATGTGGGTTCTGGGGACAGAACTTGGGTCTTCATGTTTACAAGAAAAGCACATCACCGACAGAGCCATCTCCCCAGTTACCACTAGGAAATTCCCATGAAATCTTAGGGGTGCTTTGGGGACAAAAATGTATAGAGTCACACGAGACATACAAACATATTATCAGGGAGCTCACAGAAATGTTCGCTCCGTGTGAAGAAACCCTGAGCAGAGCCAGCACTCTTCTTTACTCTCACGGAGGAGCTGGGCACGAAAGAACTCACACTACTGAGCCACAGCGACTGAAGCCAAGTCATTGCTCCAGAGGCCAGTGTGACTCCGAGAGTATGTCACTGAACGAGAAGGCTGCGCATGAATGCACTGTGGACAGTTAACTCCAGGCATGGTAGCACACACGATCTTAGCGGAGCCTTGTTAATCTCGTGGGAAAAGGATTTTCTTTCCAACTCAGGAAGGGCAGGAAAGTAGTAGGTCAGAGAACTAACGTGACCCTTGGCTCTTCCTGAAGAAGAGAGACCTGCAAAGTCCTTTGGTTCTGCTCTCCGGTCTGCACTCCCGTGGGAATGACCTTCACAGTTTCCTGTTTAACGATTATCCTCAAAGCCCCGAGCTGCTATGGGCAGTGTCTGAATCACCAGGTTCCGCATTCAGCAACACTTCCGGGGCTGAACAGCGGCTACTCAGGTCTCACTTGTCAGCTTTTATTAGATTCACATGCCATGAGGAGCAAGCGCTGTGAGGGGCATTTGACCAAGAAAATTAAAGTAATTTAGCCCTCATCTAGCAAACCGTGGGTAGGGCAGGCATCCAGGCTGTTAGATTTTACTGATTTAACCTCATGCAGATGATAGGGATAATACGTTTTTAATGGAAAACTTAAAATAGGTATGAAAATGGTATTTTTGAACTACAGAAAATACATTCAACAATTTTGATGGATTTAATTTTGTTTGCCACTAATTATTATTCAAATGTAATGCTAATTTCAGGTTTTACAGGAGTTCTAATAACTGGAATTTGGAGAAACGAATTAGTTGCTCTGAGGCTGAAGTTGCACTTTGAAAGTTGGCCAGCAGGTGGCAGTGTCTGACAAAGGGTTTTGCAACTTTTTGCCTTTTTCCTTCCCCCGTAGTAAATTCAAGTCAATAATAATTAGGCATCGCTTATTTCTTATTACCACAGAAGCAGCTGGTTTCAATCCTTTGGAAAAGAAAAATAAAGTGATTATTTTCAACTGATTCTCTAAATATCCCAAATTGATTTCAATAAGTCAGTATTTTATTTTATTTTTTGTAATTTGTACGGATGAGAATAGTGTGTGTGTGTGTGTGTGTGTGTGTGTGTGTGTGTGTGTGTGTGTGTGTGTTATCACTCTCCCTCTTATTTTCTGAGTCAGAGTCCTTCACTGAACTGGAGTGATTTGGTTAGGCATCCTGCTGTGTTGTCTTCCCCAGAGCTGAAGTGACTGGCAGGGCACGCACTGCTGCTTTTTTTTTTTTTTTTAATTTTTTTATTCGATATAATTTATTTACATTTCAAATGATTTCCCCTTTTCTAGCCCCCCACTCCCCGAAAGTCCCTCAAGCCCCCTTCTCTCCCCTTGTCCTCCCACCCAACCCTTCCCACTTCCCCGTTCTGGTTTTGCCGAATACTGCTTCACTGAGTCTTTCCAGAACCAGGGGCCACTCCTCCTTTCTTCTTGTACCTTGAGTGCTTGGGATGGAACTCAGGCCCTCCTTATTCTATGGCAATCACTTTACAATATAGCCAGCTGACCAACCCTAAGAATAGCTTTTTTTCTTTTTCAAAACTGATTTAATGATTTAATAGAGGTAATCTCCAATAACATCCCCCAATAGATTTTGATATTATTTCAATTCAATTGACTTGTGCGCCAAACAGAAATTGGAGTGTTTCTGCCACAAATCTCCTTAATCTTTCCTTTAAGAACTAACAAACAGAAAAAAATAAAATTAAAAACAGAGGCGAGTTGCACCTGCCTGCAGTCCCATTACTAATGAGGCAGAGGCAGAAGCATGACTGCAAATTCAAGGCCAGCCTGGTGAGCTACATAGAGTAGACCAGCTTGATTCTCTGAGGGTGACTGGCTTTGAGATCCAGAGATTCGGGAGGGTCAGGCCTCATGTCTGAGGCCCTGAAGATGACAGGCGGCTTGCCGGTGGTAGAGCCACAAGAATGCGTGGTTCCGGTTCTTCAGCCTCTCCCTCTGGGTCCGTTAACAGCAGGTACAGGTTCAGCTCCATTTTCTGGTCACATGGTATAAATTATTTATTTCAAGAGTTTCATATTTAAATACTTTCACACCAGTGGGTCATAGGTAACCGAAATCACAAAAAGTAAAACTTTTTGAGGAGAAGGCTGACTTTACAGCATAGCTTAGGAGCCAGTGTCTCTTCCAGGCAAGCATCTGATGAGAAGGCTGCCCGGGACTGCACCAAAGCAGAGCATACAGCCCTGAAAATGAACGTTTGCATCAGTGCTTAAAATGTTCAGGGCTCTAAGACCTTGGCCTTTCTTTGTCTCCTTCTCCATCTATGGTATGAACCCATGATGTCACCATCCTCATGCAGGGAGGTCCAGGTGCCTGTTAACAAACAGAATCATTTACATGCTAGGGAGGACCACACTGGAAAAGATTTTTCGAAAACAATTAGGAAACAAGTGAACCTAAAGATTTTCAGTGATCTGAGATCACCAGGACTTTGGATACCATGATCCCTCTGTTTCCAAAGGACTGTGTCATTGAAACTGCTATGCACAGTATAAACAAGACTCCTCAAGGCACAGTGGACACAGTGCTAATTAATGTCTTGAATACTTGAATACTCATCGCTAGAAATTGGGGTACATGACAGTACATTAGAGTCCCAGGCAGAATAAGCTTCGTTACATTTTAAAATTAAGATTTCCCAGCCAGCTGTGGTGGTGCACATCTGTAATCACAGTACTTGGGTGACTGACACAGGAGAACCCACTATAAGATCAAGACTAGCCTGGACTACTCAGGGACTTGGAGACCAACCTGGTTTATATAGTTAGAGTCTATTTCAAAGACAAACAAGATCAAAAGAATTTCCCAAATTGAACCTTCTCGTTTGCACATGCTGCCTGCTAATACTCTTCGAGGGACAGATCCTAGGTTGAGTTGTAGATGAGACCTTTTAGGGAACCACAGTGTGAACAGTTCTCTACTCATTAGTTAGAACCCAGTGTCTGTCTCTGGGAACCCAACAAAGTGTGCTTCCCTTTGGAACTGTGCTCTGCTCCTTGGAGAGGTCCAGTTAGTCAAGATCTCGGTGTTAAAATAGCTGGTTCATTCCAAGTAACACGGAGTAGCTTCCACACGGAGTATTTTCCAAACACACAAAACTTACCATGGTCCGGTGGTCCGGACATTATTTTGTGTACTCTTAAAAGTGTCTAAGATGCGCATACTGCTTGTCTCATTTTACATTTTTAAAACATTTAACAAACAAAAGCAATAGAAGGACTGGCATAAAATTCAGCCCCGAGGCTCCTCTGTGAGGCTGCCTCCCAGGAAGCCAACCTACTGAGATTCTGAGCAACTGATGCATGGACATGGAGAATGCCCAGAGAATAAGTGGGACCCCGGGGAGAGGAAGCCCTGCATAAGTTTTATATTTATTTAATACTTTCTCCCCCAAACAAAGTCTCACTAGCCCAGGCTGGCCTTGAATTTGTCCTTCAGACTCAGGAGTTCTGAGAGGGTGGATGTGAGTCACTGAGTCCTCCTGGCTGGTGGACATCTTGACTTTGTGCATTTATTGGTTTGATTATTAATCACCACTTATTTAGTTTTATGGTGCTGGAGATAGAACCCAGAGCCATCTACCTAGTCAGCGAGCATTCTGTCACTGAGCCACATCCTTGGGCCCGAGTCTATTTTTACTTCACTCTAAAGGTATGCAGCACATTGTGTGCAAGCCCTCTCGTTTATACACACCCATAGCGTGGTGGTCCAAATTCATCTATTCAGTTCCTCTTCTGCAGTAAAGGAATGGAAGGGGGAGAGAGAGAGAGAGACCGTTCACTGATATCAGATCTGCCCTTATTTATGTCACCCTGGGGTGCACTGTGTCTGTGTGGCTGATCAGAAAGCGCTAAGGCTGAAACCTTCCAAACACCTAACAGAATTACGAAGGCTTCTATGCCCCATGCTTCCAATCTGAGACCCCATCACAACCAAAATCACCACCTCCAGTTCAGGGACTCTGCCAGACCCGGAAGGAGAAGGACCTGTAGAACACCAATTTCCAAGTGGGTAGCACAGTGACCTCCTCAGGGTCTCTTCTTTTTCCTCTCCCAGCCCGGAACTCGCTGGCAGGCAAAACCAACACTCCTCTCACCACCACAGGGCATTATCAGGATCTAGGCTTCCAGCAATTCTCACTGCTTCCTCTCCACACCCAGTGACCTTCCTGCAGTGCCCACAGACAGGGCAGGTGACAACTAAAGCTCCTTCCTGTTGCTGCCCCCATCGCCCAGGAGCCAACCACAAACGCCCCCATGCTGTCTGTGATCTAGCCTGGCTCCGGGAGGCACTGAAGTCTCCCCAGAGAGCCCCATCTCCATTAAGTCCCCTCAGCTTCCAGGCTGCTTGGCTGTCTCCCTTAGACTCAACACAATAAACACCTTACACGTGACTGGCTTCACAAGCACACCAGTGACTTCCAGGCTGGGATTGATAACAGAAGTTCTGTCACTCATTAGCGAGTTGGGGAGTGGGGAACATAGCACATTATGATTAATTTTTCAAATATTAGACCACTGAAAAAATTCTGCTTTATATTTAAAAAAAAAGATAGTAAAAAGGCTTTTGTGGACAGGATAAAATACCTAACAGAAATGACTTAAGGAAGAATTCATTTTGGATTCACTCGATGTTCAAGGGCTTTGGCTCACTGTTCATGAGGATACAGTCCAACACAGCAGGGAAGATGTGTCAGAGGGAGCTTGGGACTCTGCTTGTTAAATCTTCTATGGACCAAGAAGCAAAGGAAGACCCAGTAAAAGCTGGCATGGACAGGAAAAATCTCCCACCCGTCAGCATCTCCTGTGACTCACCTCCTCCTGTTAGGTGCCAACTCTGAAAGTTTCCACAACCTCCCCAAATACAGCACCCACCAGGGAGCACTTTACATTCAAAGCACACCACCTTTACTTTATGAAGTTAAGGTCATGATCAATAGCATGCACTGTGAACCTAATATCCTCACCCAACAGTCTCACATCAGACTACAGATACAGGGAAATGACATAACTTGTCCAGACACAAATGCCTGGGAATCTGGCACACACTGACACTGGGTTGCAACTTCCATGACCTAATGCTGTATGGTTCATACATCTTACTCCAGAGAGACCTCCTCATTCACAGTCATTTATGTTCTATTCTTAATAGAAAATGGAAACAGCTAGTTCCATCAACTAAAGAATGGATAATGAAAATGTGATATATTTACACAATAGAATATTATTCAACTGTTAAAAATGAAATTATGGAATTTGGCAAACAGAGGGAGCAGGAAACAATCATTCTGAGTAAGGTAACTCAGACCCAGAGACAAACATTGCATGTTCTCCCTTATACATGGAAGTTAGCTCCTATACTTTAGATAGGTGCATTTCGTTTGTAATAACCACAGAGTAAGGGATGGGGCCCATAGAGATGGAAATGGGGAGTCTTCCAAGGATGGGGAAAATAGACTATGGTGTTACAAAGGGATAGAGGGGAAACCAGAATAGAAAGATTAAATATGGAGGGGGTGAGAGAGCAGACAAGAGGAAAAAAATATGGAGAGAAATAACATTAAAGCCCCTTTGAAAAGTCATTACAGCAAACCCAGTAGTGTAGAAGACTCCTAAAATATGTATGCATATAAAAGGAATCTAAGTGGAGTCACCATAAACTGGGGAGACAATGCCCCAAATAGACAAGTTTGGGAAGGTTTTCTGTAACAAAGAAAACCTCATGGGTTTCCTCAAATCACCTTTTTCTCCCCACTGACATTCTCCAGATGTCTGACATACTTCTAGGCTTCTAGGCACAGAACAGCTCTTTATAAAGACGCAGGCTTGTTCCATGGCAGTAATAATTGCTGATACTTCAAAATTTAGTATTGATATTTCTTCTACTTTTTCAGTATGTATTTGATTTTACCGTATATGCATGTACATGTACCTGAGTGTATGTCTGCACACCACGTGAGTGCAAGAGCCCCCAGGGGTCAGAGGAGGCTCTCCTGGATCTGTAGCTACACATGATTATGAGTTACAAATGGAGGTGCTGGGCTAGCTGGTCAGTCCAGACATCCTCCTGTCTCCACCTCCTTCCGTGCCATTGTTGGGATCACAAGAATGAGAACCTGAGTCTAATCCCCAGACTGTGTACAAAAGGCAAGTGGTAGTAAACCCAGTGCTGGGAAAGTGGAGAGAGGCAGATCTGGGTTGCACTGGCCAGACAGCCTAGACTGCTTAGAAAGCTCCAGGCCAGTGAGAGACCCTATATTCAAAGAATGGGGTGAGGCTAGAGAGATTGCTCCTTGTTAAAATACTTGCATAAAAGCATACAGACTAGAATTTGGATCTCTAGAGCCACATAAAAGCAAGGTAGACATGGAGGCCACCTGCATTTCCAGCAGTCCAGAGGCAGAGACATGGAATCCCTGGGCCAAGCTAACTAGTGAGAGACTGGCTGAATCGCCGAGCTTCAGGCGCACTAAGAGACCCTGCCTTGGTAATAAAGACTGATTGAGGAAGACATTCAACATCAACTTTGAGCTTCCACATGCATGTGCATTACATTTGAACATGAATCTGCATGCATGTCCATGACTATATGTATGCAAAAAATCAAACACACATACACATATATACAAATAAGATAAAAAGGTGGACAGCATCTAACATGCACACACATGGGGTCGGGGGGAGAGATTTGACACTGTGTTATATCATTGTACACAAAACCTTGAAAAATATGTAGGAGAATAATGTATGATCCCAAAAACCCAATTAAGAGGCCATCTGCCACCACAGAAGCCCCGCTATTCCCTTTATCTTGTTGCCACTTTGAGATATGACTTTTAATATCCCCTCCCTGGG